>NC_034190.2:21906031-22278531 GCF_002021735.2 Oncorhynchus kisutch
GCTTAACTGTGTGTGGGTTGGGAGTTCCTGTGAAATGTTGTTGTAAACTAAGCAGTAAGCATTGAAATGTGTTTTGGATTGCGTCCATCACCGTCATGTTTTAGTTGTTTTGAGAATGTTAGGTCATTTTGGGAGGAATAGGCTGGTATTCCAAGATGTGATTGTCAGGAATCTCAGATTTCTCAGGAATGCAATTTCTCCCAAAGGATGAAAAAAAGATATTCTTCCTATGAGCCACTACAACCTCTGCCATGACCACCAGACCTGAATGGCACAGGAGGGAGTGTGCTAGAGTAGCAGATTGCTAAACTAGCATCGCCTTCCTGAGACTTAAAGTGTAAGAGCCTGGATCAAATATTACAGACGATACATTGTATAATATATTGTGTCATTGTGACGTAGGCTAAGTCTGAATACTGGGTTTGCTTTGGAATAGAGGTCATTACACGTTATTACACTCAGTACACTCCTGTAGAGTGAAGACTGTTTCCTTTCAGCTGCCATTTTGTTCTTCCTGAACTCTGCTGTGACTTCTTAACTCACTCCAAAGCTGGAGGTAAACTGAGTTAAAACACACACAACACAAAGTTCTCACTGTTCATCAAACCGCAGACACGCCCATTTGTGGTGAAGCATATAGATGGAACTGTAAGTCATGGTCTCTTCCTCAGAGGACTGTAAAGGGAAGTGGCTAACCTCTCTCTCTTTGTTCTCACTCTTTCTTTCTTTCTCTCTCTTCTCTCTCTCTCTCTCTTTCTCTCTCTCTCTCTCCTCTCTCTCTCTCCTCTCTCTCTCTCTCTCTCTCTCTCTCTCTCTCTCTCTCCTCTCTCTCTCTCTCTCTCTCCTCTCTCTTTCTCTCTCTCTCTCTCTCTCTCTCTCTCTCTCTCTCTCTCTCTCTCTCCTCTCTCTCTTCTCTCTCTCTCTCTTTCTCTCTCTCTCCTCTCTCTCTCTCCTCTCTCTCTCTCTCTCTCTCTCTCTCTCTCTCTCTCTCCTCTCTCTCTCACCTCTCTCTTTCTCTCTCTCTCTCTCTCTCTCTCTCTCTCTCTCTCTCCTCTCTCTTTCTCTCTCTCTCTCTCTCTCTCTCTCTCTCTCTCTCTCTCTCTCTCTTTCTCTCTCTTCTCTCTCTCTCTTTCTCTCTCTCTCCTCTCTCTCTCTCTCTCTCTCTTTCTCTCTCTCTCTCCTCTCTCTCTCTCCTCTCTCTCTCTCTCCTCTCTCTCTCTCCTCTCTCTCTCTCTCTCCTCTCTCTCTCTCTCTCCTCTCTCTCTCTCTCCTCTCTCTCTCTCTCTCTCTCCTCTCTCTCTCTCTCCTCTCTCTCTCTCCTCTCTCTCTCTCTCTCTCCTCTCTCTCTCTCGTTCTCTCTCTCTCTCTCCTCTCTCTCTAGTGGCGATGGTGTCTGACATGATCTGACAGAGGAAGACTGCAGGTGAGTAGCCCTTTACCCTCCATATCACTTCCTCCTTCACTTCTCTCTTTCTCTTCTTCTCTCTCTCTCTCTCTCTCTCTCTCTAACTCCCCACCTCTCTCACCCCCTCTCTCTCTGTAGCGATAGTCTCTGTGGTTATTATGGGCTGTGCCCACTGTAAACAGAAAAAGGCTGCAGCCAAGGCAGCTTCAGCCGAGCTGTCTGACCCATCTCCTAGCAACAGCCCTGATGGGGTTGTGTCTACAGCATTGGCCATGCCCCGTTATCACCCTGGCCCCACCCACCCGACAATACCTGACTTCAACAAGCCTTTTGGCTCCGCCTGTTTTCCTAATACCAACGCACAAACCGGCGCAGGGGGCGTCACAGGTACAGATTGATGGCTTCAAATCATTTGTTGTGTGTTTATGTAGGACTTATAATAGGTTAATGAAGGCTTAATTAAGCCTTTAAATGTGTTTGTTTAAAGTGGTTGTATGATGTATGCATACTGACGTGTGTGTGTGTGGAGGTGGAGGTGTAACTCTCTTCATAGCATTGTATGACTATGATGCTCGTACTGAAGATGACCTGTCCTTCCAGAAGGGAGAGAAGTTCCACATTATCAACAACACGTGAGATTCACATTACAGTTCCAGAGTAAATTGCAGGTAGTGGATTTCCAGATCAAATCAAGTGTCTGCTCCCTCCAATGTGATGAATTGTCTCTACAGAGAGGGGGACTGGTGGGAGGCCCGGTCGTTGGACACTGGGAAGTCTGGTTATGTCCCTAGTAACTATGTAGCTCCTGTAGACTCTATACAGGCTGAGGAGTGAGTACACACACACACACACACACACACAAACAAGAACATCTGCTGAATGACTAATGGGTAAATGTTTGTGTGTGTTACCAGGTGGTATTTCGGTAAGATGGGGAGAAAGGATGCAGAGAGACAGCTCCTGGGACTGGAGAACCCCAGAGGAACATTCCTTATCAGAGAGAGTGAGACCACCAAGGGTACGTACACACCTGTACTCAGAAAGTGTTCACACACATTTGCTAAAAGTTACACAAAACGTTTGAAGGCTTCCCACACATAGATTAAGCCTAGTCCTGGTCTAAGAAGCACTTTCCCTGGACAATCTCCGTGAATCTGGGTCTGGTCAACTGGCTCTAAGAGTATTAGATATCTATATGTGGCTCTACAGGTATTCTCAAACATATCTCAGTACAGCTGTGTTTCTGTTCATTCATACGTAGTCATTCTCTTGTGTGCAACTTCACCTTTAGAGTCCTCAGAGTGTCTCTCCTCAATCCTCAAACTGTTCTCTTCCTCCTCTATCGCAAGGTGCCTACTCTCTGTCTATCCGGGACTGGGATGATGGTAAAGGTGACCACGTCAAACATTATAAGATCAGGAAGCTGGACAATGGAGGATATTATATCACAACACGCACACAGTTCGACACCGTGCATCAACTGGTGCAGCACTACACAGGTGAGTGCTTAGGGGCTAGGGGTGAAGTACCTAACTTAGGGTCTGTGGGTAAAGAGCCTAGGGTGTATGGACTAGGGTTAAAGTATTTAGGGCCTAGGTGAGGGCTTTCTCTCCATGGCCAAGACTAATGTAATTCAGATCCCTCTTTTTTTCTCTCCCAGTTGCCCTCTGGTGGTGCAGTCTGGTATAGGAGCTACTCTACTCTGTGTGTGTGTGCTCTCCTTTCTGTGTCTGTATGTCCAATATCCATTCTAGCATACTAAATATGATCAGGGAATGTATTAGCCAAGCACACTAAATAGGCATAAGCAAAGTTGCCTATTGGTTTGCATGGTGTGTCAGTGCATGTGTGTCAGTGCATGTGTGTGTGTGTGTGTGTGTGTGTGTGTGTGTGTGTGTGTGTGTGTGTGTGTGTGTGTCTAAACAGATGTGTATCGGTAAAATGCGAGCACTTTTTAGTAGATCCAAGTAAAGTACTGTAGTCAGTTGCTTTTTATGTTCTATATGTGTTAGTTGCTTTTGTGCCTCAGCAATTTATCTCTCCCTCCCCTCTTGTCTGTCTGTATCTCTCTCTGTCTTTGTCCCTTGCTCTTGCTCTCTCCTTTATTCTGTCTGCCTGTCTGTCTTGCTTCGACTCTCTCTCTTCCACCCCTCTCTCACCCACCTCAGAGCGAGCAGCAGGTTTGTGCTGTAGGTTGATTGGCAGCTGTAGGCGGGGCATGCCTAAGCTAGCCGACCTATCGGTGAAGACCAAGGATGTGTGGGAGATTCCCAGAGAATCTCTCCAGCTGATTAAGAAGCTGGGCAACGGGCAGTTTGGAGAAGTCTGGATGGGTAGGAGGTTTTGTGTCTTTGCATGCCTTTTCATCTCATTTCATCTCCCTCCCTGTCCACTCCTACCATCCCCCCTCCCCCCTCCAACCCCTCACTCCTCTAGGCTGTAACGATGGGCTGTGTTACTTTCTGACCACACCCTGTCCCAATGCCACGCCCCTCACCCTGGGGCTGGGGCGGGACGCCTGGGAGGTTGCCAGGAAAACGCTGGCCCTAAACAGAAAGTTGGGCCAGGGCTGCTTCGGAGACGTCTGGATGGGTGAGCCCAACTGTCAATCAATCAATCAGTCACCTTCTTATACTGTAGGTTGAGACTGACACACACACTACCTACAGTCTAGCGCAGGGATCATCAACTACATTACGCTGCGGGCCGTTTTAAGTTGTTGAGGGGATGGTCAGGGGGTCGGAACATAATGACAAATCATTTGAAGACTGCAAATTGACCGCAAGAACAGATATGTTTGACTTAAACAAAATCATTTCAGATCTTGCTTACATGTGTATACGATCACGTGACTCTATTATGCATGGGAGTACTTAAGAAAATATATTTTAAGTTAAAATCCCTTTGAGCTGATTTCCTGGTGTTTCTACAGTCTTATGTCTGACAATGAAAATTCTACAAAAAACAAACAAACTTGGGGGCCAGTTGGGAAACACTGGACTATAGCGCTCTTCACAACTGGGTCCCAGAAGTGTTTCTCCGTGTGTCTGGGATTATTCTCAATCCGGTGCTAATGTGGTGGTGTGTAGTGCTCTCTTTTCCCACGGCCAGCTGTGTTCCCAGTTTCCATTCCAGTGCTGTTCTGTGTCAGTGTAATAGTCTCTCTGTGTGTCAGGAAGTAGCCAACCCTATTCCTGGTCCAGCTTCATGCACTGCTGAAGCACCATGGTGGGACTCTCCCCCTCTCCTCCCCTTCCTTATCCCACCCCGCCACCTCTGTGCACTCCTGTGTGTCTTTGTGTGTGTATAATTAAGCAATAAGGCCCGAGGTGGTGTGGTATTTGGCCAATATACCACGACTAAGGGCTGTTCTTATGTAAGACGCAACACGGAGTGCCTGGATACAACCCTTAGCCGTGGTGTATTGGCCATATATCACAAACCCCAGAGGTGCCTTATTGCTATTATAAACTGGTTACCAACGCAATTAAAGCAGTAAAAATAAATGTTTTGTCATACTTGTGGTATACGGTCTGATATACCACAGATGTCAGCCAATCAGCATTCAGGGCTCGAACTACCCAGTTTATAATTGTATGCATGTGTGTGTGTTTCTGCCGTTGTGTGTGTGTACTGTATACCTATCTCTGTGTGTGTGTGTGTGTGTGTCTGTCTGTCAGGTATGTGGAACGGCACCACCAAGGTAGCAGTGAAGACATTGAAGCCAGGCACCATGTCTCCAGAGGCCTTCCTAGAAGAGGCTCAGATCATGAAGAGACTGAGACATGACAAGCTGGTGCAGCTGTACGCTGTGGTCTCTGAAGAACCCATCTACATCATCACAGAGTTCATGAGCCAAGGTGCTGTACGGAGCACACACATATGCAAGCAGAGCCACACACACGTTTTCACAATTATTTCTGAAATGAATTAAACTGTGTATTTCAGGTAGTTTACTGGACTTCCTGAAGGACGGGGAAGGAGGGAATCTGAAGCTGCCTCAACTGGTGGATATGGCTGCTCAGGTAAGAACACACACCATCTTGGCAGTCCATCGATGCTCCTCTTGTGGTTGGGCCATGGTTCAGAGCTTCTGGTGCTGGTGCCACATCATGTGGCTGTGGAGGTCGATGTGGGAGTCACGTGTGGGATTGGATGGCTTGCACCTCTAACCCTTCCTCCTGTGTGTGTGTGTGTGTGTGTGTGTGTGTGTGTGTGTGTGTGTGTGTGTGTGTGTGTGTGTGTGTGTGTGTGTGTGTGTGTGTGTGTGTGTGTGTGTGTGTGTGTGTGTGTGTGTGTGTGTGTGTGTGTGTGTGTGTGTGTGTGTGTGTGTGTGTGTGTGTAGATAGCGGCAGGCATGGCATATATAGAGCGTATGAACTACATCCATCGTGATCTGCGAGCGGCTAACATTCTGGTCGGGGAAAATCTGGTGTGCAAGATTGCTGACTTTGGTCTGGCCAGACTCATAGAGGACAATGAGTACACAGCCAGACAAGGTAGAAGAGAGTTACTGTGTTAGGACATTATGACAACTCTTGATGTGAAAAGGGCTTCATAAATACATTTGATTGAACGATTTTACAGGAGCCAAGTTCCCCATCAAGTGGACAGCTCCTGAAGCAGCTCTATATGGGCGCTTCACCATCAAGTCTGATGTGTGGAGCTTTGGTATCCTGCTCACTGAACTCGTCACAAAAGGACGTGTGCCTTACCCAGGTACGGGTGTGTAGGTGTCTCCTACTCTGTCGCCCTTCTTTTTTCCAGCCCTCTGTCTTTCCATATGTCTCTATGATGGATATAAGATGCTGTGTGTTACACTAAAAAACATATATCTCTGTCTTTCTCTCTACCTCCCTCCCTCTCCCTCCTCTCTCTCTAGGTATGAATAACCGCGAGGTCCTGGAGCAGGTGGAGAGAGGCTACAGGATGCCCTGTGCGGTGGGTTGTCCTGCCTCCCTCCATGAGCTGATGGTGCAGTGTTGGCGGAGAGAGGCGGACGAGAGACACACCTTTGAATACCTGCAGGGCTTCCTGGAGGACTACTTTACTGCTACTGAACCCCAGTACCAGCCTGGAGAGAACCTGTGACCACGCACACAGACACAAGTGTGTACACACACACACACAACCTATACATACTGTAAGCCTTATCTACTATATGTTGCTGTCTGTCAGGGCAGAGCAATCAAACACAAGCCAGAATTCTTCCTCTCCTCCTATCTGCTCAGCTGCCCAGACCAGCAGAGGAAAGGGACTGTTGTCAGTGTACTATGCCTTAATAGCTTTACTGAGTTACCATGACAACAAGGCTTCATCTTTAGATGGAGGTTGGGGGGGTTTACGGTTAGGATTAGATGGGGTTAGGGGTCAAGGTTTGTGGGGCTGTAGGGGACCAGTTTGTGCCTAAAATCTTTACTTGTGTAAGATGATGATTGTGATGACTTCACTCCAATGCTTTTTACTCTCTAAGCATCTTTCATGACGTTAAAGGGGATTTTCTTTCTGCAACCTTTCTTAAACCTGATATTGACAACCCTGGTTTTTAATTTGTTTATTTAATGCTTGTATATCTACTGTTTGTATCTTAGCTAACACATGGGTTCTGTTCAGCAGGGTGCAACGTTTCAGAATATTCAGATTGACAATATGTTCTATACAGTATATTTTTATCAGGTAGAATAGGCGTTTGTACCAGCTCTTCGTAAAATGTCTATGTGCTATGTTCTGACTATTTCACCTCTCTGAATCCACGCATGTTCTGTATACAGCCTTCTGCCAATGGGAGGGCCAGGCAAAGGGTCAAATGAATGCACAGAGGTCGGAGTTGGGACCGTGTGCAGGAGTGTGGGTTTTTATGATGATTTTAACTTTTCTGTTGTTTCAGATGTTTCTGTGCCTGCGGTAAAGTTATTTTCCACAATACATGTGTGTCTTGTTTTCTTAGTTTCTAGGTCTAGCCTACCAACACCATATTTCTTTACTCACAGACACATGCACACACACATTTTGACTGTCTAGTGTGGTCAGTCTACTTGAAATTGTGTCCCTCCTGTGGTAAGTCTTTCTGCTGTTTTATGTGTGAGCACCCAGCACCATAGGGTTATAACTGGTTATTATAAACTGGGTAGTTTGTGTCATGGATGCTGATTGGCTAAAACACCAGTACAGCAGTGTGTACATCAGACAATATACCACGGCTATGGGCTGTTCTTATGCACAACGCATTGTGGAATTATAAACTGCCAATCAGCATTCAGGGCTGGAAACATACAGTTTATAATGGCCAATGTAACCCCTCGACTTAATTCTTAATTATAGAACTGACTCAAGTCAGTGTCCAACCCTCTCTCCATCTTTCTCTGACTCCTCTCGCCCACGTCTGCATTGCGTAACCCAGACAACAGTTTCTGATAACAAAAAAAGAACTACACTTCCCAGACTTTTTATCCGTAGAACCGAGGACAGCTACGGGTCCCTGGATGGGACTGACAGACAGGCACATCTGGCGAGAAACGAGAGAGGCGAGATTGCACTGTGTGTGAGAGAGAGACAGAGAGAGAAAGGGGGATATCGCGGAGAGATAAAAACGGAAGAAATATTTAGTTATTTCCTTCCTTTTCTCCTAGCAACGTCTGTCCCACTCCTGTCTGCCACGGGATCGTTACCGCGGGGTTTGAGGAGTGTTCGCGTTCTTGCGTGCAGAAGGGGATATACGCCCCCCCCCCCCAACGTCAATTTCCCCTTCTCTTCTTTATATTTTACCTTCCTCCGTTTCCAGGGTTCTGCTGTTGATGTAGACCAGCTTTTTTTTTTTGAGAAACGGTTTTCTGTGGTGGAGCCCTGCACGCATACAGACAGATGCGCGCGAAGCACGGAGAGGAGACAGACAACGACGTTAACGGTAGGAATGAACGGAAAATGCTGTGCGCCAGCAGTGGCAGCTGTGATATTACCGAGAACTCAGTGATCCGCACGACAAGAGAAGAGAAGCCCCGCTGCAGCAACGAGCCTCTCCCGGTGAGTGCGCATGCAGTGTCTATCTGTGTACACAACTCATATTTGCATACCGGACAGTTCTAGCGGCGCTGCCAGATGCGCGCGGCACCGCTGCATTTTTTTTTATTGAAGGAATTTGTATTAACCTCGTCGGTGCCGTTATAAAGGGAATTCGTGCACTGGGTCAGTCTGCCACTATGGCTGAGGTGGGCTCCTTTCTCATTAGTGATGGTGACACACACACGAGTTAAGGCTATTGTTAAGGAAGCATCTCCATGCAGGGCTGATTGTGTGTATATGCTGGTTCGTTGTGAAAGCGAAGATGTCTACCATACAAACACACATTCACACAGGACCGGATCCGTCACTGAGACTGTCTCTCAGGTAGGCTAGATTCACCGTCGGTCTCCACCTACATATAACATTCGGTACGTGCTGTGGCGCGAGCTCAGGGCGCGCTCCGACAGATGTTTACCGTAATTAAAGCGCGAGAGACGTCATCCGGTTCCCCTGTAAAGCCGGGGCTATAATCCCCCGGTAACAAATTGAGCTGTCCTGACGCGCTCATCCCGTATAGGCACGAACCGCCCGGTGCGTTGAATGAGTGACGCCCACATCAGCCTCGAGACACAGAGCTCATGGTGGTGCATGATTATTACCCGATGGGGGGGGGGGGGCTTTTTTATGGCCCTTTTTGACATGCATATCCTTTCCATGTGCACGTGTCTGGGATGCTGACAGATGCTGAGCAAGAGGTATTGAAGAGAGAGAAGTCTGTGTGTGTGTCAGTGCACAACATATAACAGCATAGCCCTATTGTGTACCTGTGTGTGGTGGTGGTAGTCATAGAAACGGCCTTGTATCTCAGATGATATTATTTCTGTCCTTAACCCTATTAGCCAGGTCAGTAGTCAACACACACACACACACATTCTTACATATCTATATAGAACATTTTACTTTGAATGTTGGTCTTGGACTGCTTCATGTATTTGTTTGGCTGGAGTGTGTGTATGAGTGTATGATAGAGAGAGAGAGAGTGTGTGTGTGTGTGGTGCTGCAGATACACTGCTGATATGACAGCCACAGCTCAACCAATCATCTGTCTCCTTTCTCAGCCTATCAGCAGGCCTTGCCAGACTTCCTAGTTTCAGAAGTAGCTACTGAGATGGAACTGACAGCATGCACACTGACACACACAAACACACTTTCTAACTGAAGGTCATGACCCTCCCACTCAGAGTTGTGGTTCTTGTTGTAGTCCAGCTAGTTCTAGTTCTGGTTCTAGTCCAGCTAGTTTTGGTTCTGGTTCTAGTCCAGCTAGTTTTGGTTCTGGTTCTAGTCCAGCTAGTTTTGGTTCTTGTTCTAGTCCAGCTAGTTTTGGTTCTGGTTCTAGTCCAGCTAGTTTTGGTTCTGGTTCTAGTCCAGCTAGTTTTGGTTCTTGTTCTAGTCCAGCTAGTTTTGGTTCTGGTTGTAGTCCAGCTAGTTTTGGTTCTGGTTCTAGTCCTGCTAGTTTTGGTTCTGGTTCTAGTCCAGCTAGTTTTGGTTCTAGCTTTGGTTCTGGTTCTAGTCCAGCTAGTTTTGGTTCTGGTTCTAGTCCAGCTAGTTTTGGTTCTGGTTCTAGTCCAGCTAGTTGTGCTTCTGGTTCTAGTCCAGCTAGTTGTGGTTCTAGTCCAGCTAGTTGTGGTTCTGGTTCTAGTCTACTTAGTTGTGGTTCTGGTTCTAGTCCAGCTAGTTGTGGTTCTGGTCCTAGTCCAGCTAGTTGTGGTTCTGATTCTAGTCCAGCTAATTGTGGTTCTAGTCCAGCTAGTTGTGCTTCTAGTCCAGCTAGTTTTGGTTCTAGTCTAGCTAGTTGTGGTTCTGGTCCTAGCCCAGCTAGTTGTGGTTCTGATTCTAGTCTAACTAGTTGTGGTTCTAGTTGTAGTCCAGATAGTTGTGGTTCTGGTTCTAGTCCAGCTAGTTGTAGTTTTGGTTTTGGTTCTAGTCCAGCTAGTTGTGGTTCTGATTCTGATTCTAGTCCAGCTAGTTGTGGTTATGGTTCTAGTCTAGCTAGTTGTGGTTCTGGTTCTAGTCCAGCTAGTTGTAGTTGTGGTTTTGGTTCTAGTCCAGCTAGTTGTGGGTGTGGTTCTAGTCTAGCTAGTTGTGGTTCTGATTCTGGTTCTAGTCCAGCTAGTTGTATTTGTGGTTCTGGTTCTAGTCCAGTTAGTTGTGGTTCTGATTCTGATTCTAGTCCAGCTAGTTGTGGTTATGGTTCTAGTCTAGCTAGTTGTGGTTCTGGTTCTTGTCCAGCTAGTTGTGGTTCTGATTCTGATTCTAGTCCAGCTAGTTGTGGTTCTGGTTCTAGTCCAGCTAGTTGTGGTTGTGGTTCTAGTCTAGCTAGTTGTGGTTCTGTTCTGGTTCTAGTCTAGCTAGTTGTGGTTCTGGTTCTAGTACAGCTATTTGTAGTTGTGGTTTTGGTTCTAGTCCAGCTAGTTGTGGTTCTGGTTTTAGTCTAGCTAGTTGTGGTTCTGGTTCTAGTCCAGCTAGTTGTGGTTGTGGTTCTAGTCTTGCTAGTTGTGGTTCTGTTCTGGTTCTAGTTTAGCTAGTTGTGGTTCTGGTTCTAGTACAGCTATTTGTAGTTGTGGTTTTGGTTCTAGTCCAGCTAGTTGTGGTTCTGGTTTTAGTCTAGCTAGTTGTGGTTCTGTTCTGGTTCTAGTCCAGCTAGTTGTAGTTCTGTTTTTCTCTAGTCTAGCTAGTTGTGGGTCTGTGGTTCTCTAGTCTAGCTAGTTGTAGTTCTGTGGTTCTAGTCTAGCTAGTTGTGGTTCTGGTTCTAGTCCAGCTAGTTGTAGTTCTGTGGTTCTCTAGTCCAGCTAGTTGTGGTTCTCTAGTCTAGCTAGTTGTGGTTCTGGTTCTAGTCCAGCTAGTTGTAGTTCTGTGGTTCTCTAGCCTAGCTAGTTGTAGTTCTGTGGTTCTCTAGTCTAGCTAGTTGTAGTTCTGTGGTTCTCTAGTCTAGCTAGTTGTAGTTCTGTGGTTCTCTAGCCTAGCTAGTTGTAGTTCTGTGGTTCTCTAGTCTAGCTAGTTGTAGTTATGTGGTTCTCTAGCCTAGCTAGTTGTAGTTCTGTGGATCTCTAGTCTAGCTAGTTGTGGTTCTCTAGTCCAGCTAGTTGTAGTTCTGTGGTTCTCTAGTCTAGCTAGTTGTAGTTATGTGGTTCTCTAGCCTAGCTAGTTGTAGTTATGTGGTTCTCTAGCCTAGCTAGTTGTAGTTATGTGGTTCTCTAGTCTAGCTAGTTGTAGTTCTGTGGTTCTCTAGCCTAGCTAGTTGTAGTTCTGTGGATCTCTAGTCTAGCTAGTTGTGGTTCTCTAGCCTTGCTAGTTGTAGTTCTGTGGTTCTCTAGTCTAGCTAGTTGTAGTTATGTGGTTCTCTAGCCTAGCTAGTTGTAGTTCTGTGGATCTCTAGTCTAGCTAGTTGTGGTTCTCTAGTCCAGCTAGTTGTAGTTCTGTGGTTCTCTAGTCTAGCTAGTTGTAGTTATGTGGTTCTCTAGCCTAGCTAGTTGTAGTTATGTGGTTCTCTAGTCTAGCTAGTTGTAGTTCTGTGGTTCTCTAGCCTAGCTAGTTGTAGTTCTGTGGATCTCTAGTCTAGCTAGTTGTGGTTCTCTAGCCTTGCTAGTTGTAGTTCTGTGGTTCTCTAGTCTAGCTAGTTGTAGTTATGTGGTTCTCTAGTCTAGCTAGTTGTACTGTAGTTTGCATTATTTCCCCCTGAGGCAGGTTGAGTATACTATGTTCTGGCTAAGTTCCAGACCACTGAGTAGTCCTAGGGCACATTTATGTTGCAGTATACTTTCATAACTCACCGATCTGACTATTAACATCCTTCTCTTATATTTGTGGGGTTCTCTGGGGCTGTTTCTGCTCTGTCTGTCTGTCTGTCTGTCTGTCTGTCTGTCTGTCTGTCTGTCTGTCTGTCTGTCTGTCTGTCTGTCTGTCTGTCTGTCTGTCTGTCTGTCTGTCTGTCTGTCTGTCTGTCTGTCTGTCTGTCTGTCTGTCTGTCTGTCTGTCTGTCTGTCTGTCTGTCTGTCTGTCTGTCTGTCTGTCTGTCTGTCTGTCTGTGTTTAGTCTATATAATATCAACTCCCACACAATGGATTCCCATAGCTCTCGCTTTCTCTCTACTAATTACATTTCTCGGGCCACTCCTGGCTCTCTCCCTCTCACCCCCCCTCTCACACAGCTGGTTTGATGCTATATGACCCCTAACCTCTGATGGGGGGGGGGCATGTGTGTGTGTATCTTTGTGTGTGTGTCTGAGTGAGAGGGAGGGAGAGAGGGAAAGAGGGAGAGACAGAGGAGAGAGCCGGCAGAGAAAAAGAGGGATAGAAAGTGTGTGTCTACCTCACTAACAAGCTGGACAGAAATAGTTCAATTATTAAAGACGAGAAACACTTTCACCCATACCTTCACACACCTTCACTCTCTCTCATACACACACCTTCACACAGACCTCTGCTCTGTCTATATCTTTCTCTCTCTCTTGACACACATGCATGCACACACACACATGCACATGCACATAGTCTCATTTGTGTATTGATTACACACACTGGAACTCAGAAAAAAAGATGACATTTATGTGTGTTCACAAAAAGACGTGTGTTCACAAAAAGATGAAGCAGATGATCAGAAAGGTGACAGATTTTAAAATGTTTAAAATACATTCATTTGACATTCCTGTAACATCATTAACACAATAGAGCTAAAGGTTCTGCTCCAGGAATCCTAATGATGATAGTTCTCCCTTTCTCTTCCCCTCCCTCTTCCCCCTCTCTCTCCCTTCCCCCCTCTCTTCGCACTGTGTTTCTCTCTCTCTTCCAACCCAGTCCTCTCTATGTCCCTCTCTTTCCCTCTTCCTCCCCCCTTCTCAGCTGGAAGGTAGGGAGCTTTTTGTCCCTTGGGATTACACACTTCCTCAGAGAGAGAAAGAGAGAGACAGAGGAAAATGAGAGAGATAGAGGAGAAGGAAAGAGAGAGAAAGAAGGAGAGTGAGGGCAAGAGAGGAGAAGGAGAAGGAGAGAGAGATAAGGGTGGAAGACGGGGTGGGGGAAGATGGATGAATGCACTGCACACTCAGGCTCCTGGAAAGAAAGAGGGGGGCAGACACGGAGGAGGATGGGTGGAGAGAGAGAAGAGACAACAGAGATGGATTGAGAAAGCGTCTGATAGACTGACAGAGAGAAGGGCTACTCTTATCCTTTCAACAAATGCAATCATCTGAGGGAGAGAGTGTGTGAGTTTGGTTGGAGGGGTTATTTAAGTTTGAATATGTGGGATCAGGATTTGGATGGAGATACTGTACATTAGTGTGTGTTTGCGTGTGCGCATGTGTCTACGTGTCACATGAATATGTGTGTTTGTGTGTGTGTAGCTATGTGCGTTCTTAAGTGTGTGTGTTCTCTGGTGAGAGTGTGTGTGAGAGACAGTACCTACAGTTGGAATGTTCACGGCCATTGTTGTTCAAACAGCCAGCAGCCTTCTCCTTGGCAACCGGAGCTGCAGCAGTAACCCACGGCAACTGTGGAACAGAGGGAGGAGTCAGGAAGTCAGGCCGCAGCACAGAGCCCCCTCTCTAAAACACTGGCCTCAAGGTCTGACTGTGTGTGTGTGTGTGTGTGTGTGTGTGTGTGTGTGTGTTTGTGTGTGCAGTGTATGTGCATGTGTGTGTGCGTGTGCACTCCTGGCTGCTCCCAGCTGCCGCTATTCGTCACATGACCGACTGAGGGGCGGCCATCAACAGAGCCAGGAAACTGCCTGGTGGAGAGAGAGAAAGAGGAGGGAGGGAGAAGAGGTGGGGGGAAGAAGAGAGGGGGGCAGGCAAAGGGGAGAGCGGAGGATGGATGTGGAGGGAGGAGGGGGAGGGGCGAGAGGATAGGTGGGGGAGTGTGTGAGAGAGGTTGTAGGAGAAGGAGTGGTGGTGGGGGAGCAGGGGACAGGGCTCATACGGTTCTTGTCTTAAAATAACTAGCTACAGCATGTAGGTTCCTGTAGAAACAACATTAGAAAGAGAGAGGGGCGATTAGAAGCGAGAGAGACATAGAGAGAGAAAAGCTGAGCCAGTGTAGTCTGATGTTTGCTTCAGTTTGTCTGTGCATTAACCTCTTTTGTGTATGCAATGTGCTGTGTGTGTCTGTGAGTGTGTGTGTGCATATGTGTGTGTGTGTGTGTGTCTGTGAGTGTACAGTATGTGCTCTTGGCTGGAAGTAGTGTTGAACACAGACTGATGATGAAGATCATTAGGAATTTCCTGCGGCTGGGGATGAGAGAGAGAGAGAGAGAGAGGAGGTAGTGGAGAGAGGGGAGGGTGGTAGGGAGAGAGGGGAGGGCGGTAGGGAGAGAGGGGAGGGCGGTAGGGAGAGAGGGAATAAGAGAGAGAGGAAGACAGCAAAGGGAAGGAGGGGAGAAATATAGCAGAGGGAGAGAGGTGGAAGAATAAGGGTAGATAGAGAGAGAGAGAAAGAGCATTTAGTGAAGAAGAGGAGTGGACTGGGTATGTGTGGGGGGTAGGGGGTAAGGGACGAGAGGGGAGTCGAATACTTCTATCTGTTCCTCAGTTCTAGTCATAGTAAACTCTATTGGTGTACTATATTGTGAATGCAACTGTCCCATGAGGCTTCGCATAATATATAAAGCAGACATTCTGTGATGGTTGTCTGAGGGTTCTCTTGGTTGTGTGGGAGTTGGGTTAAGGTTGTGTAGGTATTGAGGGTTTAGAGGTTGTGAATGAAGGGTGAGACTTTAAGTAAGCGAACCCCCATGCCTTGTTTCTACTAGTTACCACAAAATGGTCTATATTTTACAAAATCATGAAAACAAACATTTGCTTTTTGTTCTTAATTTAAGGTTAGGGTTAGGCATAAATTTAGCAGTGTGGTTAATTTTAGGGTTAAGGTCAGGTTTAAAATCTGATTTTAATAAGATAAATTGTAGCTTCTGGTCATCTATGAATGTTTGAACATCTTGAAGAATGATCTGGCCTTAATGGCCATGTAGTCTTATAATCTCTACCGGGCACAGCCAGAAGAGGACAGGCCACCCCTCAGAGCCTGGTTCCTCTGTAGGTTTCTTCCTAGATTCCTGCCATTCTAGGGAGTTGTTCCTAGCCACCGTGCCTCTACATCTGCATTGCTTGCTGTTTGGGGTTTTATGCTGCGTTTCTGCATAAGCACTTTGTGACATCAGCTGATGTAAAAATTTGATTTGATTTAGCTGTGGTAACTAGCGACAACCCCCCCAAGCCTCCTAGATCTGTAGATCTATAAGGATTGGAGAAAAATGATATGCAGCCTATCAGATGGCAAAGTGAATCGGTACCATATTACTTAGAGTTTACCATATTAGAGTGGGTTTTGTGAGAGGGATTGGGGTTTTCTGGAGGATAAGGGGTTGTTGTGTGCAAAGGTCATATTGTGGTTGTGTTTGTGCTGTCTGGAGGTTGTGATTAGTTGTGTATAAGTTGTGGGAGGGTTGTGTTGAGGTTATTTATGGATTATTTAAAGGTTGCGTTTAGGTTGTTGAAAGGTTAGGGGGCGGTAGACAAGTGAGTTTCTGTGTACCTCCTGACCCACTTACCTCTCTTTCTCCCCTCTCCACTTTTCGGCACCCTCTCTCCCCTTCTCCCTCTCTTTTCTGCTCGTTCCCTCCACCATCGCTTTCTTTATCTCAAACTCACTCACCCTGACTCTCTGTATCTCTTTCTCCACCCCCTCTCTCCTTCTCTGTCTAGTTCACTCGTTCTCTCTCTCTCTCTTCAGCTTGCTTGCCCATCTTTATATAAACCTCATTCTTTTTCTCTCTCTCTTAACTCCTTACACCACTCTCTCCCTGCCCCTTTACTTTCCCTATCTACCCCCCTCTCTCTGCCTCTCTATTTCTCTCAATTTCAATTCATCTCTCCCTCTCCCTCAGTTTCGGCTGCTGCCTGTCTCTTAGCAACAACTGCACACCCGTTAGAGCTGAGTGAGTGCTTTTCCACACGCACGCACGCACACACACACACACACACACACACACACACACACACACACACACACACACACACACACACACACACACACACACACACACACACACACACACACAGTGTCTGGATCATTGAGTGTGTCTGAAGTGTTACTGCAGTTCAATGTGACGTAGAGACAGATATTGATGTAGAGCAGGGATGGGCAACTTGGTGGTGGGGGCCACATAAAATCAGAACTTATCATGAGGGGCCACAGTAGCTGTGTACCCACATCCATACCCACACTTGCAGTCAGAGCTGGCCCTAGCCTTTTGCTGATTACAACAAGTTTAGATAGTTGGCTGGACTAATAACTTCCCGATCTAAAAAAAGTTTGCTGACATGGGCTAATTGAGTGGCTATCAGTGATAGGGGGTGGGCCGTAACAAGCTATCTGCTTTAGTTTTCGAGATGATCCATCTCTGTTGAGGGAGAAGCTGGTTTTTATATAGTGTGTATGTTTGTTTATTCTGAACACATTTCTCTTTGTTGGCAATGTTAATGAATTCTTGCACATTTTTAAAATGTACTTTTATGTTCGCTAACCTTGACAGGCAAATGCAACCAAGTATTAAACTGTAAACCAATTAAAACTTGTGTACTATCCATGGTACCATCTGCTGATCATGTCGTCTGCCAATCACGTTATCGGAATCAATCCATCTGACAAACTGCTATCAGGTAAAGTATTGAAAAAAAATTGTAATCAAACTATTTAGTCATAGAAACGCGATACCATCAGTGCAAACTGTAAATTGACTCCCATCTTAGAACACAGCAACCTTAGTAATGTAGCTAGCTTTCTAGTTAGTTAGCTAGTTACAACAAGTAGATTTGTTGCTAGCTTGCAGGAGCAGATAGCTTTATCAATAGCTAGCATGTCATTCCGAGACAAGGAGCATTTTAGTTAGTTCCAAGTAATCATTTAAGACTACAAAAATCTATAGGACAAGTAGTGTAAATCTAATACAGTCATCAAGGCAGGACCCAGTAATTTCATTCATACTGACAAATAACAAACGCCACTTTATCCCTGTCAATAGTTGAAGTAGGATGATTGCAGAGCACCCTGCCTCAGACTGTCAGGATGTTTATTTTCTAGCTCACAAACTACATTCCTTTTCTGTGATGATTTATTTGATTAAATTCTCATCTCTCATTTTTGTCTCATATGATCTATTCAGCTCTCCGGTATCCTGCTCCCAGAGATCAACCAAGTGCTATTCACCAATCATGAGCTGATTAACTCATCTGTGAGGAGAACCATCCTACTGCAGTTTGAACTAGCCCTGCCGTCACTATTTAGACATTGGAACCACATATGCATTTACCTGTCGTCATTGTAGAGTTGAAGAACACCAACTACAGAAATACTTGCTTTTTTGAGCATCTCAAAGACCAAATTCAATGTAGAATAAATGTAACAGTTTACAAGTAGTTATTTTACTATTGTAACATGCAGTGGGGAGAATTCTATTGTCCCCGTCAGGAGCCCAGGCTTTTGCCATAGATGGTAGAGTTCTCATCTCTGGACCACACAAGCTTTAGATTGCATTCTGCTCAGGCATTTGTCTCACTCTACATCGGTCAGCTACATTGGTTACCAGGGTGGGATCCTTTCAATACGTCTATGAGGCCTGGGCACACAAATGCTTATAGAGATAAGGAGGAATACTGAAGCACGTGTTGATGACAGTTCTATAGTCACCATCAGAGGCCCAGACTTTTGGCATAGATGGTAAGCTCTAATTTCTGGACCGCAACATTGTAAGATTGTGCCCTCCACGACACTTGATATACATTGAATGGTAGGTTACACTATATTTAGATACTTCAAATACTGCCTGAGACACCTTTGCTATTTGTCCCCATACTCAATAAGTGGTGAAACAATATTTGTGATGGTTTTCTTTGTTCGTATGTATATGCATGTAACGTAAATGATGGAAAATATGTCTCACACAGTCATAGTTAGTAGAATAATGAATTGATTGGCAAGATTTTGGCACCGTCAACTTTTAGAATGTTAGTAAGAAAGTTCATAATTTAAACCACCTAAATATACTCACATTCATTGAACATGTAGTATTTAAAACTCAAACATTCCTTTCCCAAATGCTTTTTCTATAATCCCACAGTCTGTATCATTCTCCATACCTCAAATTCCAAAGCATCCAACATTATGCATGCCCACCATGGTATTGGGGAGCTGCTATTTGAGAACTCATCTGGTTGAGAAATCAAACTCTGGTTATCTTATTGCAGAGCACATTGTACAACTATTTTTTTTAGAGAAGATTGTATTGCAAGGTATGCTATATGTGTAGGTTATGCCATACAGTATGTATTGGCTAATATGCATATGCAGCGGTCATTTTTAAACCTCGCATACATGACACGCTTTTATTTGGGTTTCTATGCAAAGTATATGATTGAATGCTTCTATAAGCCTGCAGCTAGTTACTGTCACATGGGATGACGCTGGAGAGACGATGCAGGTACGGGGAGTCAAACGTTTAATAAACAACGGACATGGAACGAGACAGGAACAGCGTCAGCAAACTAGCAATACAAAACAATTAACGCAGAAGCGGGGAACAGAGCTGGGGAACTGACAAATATAAGGGAGGTAATAACAGGTGATGAGTGAGTCCAATATCACTGATGCGCGCGACGAGGGAAGGCAGGTGTGCGTAATGGATGACAGGAGTGCGCGCCGGGGGTGGGGGGGGGGCGAGGGAGCAGACGTGACAGTTACTTGAAATGAGACATGACAAACATGATATAAAAATAATGTAATTCCATTGCATAGGGATAGACAAACACAAAGTGACATGTACAGTAGCTGGCTAGGCTAGTCAAACTAACATAGGCTAGCTTTTAATAAATGGACTAAATGGTCAATGGCGTTACCTCTTCATACGACTTCATAAGACAATTCGTATTGCATGCTGCATATTTCAAGTGCACTCGAAAACAGATATGTATCTTACTTCAGTCTTTGGGAGATGGATCTGTAAGGCTGCGTTGAGACAATGACTTATCAAGCCCAGTTCAGTTAATCCCTACCATTGTGTCCCTAAATCATCATAATGCTTCAGCAAATGTACATTATACCAGGGGCATTGGTAGACACAATGTAAGTAACCTAATTTATGTCTCTCTAACTGCTATTATATGCAGCAATCATGTGTCTATGAACCAGATTTATGCTGTTAGCACTGAGGTGGTGTTTCCTATTAGGAAGTCCACTGTGTGTAGCTCACCCTGCACTAACATAAAAAACATGAGAATATCTACTTCTGCTAAACTTTCCAGTAAAGCAATGAAAACAAGCAAGCATCCCAGAAAAGTGCTGAAAATAGCCCACGTTAACATAAACTCAGCAAAAAAAGAAATGTCCTCTCACTGTCAACTGCGTTTATTTTCAAAAAACTTAACATGTGTAAATATTTATATGAACATAACAAGAGTCAACAACTGAGACATAAACTGAACAAGTTCCACAGACTAACAGAAATGGAATAATGTACCCCTGAACAAAGGGGGGGGGGTCCAAATCTAAAGTAACAGTCAGTATCTGGTGTGGCTAACAGCTGAATTAAGTACTGCAGTGCATCTCCTCCTCATGGACTGCACCAGATTTTCCAGTTCTTGCTGTGAGATGTTACCCTACTCTTCCACCAAGGCACATGCAAGTTCCCGGACATTTCTGGGGAGAATGGCCCTATACCTCACCCTCTGATCCAACAGGTCCCAGACATGCTCAATGGGATTAAGGTCCGGGCTCTTCGCTGGCCATGGCAGAACACTGACATTCCTGTCTTGCAGGAAATCACGCACAGAACGAGCAGTATGGCTGGTGGCATTGTCATGCTGGAGGGTCATGTCAGGATGAGCCTGCAGGAAGGGTGCCACATGAGGGAGGAGGATGTCTTCCCTGTAACGCACAGCATTGAGATTGCCTGTAATGACATCAAGCTCAGTCCGATGATGCTGTAACACAACGCCCCAGACCATGACGGACCCTCCACCTCCAAACCAATCCCGCTCCAGAGTACAGGCCTCGGTGTAACGCTCATCTTGCACTTTTTGCCAGTCCTGTCTTGTCCAGTGACGGTGGGTTTGTGCCCATAGGCGACGTTGTTGCCGGTGATGTCTGGTGAGGACCTGCCTTACAACAGGCCTACAAGCCCTCAATCCAGCCTCTCTCAGCCTATTGCGGACAGTCTGAGCACTGATGGAGGGATTGTGCTTTCCTGGTGTAACTCGGGCAGTTGTTGTTGCCATCTTGTACCTGTCCTGCAGGTGTGATGTTCGGATGTACAGATCCTGTGCAGGTGTTGTTACACGTGGTCTGCCACTGTGAGGACGATCAGCTGTCCGTCCTGTGTCCCTGTAGCGCTGTCTTAGGCGTCTCACTGTATGGACATTGCAATTTATTGCCCTGGCCACATCCGCAGTTCTCATGCCTCCTTGCAGCATGCCTAAGGCACGTTCACGCAGATGAGCAGGGACCCTGGGCATCTTTCTTTTGGTGTTTTTCAGTCAGTTGAAAGGCCTTATTAGTGTCCTAAGTTTTCATAACTGTGACCTTAATTGCCGTCTGTAAGCTGTTAGTGTCTTAACGACCGTTCCACAGGTGGATGTTCATTCATTTTTATGGTTCATTGAACAAGCATGGGGAAACAGTGTTAAAACCCTTTACAATGAAGATCTGTGAAGCTATTTGGATTTTCACAAATGATCTTTGAATGACAGGGTCCTGAGAAAGGGATGTTTCTTTTTTGCTGAGTTTATGTAGCTTAAGAAACAAGGTTCAGGAAACTTGCAAAGAACAGATGACATTCATATTCGGACTATCTCTGAAACTTAGTTAGACCATTCCTTTGATGATACAGTGGAAGCAATACAAGGTTTTAACATTTAAAGAAAATATAGAAATGCCAGTGGTGGAGGTGTTGCTGTTTATATTCAGAACCACATTCCTATAAAGATTAGAGAGGATCTCATGTTAAATGCTGTTGAAGTAATATGGCTACAGGTTCATCTGCCTCACCTATAGCCCATTGGAAGCTGCTATAGACCACCAAGTGCTAACAGTCAGTATCTGGAAACATGTGTGAAATGCTTAATAATGTATGTGATATCAACAAGAGAGGTATATTTTCTGGGTGATTTAAATATGGACTGGCTTTCATCAAGCTGCCTCTCAAGAAAAAGCTTCAAACTGTAACCAGTGCCTGCAACCTGGTTCAGGTTATCAGTCATCCTACCAAGGTAGTTACAAACAGCACAGGAATTAAATCATCAACATGTATTGATCACATCTTTACTAATTCTGCAGATGTACTGATCACAGTATAGTAGCCATATCTAGGAAAACCAAAAGTTCCAAAGGCTGGGCCTAATATAGTGTATAAGAGGTCAAACAATACGTTTTGTAGTGATTCCTATGTTGTTGATGTAAATAATATTTGTTGGTCTGTGCTTTGTAAGGAGCAAACAGACATTGCACTTGACACATGAAATTGCTTATCCCTGTTAGTAATAAGCATGCACCCTGTAAGGGATTTCGTCCTCTTCTTCCGAAGATGAGGGCGAGAAGGATCGGAGGACCAATATGCGGCGTGGGAAGTGTCCATGGTTCTTTTAATAAGAAATACTACACATGAACACGACTGAAATACAAAAACAATAAACGAACGAAACCCAAAACAGTACCGTATGGTGAAAAACACAGACACAGAAACAAACAACCACAAACAAACAGTGAAACCCAGGCTACCTAAGTATGATTCTCAATCAGAGACAACTAATGACACCTGCCTCTGATTGAGAACCATACTAGGCCGAACCATAGAAATCCCAAAATCATAGAAAAACAAACACAGACTGCCCACCCCAACTCACGCCCTGACCATACTAAATAATGACAAAACAAAGGAAATAAAGGTCAGAACGTGACAGTACCCATTAAGAAAATTACTGTAAAAACTGTTAAATCCCTGTGGATTGATGAGGAATTTAACATTTGTATGGTTGAGAGGGATGAGGTAAAAGGAATGGAAAATAAGTCTGGCTGCACAACCGATTGGCAAACGTACTGCAAATTGAGAAATCATGTGACTTAGCTGAATAAAAAGAAGAAGAAACTACACTGTTAAACAAAGATAAATTACATAAAGAATGGTAGTAAAAAGCTTTGGACCAACTTAAATGAAATGTTGGGCAAAAAGGCATTCATTCATTGAGTCAAGAAGCCCACCCCAACTACTTTAATTATTTTTTTTCATTGGCAAGATTAGCAAATTTAGGCATGACATGCCAGCAACAATACATCCAAGTATATGTGACCAAATTATGAAAGACAAGAATTTTAATTTTGAATTCCATAAAATGAATGCGGAAGGAGTAAAAAAAAAGATTGTTGTTTATCAACAATGACAAGCCACCGGGGTCTGACAATTTGGAAGGAAAATTACTGAGGATAATAGGAGATGATATTGCCACTCCTATTTGCCATATCGTCTTAGGTAGCGGATTTCCTTTTGCCCTCATGCCTGGAGGGAAGAAAAAGTCATTATTCTACCTAAGAATAGTAAATCCCCCTTTACTGGCTCAAATAGCAGATCAATCAGCCTGTTACCAACCCTTAGTAAAGTTTTGGAAAAAATGGTGTTTGACCAGATACAATGCTATTTTACAGTAAAAAAAATTACAACAGACTTTCAGCATGCTTATAGGGAAGGACATTCAACAAGCACAGCACTTACACAAATTACTGATGTTTGCATGAGAGAAATTGATGGGGCTGTTTTGTTAGACTTCAGTGCTGCTTTTGACATTATTGATCATAGTCTGCTGCTGGAAAAACGCATGTGTTAAGGCTTTACACCCCCTGCTATATTGTGGATAAAGAGTTACCTGTCTAACAGTGTTCTTTAATGGAAGCCTCTCCAACATAATCCAGGTAGAATCAGGAATTCCACAGGGCAGCTGTCTAGGCCCCTTACTTTTTTCAATCTTTACAAACGACATGCCACTGGCTTTGAGTAAAGCCAGTGTGTCTATGTATGTGGATGACTCAAGACTATACTCATCTGCTACCACAGCAACTGAAATGACTGCAACACTTAACAAAGAGCAGCAGTTAGTTTCAGAATGGGTGGCAAGGAATAAGTTAGTCCTCATTCACTAAACCTCAACTAAATATTGTAATAAATAATGTGGAAATTGAGCATGTTGAGGTGACTAAACTGCTTGGAGTAACCCTGGATTGTAAACGGTCGTGGTCAAAACATATTGATACAACAGTAGCTAAGATGGGGATCAGTCTGTCCATAATAAAGTGCTACTCCACCTTCTTAATAAATCTTCTTCAGAATCAGTGGGTCCCATGTGGGACGGTTGAGCTAACATAGGCTAATGCGATTAGCATGAGGTTGTAAGTAACAAGAATATTTCCCAAGACATAGAAATATCTGATATTGGCAGAAAGGTTAAATTCTTGTTAATCTAACTGCACTGTCCAATTTACAGTAGTTATTACAGTGAAATAATACCATGCTATTGTTTAAGGAGAGTGCACAGTTTTGAACATAAAAAGTTATTAACAAACAAATTAGGCACATTTGATGCAATCTTGATACATTTGAACAGAAATGCAATGGTTCATTGGATCAGTCTAAAACTTTGCACACACACTGCTGCCATCTAATGGACAAAATCTAAATTGCACCTGGGCTGGAATAATACATTATGGCCTTTGTCTTGTATTTCAAAGATGATGGTACAAAAAAATGATTTGGTTTTCCTTTGTATTATCTTATATCAGATCTAATGTGTTATATTCTCCTACATTCCTTTCACATTTCCACAAACTTCAAAGTGTTTCCTTTCAACTGGTACCAAGAATATGCATGTCCTTGCTTCAGGCTCTGAGCTAGAGGCAGTTAGATTTGGGTATGTCATTTTAGGCAACAATGGGGAAAAAAGGGGGCAGACCCTTAAGAGGTTTTTAAAAGCTCTATTAACAAGGCAGGTCCTACAGGCTCTAGTTTTGTCACACCTGGACCCATGTTCAGTCATGTGGTGAGGTGCCACAAATTGCAATTGGCTCAGAACAGCACAACATGGCTGACCTTTGGAGGTACACAGAGAACAAACATTAATAATATGCATGTCAATCTCTCCTGGCTCATTGACTTCATCACTACTTGTATTTGTGAGTGGTATTGACATGTTGAAAGCACAAGCTGTCTGGTTAAACTACAAGCACACAGCTCAGACACCCATGCATACCCCACAAGACATGCCACCAGAGGTTTCTTCACAGTCCCCAAGTCCAGAACAGACTATGGGAGGCACACAGTACTACATAGAGCCATGACTACATGGAACTCTATTCCACATCAGGTAACTGATGCAAGCAGTAGAATCAGATTTAAAAAAACATACAAATACACCTTATGAAACAGCAGGGACTGTGAAGCAACACAAACATAGGCACAGACACATGCATACACACACGATAAAATATGCACTATACACATGTACACATGGACTTTGTGTTGAAGATACAGTTGAAGTCGGAAGTTTACATACACTTAAGTCATTAAAACTAATTTTTCAACCACTCCACAAATTTCTTGTTAACAAACTATAGTTTTGGCAAGTTGGTTAGGACATCTACTTTGTGCATGACACAAGTCATTTTTCCAACAATTGTTTACAGACACTTATAATTCAATGTATCACATTTCCAGTGTGTCAGAAGTTTACATACACTAAGTTGACTGTGCCTTTAAACAGCTTGGTAAATTCCAGAAAATGATGTCATGGCTTTAGAAGCTTCTGATAGGCTAATTGACATCATTTGAGTCAATTGGAGGTTTACCTGTGGATGTATTTTAAGGCCTACCTTTAAACTCAGTGCCTCTTTGCTTGACATCATGGGAAAATCAAAAGAAATCAGCCAAGACCTCATAAAAGAATTGTAGACCTCCATAAGTCTGGTTCATCCTTGGGAGCAATTTCCAAATGCCTGAAGGTACCACATTCATCTGCAACAACAATAGTACGCAAGTATAAACACCATGGGACCACGCAGCCGTCATACCGCTCAGGAAGAAGACACGTTCTGTCTCCTAGAGAATAATGTACTTTGGTGCGAAAAGTGCAAATCAATCCCAGAACAACAGCAAAGGACCTTGTGAAAATGCTGGAGGAAACAGGTACAAAAGTATCTATATCCACAGTAAAATGAGTCCTATATCGACATAACCTGAAAGGCCGCTCAGCTAGGAAGAAGCCACTGCTCCAAAACCGCCATAAAAAAAACAGACTACGGTTTGCAACTGCACATGGGGACAAAGATCGTACTTTTTGGAGAAATGTCCTCTGGTCTGATGACACAAAAATAGAACAGTTCGGCCATAATGACCATTGTTATTTTTGGAGGAAAAAGGGGGAGACTTGCAAGCCGAAGAACACCATCCCAACTGTGAAGCACGGGGGTGGCAGCATCATGTTGTGGGGGTGCTTTGCTGCAGGAGGGACTGGTGCACTTCACAAAATAGATGGCATCATGAGGGAGGAAAATGATGTGGATATATTGAAGTAACATCTCAAGACATCAGTCAGGAAGATAAAGCTTGGTCGCAAATGGGTCTTCCAAATGAACAATGACCCCAAGCATACTTCCAAAGTTGTGGCAAAATCGCTTAAGGACAACAAAGTCAAGGTATTGGAGTGGCCATCACAAATTTCTTGTTAACAAACTATAGTTTTGGCAAGTCGGTGACCTCAATCCTATAGAAAATGTGTGGGCAGAACTGAAAAAGCGTGTGCAAGTCGGCCTACAAGCCTGACTCAGTTACACCAGCTCTGTCAGGAGGAATGGGCCAAAATTCACCCAACTTATTGTGGAAGGCTACTTGAAACGTTTGATCCAAGTTAAACAATTTAAAGGCAATGCTATCAAATACTAATTGTCATGCCCTGACCTTAGAGCTTTTTATGTCTCTATTTTGGTTTGGTCAGGGTGTGATTTGGGTGGGCATTCTATGTTATTTTTTCTATGTTTTTCTATTTCTTTATTTTGGCCCGGTATGGTTTTCAATCAGGGACAGCTGTCTATCTTTTATTTTCTGTTTAGTGTTTTGCACCTTACAGGACTGTTTCGGTTTTGGTTATTCTCTTTGTTAGTGGTCAGTTTCAATAAAAAGCATGAACACTTACGCTTTGGTCCGATTCTTCTTCTTCAGATGACGAAAACCGTTACACTCAATTCGTGTATGTAAACTTCTGACCCACTAGGAATGTGATGAAAGAAATAAAAGCTGAACTAAATCATTCTCTCTACTATTTTTCTGACATTTCACATTCTTAAAATAAAGTGGTGATCCCAACTGACCTTAGACGGGGAATATTTACTAGGATGGAATGTCAGGAATTGTGAAAAACTGAGATTAAATGTATTTTGCTAAGGTGTATGTAAACTTCAGACTTCAACTGTATGTGGTAGTGGAGTATGGGCCTGAGGGCACACAGTGTGTTGTGAATTCTGTAATGAATGTATTGTAATGTTTTTTAAATTGTATAACTGCCTTAATTTTGCCGCACCCCTGGAAGAGTAGTGGCTGCCTTGGCAGCAGCTAATGGGGATCCATCATAAATACAAAAATACAAAATCTGTTTCTCTTCATCAGACAGCAGTTTGTTGTGTTCACCAGAGGCTCCGCTGTGTTTACATCCTGGATAGAATCAGGCCATTGGCTGCCTTCATCACGAAGGGTATGTACTGGAGTTCTGATTGGTTCCAAGTTTAGCAGTTCGGCCAATTTGCCTAAGCAGACAGAATGTTGATATTCTTTTTATGAGAAAATGTGCAAGAATTGATGGTGCCAACAAATGTTATAGTCATCATAAAAATGTTTTATTGTCATATACAAAAAATCTGCTCCTCCCTTGCCGGGGATTGATCAACTTCACGTTTTTCGGCTTTGGCCCACCACCTGCAGTATGACTGACATCAGAGAATAACTGCTGGTGCCCAACCAAATTTTGAATTTGCACCTTGTATATTTTACTACTGTAATTCTCAACATTAAGTTGAGACCCCGACTGAGTTTTATTGATCTGCAGGCCTACAAAAGGGGGGCGTGGCCCACGGGCCACCAGTTGCCCCTCCCTGATGTAGAGGGATTAGATATAGAATTACAATAACTACAACTGTTTACCCACTTGGATAAATGAATACAGTGATTTTATCTATAGTTTACCTCATTACCCTTTGAAGACTTCAATTTAATCCTATGACACATGCCCTTACTCATAGAAGGCCTTAGCTCTCAGATATCAGCTTCATTAATCTCTCCATTAATCTACTCATCTCCTCATAGTGTCTGAAATGATAGATGGGTTAGAGATCTGATGCTCTGCCTCTGTCAGACTGACACTCGTCAACAAGGTGTTTCCAAGCCCTGTCATGGGACCCCCAGACGTGGCACATATTTTTCCCTTCCAGAACTAGCACACCTGACTCATTGGATCAAGGGCTTCAAACAATGTTCAATCAACATTCACACTACCTGAACTCATCTGAGCTGATGTTTAGTTGCCATGGTGAGTGGCTTCAGCTGATTGGTAGTGAATGACAGGTGGGGGAGTTTGATAGGACAACAAGTCTAGGAAGGAGTTTTTGATTGGCCGGCCAAGTCTGGGTGTTTGGACAAACCCCATGGAGCACAGAGGCTGTGTGTAGATTACTGTGTGTGTGTGTGTGTGTGTGTGTGTGTGTAATTAAAACTTGTGTCCCAAGGTTAGGCTCCTTCCTGTCTCTGGCCAGATAGAACCTTAATTAATGAATACTGTTAGTTAGAGAGTGAGAGAGAGGGGAAGGGAGACCGAGAGAGATGAAGGGAGGGCCAATGAGAGAGAGAGGAAGGAAGGAAGGAAAGGAGGGAGAGATGGTGTTAAAGGACAAGGAGAGGGAGACAGGGGTCAATATGACACAGAAGTAGTACCATAGCCAGAAATGTGTTGGCCAAAAGATGAATGCAAAAAATGCAATTTTTGGGGCGAAACAGCTCATTTCCTACAATTCTACAAATTTTACCATAAAGCTCATTAAAACTGAAATATATGTGTGTTTATTGTGATAAAGGCACTGGATTATGAGCTGTCTTGTTTGCTAAATGAACAAATGAAGTAGGCAGTGACATGGTGCATATAGCCATAGAAGCACAGTGACATGGTGCATATAGCCATAGAAGCACAGTGACATGGTGCATATAGCCATAGAAGCACAGTGACATGGTGCATATAGCCATAGAAGCACAGTGGCATGGTGCATATAGCCATAGAAGCACAGTGACATGGTGCATATAGCCATAGAAGAACAGTGACATGGTGCATATAGCCATAGAAGCACAGTGACATGGTGCATATAGCCATAGAAGCACAGTGACATGGTGCATATAGCCATAGAAGCACAGTGGCATGGTGCATATAGCCATAGAAGCACAGTGGCATGGTGCATATAGCCATAGAAGCACAGTGACATGGTGCATATAGCCATAGAAGCACAGTGGCATGGTGCATATAGCCATAGAAGCACAGTGGCATGGTGCATATAGCCATAGAAGCACAGTGACATGGTGCATATAGCCATAGAAGCACAGTGACATGGTGCATATAGCCATAGAAGCACCGTGACATGGTGCATATAGCCATAGAAGCACAGTGACATGGTGCATATAGCCATAGAAGCACAGTGGCATGGTGCATATAGCCATAGAAGCACAGTGACATATGCAGACATATTAATGGATTAATGGGGGTGTGGCTTTCAGTTAGTTATTTTTTGCCACCCATCCCATGAGAGTGAATGTCATTCCAGTGCACTGCTTGCTATGAATTCTATCTGATAGTATTTGCATGTTTAGGTAAAAAGACAAATCATGTCCCGTTTGTAACACTGACACGTTAAGAGTATGAAAAAAACTATCTGATTGGGTGGGCCTGGCTCCCCAGTGGGTGCACATAGGGCATTGAAAGTTGTAAAAGATCTATGGGTGTTATTGTGTCTTTGTGAGAGTGTGTGTGTGTGTGTGTCCCAGTTTTGCCAGGAATGTAGATGTTGTTTCTTGTATGCAACCCCAAACTTCTCTTTCCCTTTCTCTCTCTCACTCTCTTTTTCTCCCCTTCATTTAACCTCTGCATTGCTCTCTCTCTCTCTTCTCCCCTTCATAACCTCTGTGTTGCTCTCTCTCTCTCTTCTCCCCTTCATAACCTCTGTGTTGCTCTCTCTCTCTTCTCCCCTTCATAACCTCTGTGTTGCTCTCTCTCTCTCTTCTCCCCTTCATAACCTCTGTGTTGCTCTCTCTATCTCTCTACTCCCTCTACCCCCACCCCCTCTGTCAAGTTGCTCTCTCTCCCTCTGTACTATAATCAGAGCCATATGTTGGAAAAGAAGGCTGGCTGACGATCAATGTCAGGGGAAGCTACTCTAAAATCATAGTTTACCAAACTACCAATTACTTCACACTAGAAGAAGTTAAACTACACTAAAGCAACCCTTACGAATTGTAATTTGTTTAAGTAGTTCACTACATCCAAGCTACTTGGGAAAAAATATAATATCTAAATCTGAAATGTCATAGATTACAAATTCCAAGAACAAATCACTCTGGGGTCAGGTGTGTCAAACGTTCAGAAACAACATTCTGTGGTAATTTCAGTACTTCAACATAACGTTTTCTGGTTACCTTAGTCATGTTCTCAGAACATAAACAACACTTTCCATAAAAACCACAAGAAAAACATTAGTAACGTTCTAAGAATGTTATTTAAAAACAAATACATTCTGTTCTCAGCATCTACAAAACGCTTTTCTTCTTCTTCGGTGGGGTTTAACGGTGGTTGGCATGCAATATTAATGATGCACTACTGCCACCAACTGGACTGGAGTTGGTGGCGGTAATGCACCATTAATATTGGATGCCAACCACCGTTTAACCCCACCAAACAAGAAGAAAAGTGTTTTGTAGATGCTGAGAACAGAATGTATTTGTTTTTAAATAACACTCTTAGGACATTCTTTGAATACAAAAAGGGGAAAAGAGAAAGAATTATCCTGCCAACTTAACCTTACACTCATTAAAACCCACCACCCCATTCCACTATTTTGACCCCATCTAATCCTACACCAGGCCAATGGCCCTGATGGTCCCGTAACTCTTCTGCAATAAAATCTCGTAATCCCAAGTACTTCTCTGCACCTGCCACCACAACACTATTTTCGGTGACTTCGATTCCTGCAGTACAGTTAATAACCATGACAATGAATGCTACAAAGCCAACATTACTGAAGCACATTTCATTTGTAGGCATATCACTCTGTACTGACAAAAGTCTCCTACTCACCAGGAGCCTCTTAGAATCCCTCACACTTGACCCATCTTCTTCTACTTTCCTCACTGCCTCAGCATACGACACCTTCTGTACAACTCTCACCCTGGCAACCTCAACCTTCCTCTCGCACCGGACACTTCTGATCCCCAGCAACATGGGCATCCCTACAGTTAACACATACCGCTTCTTTCACCGATACTACGCACTCCTTTGTCCCATGCCCTCTTGCACACTTCTCAAATCTAGGAGTTGCCTTCCTACACACTGCTGCGGCATGACCGTGAGCTTGGCACCTGAAAACACATAATGGGTTTGGCACAAAAGCTCGTACAGGATAACTGATATTTCGTAACATTACTTTGTCGGGTAACGACTCAACATCAAAACTCAAAAGGACAGAGAGTGATTCTACTGTTTCACCACGCTTGCCAACGGGTTTGTGTCGCACCAAATGGCGGGCGTCACAGACACCTGGAATCTTCAACTTCAGTTGATCCACCTGCACCATTACCACTACCCCAGTAATCACCTCAAGTAACAGGTCTTGTCCTCTTCCACGTGATGCGGACTGCCTGCTCCCTCTGGGCGGAAGAAACACAAAAAAAAAAAAACATAAATCCACTTCGGGTTATCTTCACCGTTTCAACAGTACCCAAAAAAGGGCAGGGGTCCACTTTCTCCAAAGATTTCATTCCTACTGGACCAGATTCATCTTTATCATGACCATCGAGATCTTCACCACACTTGCCACTTCAGATAATTCATCCTCATTCTCTTCCTTTACAAAGAAAGGGGATATCTAGTCAGTTGCACAACTGATGGCATTCAACCGAAATATGTCTTCCGCATTTAACCCAACCCCTCTGAATCAGCTCGGTCTGGAGTATAGCTCATTCTGGTTGTACTTGACACCAATCTTCCTCAACATACTTTTTCCCTCGTTGCTATCTTCATCAGATTCAAACTTATCATCTGCTTTCTACACTCTTCTTATGCTCTTCTTCTTTTTCTGTGGGGTAACTCTCCTCATTGACCTCAAGCCTGGAAATATACAGTGCATTCAGAAAGTCTTCAGACCCCTTGACTTTTTTACATTTTGTTACAATACAGCCTTATTCTAAAATGGATTAAATAATGTTCCCCCTTCATTTAACTAGGCAAGTCAGTTAAGAACAAATTCTTATTTCAATGACGGCCTAGGAACAGTGGGTTAACTGCCTTGTTCAGGGGCAGAATTACAGATTTTTACCTTGTCAGCTCAGGGATTTGATCTTGCAATCTTTCGGTTACTAGTCCAATGCTCTAACCACTAGGCTACCTGCTGCCCCTCATCAAACTACACAAAATACCCCATAATGACAAAGTGAAAACAGTTTTTTGTATTTGTAATAAACACATTTATAACAAATAAAAAACATATATCTTATTTACATAAGTATTCAGACCCTTTGCTATGAGACTCAAAATTGAGCTCAGGTGCATCCTGTTTTCATTGATCATCCTTGAGATGTTTCTACAACTTGATTGGGGTCCACCTGTGGTAAATTCAATTGATTGGACATGATTTGGAAAGGAACAAACCGGTCTATATAAGGTCCCAAAGATGACAGTGCATGTAAAAAAAAAACAAGCCATGAGGTCGAAGGAATTGTCTGTAGAGACAGGATTGTGTCGAGACACAGATCTGGGGAAAGATACCAAAACATTTATGCAGCAATGAATGTCCCCAAGAACACAGTTGCCTCCATCATTCTTAAATGGAAGACTCTTTCTAGAGCTGTCCGCCAGGTCAAACTGAGCAATCGGGGGAGAAGGGCCTTTGTCAGGGAGGTAACCAAGAATCCGATGGTCACTCTGACAGAGTCTCAGAGTTCCTCTGTGGAGATGGGAGAACCTTCCAAAAGGACAACCATCTCTGCAGCACTCTACCAATCAGGCCTTTATGATAGAGTGGCCAGACAGAAGCCACTCCTCAGTAAAAGGCACATGACAGCCCACTTAGAGATGGCCAAAAGGCACATAAAGGACTCTCAGACCATGAGAAACAAGATTCTCTGGTCTGATGAAACCAAGACTGAACTCTTTGCCTGAATGCCAAGCGTCATGTCTGGAGGAAACCTGGCACCATCCATATATGGGGCGGCAGGTAGCCTAGTGGTTAGAGCGTTGGGCAAGTAACCGAAAGGTTTCTAGATCGAATCCCTAAGCTGACTAGGTGAACATCTGTCATTCTACCCCTGAACAAGGCAGTTAACCCACTGTTCCAAGGCTGTCATTGTAAATAAGAATTTGTTCTTAACTGACTTGCCTAGTTAAATAAAGGTAAAATAAAAAAATCCCTACAGGGAAGCGTGGTGGCAGCATCATGCTGTGGGGATGTTTTTCAGCAGCAGGGACTGGGAGACTAGTCAGGATCAAGGGAAAATGAACAGCGCAAATTACAGAGAGATCCTTGATGAAAACATGCTCCAGAGCGCTCAGGACCTTAGACTGGGGTGTTGTCCAACAGGACAACGACCCTAAGCACAGAGATGAAGACAATGCAGGAGTGGCTTCGAGACAAGTCGCTGAATGTCCTTGAGTGGTCCAGCCAGAGCGCAGACATAAACCCCATCTAACATCTCTGAAAATAGCTGTGCAGCGATGCTCCCCATCCAACCTGAGAGTATCTGCAGAGAATTGGGGGGAAAAAACATTTTAGAATAAGGCTGTAACAAAATGTGGAAAAGGTGAAAAAGGGTTCTGAATGCCCTGTATATACTGAACAGAAATATAAATGCAACATGCAACAATTTAAAATTATTTTACTGAGTTACAGTTCATATAAGGAAATCAGTCAATTGAATTAAATTCATTAGGCCCTAATCTATGGATTTCAAATGACTGTGCAGGGGCGCAGCCATGGGTGGGCCTGGGAGGGCAAAGGCCCACCCACTGGGGAGCCAGGCCCTGACAATTAGAATGAGTTGTTCCCCACCAAAGGGCTTTATTACAGACAGAAAATCTTCTCAGTTCACCAGCTGTCCAAGTGGCTGGTCTCAGACGATCCCGCAGGTGAAGAAGCTGGATGTGGAGGTCCTGGGCTGGTGTGGTTACACATGGTCTGAGGTTGTGAGGCCGTTTGGACGTACTGCCAAATTCTCTAAAACGGAGGCGGCTTAGTGTAGGCGGCTTAGTGTAGAGAAATTAACATAAAATTCTTTGACAACAGCTCTCGTGGACATTCTTGCAGACAGCATGCCAATTGTGCACTCCCTCAAAACTAGAGACATCTGTGGCATTGTGTTGTGTGACAAAACTGCACATTTTAGAGTGTCCTTTTATTGTCAGCTTCTTGATATGCCACACCTGTCAGGTGGATGGATTAGCGCAGCTGGCGCTGTAGTACAGCGCCCTTAACCACTGCGCCACCTGGGAGGCCCTATCTTCACTTTCTGAAGATGTTTTGAAATCAGTGGAATTAGAGTATGATAGGTGAGGAGATTAAGAAAACACCTGTCTCTGGATTACATCTTCAAACTAAGGGCAACCATGGCATCCATGACAGGGAGAAGCATCCACCAATGATGTATACAGGTAAGATAGTCTAGCTAGCTACATTTTCAGATATTAAACGTTTCTAATTTTGACAGAAAGTCGTTTTCATTTCAAGTTAAAGTGTACTGTTAGCTAGCCAGCTAATGTTAGCTGGCTGGCTCGCTAGCTAACGTTATGTGTATGATCTTATTATTTGTATCTCAGAGCCAATTGCTTTGCTAGATATAGCTTAATGTTAGCTAGATAACATTGAACCTGGTTGGTTAGCTACCTGCAGATTCATGCAGGGTTATTACATCATGAGTTGGGATTATGGTTCATTGTTTAGCTAGCTAGCTACATGCAAGTAACCATTTCAATAGAATGTCACTGCGAAAACTGTTGATAGACGTAGCTGGTAAATTCGCTCTGGCTATCTACTCCGAATTCAGGGCTTGAAAACTATTACAGATTACAAAGGGAAACCCAGACACAAGCTGCCCAGTGACGCGAGCCTACCAGATGAGCTAAATTCCTTTTATGCTCGCTTCGAGGCAGGCAACACTGAAGCATGCACGAGAGCACCAGCTGTTCTGGATGACTGTGTGATTACGCTCTCGGTAGCCAATGTGAACAAAACAGGTCAACATTCACAAAGCTGCTGGGCCAGACGGATTACCAGCACTTGTACTCAAAGCATGTGCGGACCAACTCTCAAGTGTCTTCACTGAAATGTTCAACCTCTCCCTGACCGAGTCTGTAATACCTACATGTTTCAAGCAGACCACCATAGTCCCTGTGCCCAAGGAAGTGAAGGTAACATGATTACCGCCCTGTGGCACTCACGTTGGTAGCCATGAAGTGCTTTGAAAGGCTGGTCATGGCTCATATCAACAGCATCCTCCCAGACACCCTAGACCAACTCCAATTCGCATACCACTCCCAACAGATCCATAGATGACGCAATCTCAATCACACTGTACACTGCCCTTTCTCACCTGGACAAAAGAAACACCTATGTGAGAATGCTGTTCATTGACTACAGCTCAGCGTTCAACACCATAGTGCCCACAAAGCTCATCAATAAGCGAAGGACTCTGGAACTAAACACACCTCCCTCTGCAACTGGATCCTGGACTTCCTGACGGGCCGCCCCCAGGTGGTAAGAGTAGGAACAATACTTCTGCTACGCTGATCCTTAACACTGGGGCCCCTCAGGGGTGTGTACTTAGTCCCTTCCTGTATTCCCTGTTCACCCACGACTGCGTGGCCAAACACGACTCCAACACCATCATTAAGTTTTCTGACGACACAACAGTGGTAGGCCTGATCTCCGACAACGATGAGACGGCCTATAGGGAGGAGCTCAGAGAACTGACAGTGTGGTGCCAGGACAACAACCTCTCCCTCAATGTGAGCAAGACAAGGAGCTGATCGTGGACTACAGGAAAAGGCGGGCCGAATAGGCCCCCATTAACATCGACGGGACTGTAGTGGAGTGGGTCGAGAGTTTCAAGTTCCTTGGTGTCCACATCACCAGCAAACTATCATGGTCCAAACATGCCAAGACAGTCGTGAAGAGGGCATTCCAAAACCTTTTCCCCCTCAGGAGACTGAAAATATTTGGCATGGGTCCCCAGATCCTCAAAGGGTTCTACAGCTGCACCATTGAGAGCCGCCTGGTATGGCAACTGCTCGGCATCTGACCGTAAGGCGCTACAGAGGGTAGTGTGACCGGCCCAGTACATTACTGGGGCCAAGCTTCCTGCCATCCAGGACCTATACAATAGGCGGTGTCAGAGGAAAGCCCATTAAATTGTCAGAGAAAAATTGTCAACCAAGTTATAAACTGTTTTCTCTGCTACCGCACTGCAAGCGGTACTCGCTGTTTATTATCTATGCATAGTCACTTCACTCCCACCTACATGTACAAACTAATCTGTACCCCTGCACACTAATTCGGTACCAGGGCCCTCTGTATATAGCCTCATTATTGTTATTCTTTTTGTGAAACCTTTCATTATTACTTTTTATTTTAGTCTACTTGGTCAATATTTTCTTAACTCTTCTTGAACTGCACTGCTGGTTAAGGGCTTGTAAGTAAGAATTTCACGGTAAAGTCTACACTTGTAGTTTTCGGCGCATGTGACAAATAAAGTTTGATTTGATTTGACAAGTTTATACATTTTCAAAGCAGAATGACTTTCCCATTGTTCCTCAGATGCAGTGTATGATGTACCATGTTGTAGCTCTGTGTCTCTGCTTTTATCCAATGTAAAAAACACAATTTCAAATTTTGCTACATAAGACCGAATCAAGGCGGTCGGTCACATATACATAATGCCCTTGACTGCTAATCTGCCTGCAAGGAGCTTGACCCATGAAACAGCCAAAAGGGCAGAATCCTGATTTATCAGCCTCTAAGGCTGCTACTGTATCTGATCAAGCACTGAGGCTGCTACTGTATCTGATCAAGCACTGAGGCTGCTACTGTATCTGATCAAGCACTGAGGCTGCTACTGTATCTGATCAGCCTGTCAGGAATGGAGCTCACCCACTTTGTACTTTTAAATATTATCCATAAAACATGGTGTCCCTTACAATTATACACATACTGTATCAGTTAAGCAAGCTAGATAACAAGATAGATTACAAGCTCGCTAGCTAACAAAACTACCTAGCTAGCTTACCCAACCACAAGACTAGTCAAGTTAGTTGTGTTGTTGTTTGAATGCGATTGGCTGTGGTTTTGGGGTTGGCACACAGACTGGGAGACAGGGCTGCCTGTCAGCCATCATTCATGGCTTAAATGCCCCACAAGGGTTTAGATGCCCCAAGAGCTCTTAGCTCAAGGTGAGGGACATTTAACTTGCTAACATTCTAACTTATAAACTGATAATGAGCTCCAAACACAAATGAAAGCATGATGTTAGCATGAAATGTACCATCCCTTAGTGTAGCAATCAATAAAAATGTATGTGCTGCCGTCTCAGCCATACTGTCAATCTGTCATCAATACGTCCACTCCTATTTATAGTTTATCTTGTGATCTCGACAAAACAACTTTTGTTATGTCGTGATAATGAGATAAATAAGTTGTGATCTCGACATAACGTGGGAATAATTGTTTCATTCATATGTCCTCTCTGGACTTCCGTACGCTGACGCCGTGCCACAATAAAAAAATATGTGTTTGCATGATGAAGCAAATTCATTTAATGTGTCCTGTGCTTCGAGTTCAAAACAGTTAACCTAAGCTAGCAGTGTTATTAAAAGTATTTTTGAAAAGTGTTTTTTAAACGTTCTGTTTTACCGGTCAGGAAACATATGGCTTCATTCCCAGAACCAATGAGAAACCAAAAACAGACGTTCCCCAAAACTTCCAAGAAACCAAATGTGCTAACTAGGAGGTTTGTAAATATGAAATAAATAGTCTTTTTCACTCATATTTTCTTATCTTTTTTTGCAAAACCAGTAGTGTGTACAGTCGTTCCAGCTGTTAGCTGCACCACTACATGGCAAAAAGTACTTTTGAAACATATAACTTATTATTATTATTATATTATATATAATAACTACTAAGATTTTTATTTAGTTCAACCACCACCAAGCTACGAAAAAAATGTATTTTAATTACTAGTTGAACTACATGTAGTTCACTACTCCCCAACACTGCTGACAATGGAAATGATTGTGTGTGAATGTGGTTTTTAAGATACCATTCCACTCTCATTTGGCTTTTCATTTTTTTTCCACAAGGTCTTACTGTGTTTCTTTTGTATACATCCCTCCATCTCTCCCTCTCCACCAAACATAATCTGACTTATATTCATCATTTCTCTGCCTCCCTCTGCTGGTTATTCACACATTTCTCTTTCCCTGTTTGGGACTGTAAATTCACAATGTGTGTGTGTGTGTGTATGTGTGTGTAACCTTCTAGTCAAACATCACGGTTGTCCTGTTAATGGCTGTCCATCTCCCTCTTCCTCCTTTTCTCTCTCTCTCTGGCTCCCCCCCCCTTTGTGCTTTCTCTTTCTCTCTTCAGAAGTGATGGGCAGTCAAGAGCATCAGCTGAGAAAGAGAGGAGAGTTTATAGTGTGTGTTAGAGACGAGTGTGTAGTATGTGTGCATGAACTGTACTGACATACTGGCGACCCAAAGAACCGCAGCAGACAGACAGCCGGCCTGGATAAACTCTACCAGAATGGTAAATGACAGCACTGGGATGTTATGATGTGTCAATGTTCGATCAACGTTACTTCTTGGTAACAGTAGAGGAACACTTCACCCAAAAATGAAACTATCATACATCAAAGTTACTGATTTGTTACATTAAAGTATTTGTGGTCCAAACTATAGGCTCTATTCAATCTAGATCGCTGAAGCCTTACAGATTGCTCGATAAAAATGTAAAAGGTCATTTTCGATTGAGCAGACATATGCCGCCTGTACTGTGAATGCAGTCTCCGCTAATGTGGGAACATTGCCTTTAAATTTCAGTCTCGCTGTAAAGCTAAACGTCTGAGATATGGATTGATTGGAGCCCTAAATCTGTTTACAAAATGATCCCAATCCTATATGAATGAGAATGATTGACACCTAATCCCAACTTCTCCCTTTAACATTACGTTAATTCTCTGTTAGAATCTACTGTTCGGGGTGTGTTGATCTTATGTATCTCGCTCTCCTCAGGTCCCCAACCCTTCAGGATATAGGTCTGTGACTTCAGAGGAACACACATAAACACAGACAAACAGAGAGAGGGAGAGAGCTCCCTAACCTCTCCGAAGAGGATCACTGGGGCCCAACACTGACACTCTCACTTTGACATTATCATCGCTGTCGCCCTGGGTGGATGAGCCGCCTGTCCGGACGCCTGCGGTCGGGGGGGGGGGGTAGGGTAGGGTGCGACGGCAGGGCCGTAGTGGAGGAGCAGGGGTGCGAGGGGTCGCGGGTGGCGTTTGAGGGGGAAAGGGCTGTAGGGGTACAGGAGGAGGTCACAGTGGAACCCAGCGCTGAGGCTGGAGCTCAGGAGACCCTTGAACTTTTACCCTCCCCCTCACCCCCCTCCCTGTCTAACGGTCTTCACCTGCACAGGAGGCCTGTCCTTGGAACACGCAGGCGGAGGCAGACAGAGACACACACACTCAACGACGCTCCAACACACACACCTGGACAGACATTCATAGGCATGCAGACACACAAGGACATCCAAATGCAGACACCTGCAGAGACGTGCATGGACGCTCACACACACACAAGTGCTCACAGACAAATGGATGCTCACACACACTTGGACTCTGCCGGTCCAGAGCAGCCCAGAACTGATTCATCACCAGAGACACACACCAGATCACCTCAGCGACAGGTCCTCCTGCCTCTCAATCATTCAGCCTGCACCAATCAGCAAGCTGCTTTCTCTCCCTGCAGCCCCGCTCCTTCACACTCTGCAAACAGAGACATGCCCCAAGCCATTAGCCCTGCCCCTAATATTAGTTCAACACCTCTAGATCTCTCTAAACCCTCAAGAGCTACTGGTCCAAATCCTCCAGGCCTTTCTCCTATCGGTCCAGCCTGTCCAGACCTTTCTACTATTGGTCCAGCCCCTGTAGACCCCTCCCCTGTACCTGTCGAAGGTGAGAGAAAGTATGCACTTCGTAGCTCCGGTCGACCTCGCTTCCCCTGCCAGCTACGCAAGTCTTCCCGCATCCGCCGATGCACTGAGGATGGAGAGAGGAGGGGAGGGAGGGAGAGCGAGAGGGAGGAGGAAGAGGAAGAGGAGAAAGAGAGGGTGAGTGTACATGTGAAGGTAGAGCGCCCCACAGTGGAGGAGTGTCTATCTGTAGCCTTCAAGCCTGCAGCCTCCAAGCCTGCAGCCTCACCTGCACCAGTACCTGTAGCACCACTCCCCTCAACACACCCCTCATCACGCCCCTCCTCTCACTCCGCCCCCCGGCCATCGCCCAAACCCCAACATAGAACTTCAACCAAACCCCAACCCAAATCTTCAACCAATGCCAAACCAAAATCCCAACCCAGACCATCAATGAAAGCCTCGCCCAAACCTTTGCCCAGATCAGCAACCAATCCCAGACCAGCAACCAATCCCTCGCCTCGTCCATTGACCAATACAGGAGCCCGGCCGGCAGTGAAGAAGGAGGAGCCTGGTGAACTAGATCCCCTCACCAAACGGAAACGCCGGTTTGTTGGTGTAAGTTCAAGTTCTGTGATATTATTAATCACATAGCAGTCTAAAGAAACCAAAACCCATCTTGTCATGTTGATTTGACATCACTTGACAACTAGATTTCACCCGGGAAATAATATTTGTTTGTGTTTGTTCCCCAGGTGAGGCGTATCGTGGTGAAGGTAGCTCGTATCCCAGTCAACCTCAGCCGACGCCAGAAGAGCTACAAGATTTCCTCCATGGAGACAGTTGAGAAGGGCGGGGCAGGTGGTGATTGCAGGTTGGAGGGAGCCGAGGGGGGGACAGCGGTAGTCCGAGAGCCGACTGCGCTCCTCCGTATGAAGAACAACGGGAAGAGTGTGATGGTCATGTTCCCGCCTGGAGAACTTCCTGTGATCCTGAAACGTCGCCGTGGCCGACCTCCCAAACAGGTTGTACCTGGAACGCCGGATAAAACCACCGGTGGGAATGGCGAGCCCAAGAAACCTCGTCGGCGCCGGCGGGCCAAGCTCCCGTCTCCGCAACCGTCGTACGTGAACGACACCAACGACGTGAAGACGGAGTACGGAGACGTTCTGTCCAAACTGGCATTCCTCAACCGCCAACCGCCGGCCACTGGCCGCTGCTCCCCACCACGCTGCTGGACACCCAGCGAACCGGACAGCTTTCACACGCCGTCCGACAACCCTGGGATCTCCGCCCTGCTCCACCGACTCACAGGGTTCAGACGCAGGGGAGGCAGGGGGGGAGGTGTTGGAGGCAGGGGAGGAGGAGCAGGGGGAGGAGCAGGAGGAGCCGGCGGAGAGGGCTTCAAGAGCTCCTTCAGTGACTTTTTTGAGACGATCGGGAAGAAAAGGAAAGTGACCCCCGCTCTGTCAGAACCAGGGTTACTCAAGAAACGTGGGAAGGGTGGGGGAGGCAGGGGAGGAGGGGCTGCAGGAGGGGAGATGGGGGTTGGGGGTGAGGGGGGGAAGGCGGTTAAGAAACGACGCTCGCGCAAGAACGGGGTTCTAAAGGGGGAGGCAGGGGGGCAGCTGGAACAAGACTGGTTTAATGGGGGAGGTGTCTGGGGGGAGGAGGGGGGAGGCATGAGGGAGAGAGGGCCAGGAGGGTACCAGGTCTGTGGCTCCCCGAGGGGGGGCTTCCTGTCTTGTGAGGGGGGGAGAGGGAGTGCGTACAGCAGCCCTGGCGGAAGCAGAGGCGGTGGAGGTGGAGAGGAGGCGCAGGGTTTGTTCGCCGGATATTTCCGCTCCCTGCTGGACTCTGACAACTCCTCAGACCTCCTGGACATCTCCTCCCCTCGCCCCGACCCCAGGAAACCTCCTCCCACCCTGAGCTACGACTCTTCCAGCCCTGCCCGCGGACCAGGCCCTCGCTGGTCCCCAGCCTGCCCCAAACGCAGCCCCAAAGGAGAGCCAAGGGAGAACCCAACCCTACATCATCCCTCTTCCTCCTCCTCTTCCAGACCTCCTTACAGTTATAACCTGTCCCAGAACTCCCCCACCTCTTCCTCATTCCCCAAGTCCAACCCTCCCTCCCTCCCTCCGTCCCGCTCCCCCAGCTCCCCCCATCCCTCCTCCTCCTCCTCCTCCTACGGTCACTACACGCCTGGCTATTCCTCCTCCACTCCTGCAGGGGGCAGCGCAGTGCCACAAAGACCCGCAGACTGCAGCTTCGCAGCCTATGGGGCAGCCGGGCTGAGTAAGGCCTCCACGGCATCCCCCGTGGGCCAGGGTCAGATGGGATATTCCAGTTTTTCCAAGCGGGGCTATGGGGGCTACCTTGGGCAGGTTGGACCATCTTCTCCAGGAAGAGGGGGGTATATGGCCATGGCCAAGAACAGCCCTTTCCCCTCCCCATCTTCCCCAGAGGGATACAGACACTACCCCTCCAACCAGTGTAACTACAGGTAAGTAGATTCAGGTAGGTCTAAATGACCTGGAACCACAAAATTTGGATTAGAGAACTCTACTACAATCCTACCCTAACCTCTTATAAGTGTGTATTGTGTTTGAGATACATTACGCTATATTGCAGTTGGACTGCTCAGAACCCTGATCTACAAAATCACCTTGGGTTCCAAATAAGTACTTATGTCATCAAGGTTAGAGTTTCTGTGGTTTGCCTTGCTAAAACTGATCCTCTGCTGTGTGTGTGTGTGTGTTGCAGGCCGGGCTATGGTGGCTACCCAGGAGGCTGCAGTGACCCAGGCCCCAGCGAGCCCAAAGACATCCTGGACATCTCCAACTACACCCCCCAGAAGGCCAAGCGACAACCCTTCCTCGAGAGTCTATCAGAGTCCTCCTCTGACTCCTCCCACCTAGGGGTCACCGGGTCAGGAGGTGGGGTCAGTGGCGGAGGCTCGGGGTCAGGCTCCGGAGGTGGGGCTTATAGGCAGGGTGGAGGGAGGGAGTCTCTTCCTATTGGTGGAGAGGGAGGTCAAGGACAGTCCAGCCTATCAAGTCTGGAGAAGCTGATGATGGACTGGCATGAGAGCGCCTCAGGCCCCTCCTACAACTGGAGCCAGAACGTTCTCTTCCAGGGGCAGGGGAAGCCCAGCCGGGGGCGCAGGAAACGGAATGCTGCCGAGCCCCAAACGGAGAAGGAGGGGGGTGGCGGACCAGGAGCAGGACCAGGGACCACCCCAGACTCTCCCAACAGCCCCCCAAGCCAGACCCAGCCCTCCACCCCAACCCAGGGTTCTGGTGGAAAACGCAGTGGAATGGGGGGACGGCAGGTCAGGGGGGTAAGAGGAGGCAGAGGAGGGGGCCTGTCCCCGTCCCCTGGAGAGCGCCCCCCAGGGTGGAAGAAGGGTAAGGCTACTGGGGGTGGGGTTGGAGGTGGAGGTGGAGGGAGTGCTGCTCAGGGGGGGTTGTTCCAGGAAGGCCTTGACTACTACAGTGGAGACAGCAGCAGCCTCTCCCCCCTCCCTAACCCCACCTCACATCTCGGCTACCCCACCGAGCCCTGTGAGTACCCCTCCCCGTGCCCTTACTCAGCCCATCCCTCCACCCCGTCCTCAGAGGAGCACTACCCAGCCCTCTTCCCTGGCGAGGCTTCATCCTCCTCTCTCTCCCCTGGAATGACTTCCACATCCTCCTCCTATCCTCCCAAACTATCCCCCGCTCCCCAGCCCTACCACCCCCCTCTCACCCCTGCTCCTCCCCCCGCCTCCTTCTCCCCCTCCTGCTCACCATCGCCACGGTTACTGCCACACTGTGGAACAGCGCTGAGCCCCCCCCATCGTAACCTGGCAACCGTTTCCAAGGACCACTTCCCCTCCCAGTATGATTCTCCCAGTTACTGTAGCTCCCCCTATTGGTACGGAGGGGCATCGCTCAGCAGCCCCCACGCTAACACACACACCACTACACACGCACATGCTAATGCACATGGCAATACACATGTACACGCTAATGTTAACCCTCACGCTAGCCCTAACAATCACCCTAACACTCACACTACCGCACACATCAACACACACACACACCCTAACAGCAACCCTCATGCAAACATGAGTCCACACACACCTCAGACAAGCTTGAGCCCACACACACACCCTAACCCCAACACCAACCCGCACACACACACCAACCCCCACATCAATACACACCCGCACATCAACACACACCTTCATTCAAACCAGAACCAACATCCACATCCACACCCCCACCCGAACACTTACCCCAACCCCCATCCCAACACCACACAACACTCCCACCCTAACCTCTCCCCCCACTCCCACACTCACCCCCTACTTTATGAGGAGCGCCCCCCTCACAGCGCCATGCCCACGCAACCTCACAAACGGGACCTGCCTCCCCACCTCAACTCAGGGCTGCGACCAGCCCCCCTGCAGCTCTCCCCGTACCCATCCCCCCACCCCAAGCCTCCCCTGGTGTCCTCGCCACATTCTGAGGACATGGGTTACCCCCCGTACCCTGGGATGCACCCCCGCTACCACCCACAGCCCCCGCCTCGAGGAGGAGGGGTGCTCTGTCAGCTACTAGACCCCCCCAGCGATGACAGCTTCAGTGTCACCAGCTTGTAGCTGCAGGTAATACACAAGAGGATCTACTCTCTCTCTACTGAAGGGTTAGACACAAGGGGATCTACATTCTCTCTATACTAAAGGGTTATACACAAGAGGAACCACTCTCTCTCTCTCTACTAAAGGGTTAGACACAAGAGGACCTACTCTCTCTCTCTACTACAGGGTTAGACACAAGAGGACCCACTCTCTCTCTCTACTAAAGGGTTAGACACAAGAGGACCTACTCTCTCTCTATACTAAAGGGTTAGACACAAGAGAACCTACTACCTCTCTCTACTAAAGGGTTAGACACAAGAGGACCCACTCTCTCTCTCTCTCTACTAAAGGGTTAGACACAAGAGGACCTACTCCCTCTCTCTACTAAAGGGTTAGACACAAGAGGACCTACACTCTCTCTATACTAAAGGGTTAGACACAAGAGGATCTACTCTCTCTCTACTAAAGGGTTAGACACAAGAGGATCTACTCTCTCTCTACTAAAGGGTTAGACACAAGAGGACCCACTCTCTCTCTACTAAAGGGTTAGACACAAGGGGACCTACTCCCTCTCTCTACTAAAGGGTTAGACACAAGAGGATCTACTCTCTCTCTACTAAAGGGTTAGACACAAGAGGACCCACTCTCTCTCTCTCTACTAAAGGGTTAGACACAACACCTAAAGAAATTTTTTAAACATCGGTTTCATCCATTTAGCTATGTAAAGGTTTTACTGTCTTAACAATCACATCATAATTACGGTTTCTCTCTCTCTTTCTCTTTCAGGCGCATTAAATCTCAACTTTTTTCAGATTTGTAAACTTTTTTTAAGGAGAGACTTTCAGAGACAAGATGATGGATCAGAATTTATCTCCTAACTCTGGACAGTAGATCTTCAGTTCTCCAGCTATGACAATCAAAAGCCAACTGCAACACACACACAAAGGCGCACACAGACACACAGACACAACTGGAAAGAGGGAGTGGCCTAGAGGAGCTGTGGGAGGAGTGACAGACGCTGAGGAACAGAGAGGCGGGGCCTAATGTAAAAATTCCGCCCCCAACGCTAAACACACTAATCCCCTATCCGCGAAACCATACACCCTTCGCTCTGTGTGTGCTCTATGAGAGAAGTGGACTACAGCATCAGCTCTTGAATTACCAGCATCTGTACATAAGACTCCAACTCCAGCCACAGACCCATAACCTCACCACAACATTGAAACAGTTAAGACAACGTTACTAATGTTCCATCAGTGTTTTCTAACATTCAGGCTTTTAGCCAGGACCACAGACCCACAACCACACCCAGGGGCGGACTGGCCATCTGGCATTTTGGGCAAATTCCAGATGGGCTGGTCCATTTTAAGCTCAGTGGGCCTATCTAACTTTTTTCACGCAAAAAGATCACTATTTGGCTAATAATGGGTGCCTCAAGGGAAAAAAGGGGCCAGTGTGTGGGCCTTGAGGAAAGAAATGGGCCTATGTGTTAGAAATGCCAGGGCCAATTTCTGGTCCATGTCCATGCCTGACCACAGCTGTGCTACAACAGCTCTACACAACGTTCCATCATCACTTCTCTATTGTTCTGCCATGGTCTCTGCTCTGATGGAAGGACTCCAGCATGGAGACTCTACATCCTGTGTTTCACTGTTTTTACTAGGAGGGAAAGAGACCCGACACACACTCTGACCCCAAAGAGACTGACGTGTGTTTATTTGTGTGTGTGTAACCTCGCGGATGGACTTCTGTATGTATGTATGTGTGTGTTTGGGGTCTAAAGGGGTAGAGCTCTACATCTGAAATGGTGGATGGATGAACAGGGCTTCTCTTCCTTCTTTTACTCTCCTTTTTTCCGTGGTCTTGTGTTGTTTGGTGGTTTTTGTGATGAACAGTTGTATATGTCTGTTAATGTCATGATGTATCTACAGTGCCAATATTTAAATACACTCTGATCTGGCCATTGGTAAACTGCCTGGACTCCTAATGCTTTATAGGGTGGGGGGAGGGATGTGTGTGTGTGAGCCCCTTGGTATTCAGCGCTGCTCATGCAGTGCAGGGAGCGAGTTTAGACAGGGACACGGCTGGGAGGGAAGGAGGCGGCGAGAGAGAGAGGGAGGGAGAGCGAGGAGGAGTGAAAGAAAGGGAGTTAAGAGAGTGGCACAGAGAGAGGAAGGGACAAGGGGAAATAGAAAGATGACAGGAAAACAGAAACTTGTTGGGATTGAGACTGGGGTGAAAGATGAGAAAGACTGGCTACATTGTTCATGAGTCCATAATCGGTCTAAAATTAATCCTTAGAGGGCCTTTAAACCCTGAGGGGCAGTCACGCTTCCCCACCCACTGGATAGTCTGCCAATGTGTGTGTGTGTGGTGTGTGTGTGTGTGTGTGTGGTGTGGTGTGTGTGTGGTGTGTGTGTGGTGTGGTGTGTGTGTGGTGTGTGTGTGGTGTGTGTGTGTGGTGTGGTGTGTGTGTGGTGTGTGTGTGTGTGGTGTGGTGTGTGGTGTGTGTGTGGTGTGGTGTGTGTGTGGTGTGTGTGTGTGTGGTGTGGTGTGTGTGTGGTGTGTGTGGTGTGGTGTGTGTGTTGTGTGTGTGTGGTGTGGTGTGGTGTGTGTGTGGTGTGTGTGTGGTGTGTGTGTGGTGTGGTGTGTGTGTGGGTGGTGTGGTGTGTGGTGTGGTGTGTGTGTGGTGTGGTGTGTGTGTGGTGTGTGTGTGGTGTGTGTGTGTGTGGTGTGTGTGTGGTGTGTGTGTGGTGTGGTGTGTGTGTGGTGTGGTGTGTGGTGTGGTGTGGTGTGGTGTGTGGTGTGGTGTGGTGTGTGTGTGGTGTGGTGTGTGGTGTGTGGTGTGGTGTGTGTGGTGTGTGTGTGGTGTGTGTGTGTGTGTGTGGTGTGGTGTGTGGTGTGGTGTGGTGTGTGTGTGTGGTGTGTGTGTGGTGTGTGTGTGGTGTGGTGTGTGTGTGGTGTGTGTGTGGTGTGGTGTGTGTGTGGTGTGGTGTGTGTGTGGTGTGTGGTGTGGTGTGTGTGTGGTGTGTGTGTGGTGTGGTGTGTGTGTGGTGTGTGTGTGGTGTGGTGTGGTGTGGTGTGGTGTGTGGTGTGGTGTGTGGTGTGGTGTGGTGTGTGTGTGGTGTGTGTGTGTGGTGTGTGTGTGGTGTGGTGTGTGTGTGGTGTGGTGTGGTGTGTGTGTGGTGTGTGGTGTGTGTGTGGTGTGGTGTGTGTGTGGGTGGTGTGGTGTGTGGTGTGTGGTGTGTGTGTGGTGTGGTGTGTGTGTGGTGTGTGTGTGGTGTGGTGTGTGTGTGGTGTGTGTGTGGTGTGTGTGTGGTGTGTGTGTGGTGTGTGGTGTGTGTGTGGTGTGGTGTGTGTGTGGGTGGTGTGGTGTGTGGTGTGGTGTGTGTGTGGTGTGGTGTGTGTGGTGTGTGTGTGTGTGTGTGGTGTGGTGTGTGTGTGTGGTGTGTGTGTGGTGTGTGTGTGGTGTGTGTGTGGTGTGGTGTGTGGTGTGGTGTGGTGTGTGTGTGGTGTGTGTGTGGTGTGGTGTGTGTGTGGTGTGTGTGGTGTGTGTGTGGTGTGGTGTGTGTGTGGTGTGGTGTGTGGTGTGGTGTGGTGTGTGTGTGGTGTGTGTGTGTTTGTGATGGGCTTTACTGTATTTGTATATTTGACCGTGTTTACATATGAAGCAGTTTGTCAACAGGCTGACTGGACAGTGTTGATGTTCCTCATCTGTTGATTGGACGGAAGTGAAGGGGGGGGAGGGTAGTCTATGGGACAACTAGTAGAGGGAGAGAGAGGGTGGGTGAGAAAGGAAGGAGGCAAGATAGAGGGAAAGAGAGTGGATGGGAGAGGGCAGGAAGAGGGGGGGGGGGGGGGTCACTGTTCAGTGTTAGGAAAGATTCCACAGTAAAGTAATTACACTGAGCCCCCGATTTTTCACTTTAAATTGTATATTCCAAACAAAATCCATTGATTTCAAAGTAGATCAGAACATATGACTCTATGCACAATGGCTACTTTGAACTATTTATACAGTAATAAAAAAAAAAGTATGCAAAAGCTGTGTAGATGCAACGTTTGTATCTTCCTGTAAATTTGTTTTTGTAAAATCCTCAATGGAAATTGTTTAAAGTAGTCTTTATGCATAGAGTTGTATGGTTTTTAAACTTTGAAAACAATGGGTTTTGTTTGGTATACATTTTTAAGTGAGGCTCAGTGTAATTCCGTTACCATGGCCCTGCTACTTTTCTATTCCGTAATTCCCATGAGACTTCACTTAGCTTGTTGATGAGAACGCCAATGGGCTAATAAAGGTCATATTTGGAGCTTGGTCTGTTTTCCTGTGAGAAACAGACTTCTAAAAATACCGTAATAGGCTAGATATCAACCAATCGGCCACTGACCCTGGAGCTCTGCGTCACCACTCTGCCCTCCGGCTGGTCACAGAGCAGGAGAGAGGGTCTGGAGCCTCCAGTTGGAAGTGGGCAGAACAAAGGGAAGCGGACTTCTGGAAAGGCTAGCGACTGCCTCACGCTACTGTTTTTAACTCCCCACAGTTCCGCAGCAGCCATTCGGTCAGTTGACTCCCACGAGGCACCAGACCGGTCCAGTTGGGAAGGAGAACAAAGGCACGAGATGCTCACCGGTTTCCCGGAGGAGGCATGTCAGCCGGTAGCGGTGTGCAGCGCGTGCTGCTGTTAATTATCCCGATGTTTCTACTCGCGCTACAGCTCCTGGTCGGGCTCCGGTTGCCGCGAGCAGACCACGCAGGTAGCCCAGGGGCCTTTAAGGACGGGGTCGCCTTCACGGTGATCAGCATAGAACCGGAGAGAAGGAGCGCGCGCCAAACGGGATCTTTGGAATTTTTACGGGATGAGTCGGGAGCGAGCCGCGTGTACGAAGATGAAAACGAGATGCCCATTGGCGACCGGGTGAGAGCAAACTACGAGCGCGCAAACACACACAGTTGAGACGAGGACAAGATAGGGCAGACTGACCCCCGGCAGCTGTAGTGATCAGCTGCGTGTGTGTCAGTGGTCAGGGAGGAGCAGGTTTCAGCTGCTCGTTTTTGTTGGTATGTCAATAATACATCTCCATCTCTCCACTCACCCCCTCTTCTCCTTTCCTGTCAATCCCCCATCATCATCTCCCCTCTCATTTATGATTTTTCGCTTCGGCTCTCTAATTCTCTCCCCTCCTAAGGCTAGCTCCCAGTCAGTCTGGTGAGTCATCATCTACTCCTCTCCCTCCTCCTTCCTGGGTTGCCATGGTGACCACAGTGGTCTCTAGGGGTGAGGTGGCCTGTGTGTATATGTGTGTGTGTGTTAGTATGCCTCAGGCATGCATGTCACTAGCAGGGCTGGAGTTAGCCCTTGACCTGTCTGTACATCTCCCATACCTGAGGGGCCAACGCACGCTCGCTCGCGCACACACATTCCTCTACATGACCTATTCTATGCTCTTTGATCTCCACTGACACCTAAGTGGCCCCTCAACCTATGGAGTATGTGTGTGTTTCATTTACATTTGATTCATTTACAAATATTGAGCTGACATGTATTGACTAGCTGTGTTTGAATGTTCATACTGACCGTACTATTTGTGACATACATTGATTATGTAGCATGCTTAGTGGTCAGTATGGATAGTTAGTATGGCAAAAGTTCCAGGACGTTGTACTACATTCACCAAAATACGAAGTATACAAGCAGTGGACAATATTTCTGTGCTTTTTGGGCCCATAATGAAATTCTTCAGAAAATGGGCTTAGCTTCACAACATTTTTAGATTTAAAAAATGCCGGTAAAATATGCAGCAGGAGTCCTACGAAAGTGGATACAAATGAATTGCTTTAACTAATTATGACAAAGTGTTGAGCAATGTAATAAAGTAATGCGTTTTCAAATAAGTTACGTTACACGTTATGTTGGCTGACAATTTGTTAGCTACGGTAGTAGCCTTACGAACCGCATAGCATTTCATTTCAGCCATTGCTTGTATGCAGCGATTTTAGCATGTAAATCTTGGTGGGGCAAAGTCCAGGAAAGCCATTACACAACACAATACATGTATTGCACTATGACGGTGACAAGCAGTGCCCACAAACTGTTAGAGCCTACATAAAGCTGTCCCAACAGCAGAGCTTTCTTTTCAGCACTATGGAGTGAATCCTTACCACTGCTACACCTGGCTATCAGCAGAGCCTTGTCTGGCAGTGAAACAGTTAATTCAGCCTAATTTACTGCCTTTTAAAAAACATAGCTGATATGGCTGACTTACTTAAACAAATGTGGTTTCTATGGAGATGTACAAACTATGGCATAAGGGGACGTTAAGCGGAGAAGAGGCAATCCGTAATTTCGATTAAGACACCACCAAGTCAGAACAGTAGGCTAAGTTATGAAGGGGAAAGGTACCGAATTATTAGGGTGAGGTACATGGGCTACTAACAGCTTACTACACAACATACATTTAGTATTATTTTCTTAGCCAAAGTACCCATATCTCCCTGGCATATTGCATCACTTATGCAGCAGCAAACAAAATATTTTTGGACTCACGTTGTTGTCTTGTGCTCACTTGAACAGGAAGGTGGCGCGGCGGTCCTTTTGTGCAAATTTTGTCATCAAAGTCTGTCATTCTCTGGATTTATGGTGCTTTCAAGACAACTGGGAACTTGTAAAAAAACAAGGTCGAATCATGACGTTAGTGATCTTCAGTTCGGAGCTCTAGAAAGAGGCCAGAGTTCCCAACTTGGAATTCTGAGTTGGATGACCATTCAAAATGTATTTTCCCAGTCGGAGATTTTTTCAGAGTTCCAGAGTTTCAGAGTTTTGAACTCACTAAAGTCTGAGATTTCTGAGTTTCCAGTTGTTTTGAATGCAGCATGCTGGATTGACAGCATGGCCAGTGTGTTCAACCTTTTCTGGCCCATGGTGTTGCATGTGAATGTTTATCCTTTTAAGCTTGGAAAAGAGACCCTTAAACCCAGACTTGAACCACACACACCCACCCATTCCACTGAATATCAGGCTAGTGATTGCTTTGTAATGCTTGCAGTTAGCCACCGATTCCGTCCAAACCTTTCATTGTTGAATTTGCGATTTACATCTTGTTGTGTAATGTTTATGTTCAATGGCCGATGAGCACCTATATATTTTATCTAGAATTTCTCTTCATATGACAAGGATTGAAAAGGATTTGCGAGTAGATTGTCGACTTGATTCACGATGACTGCTTGTCTAGCTTGCTAGCTAAGATTTTGATAGTGTGATGTTGACATGATCAGTCCAATCAAAGCTACGGTAGATATAACGTGATTTGACATTTTATCTGTGGCCAATGACCTTGAGCCTTCTTGGATGGGCACTTCTAATGCAACTATGGCAGCACCCAAGGGGCTTGAATTTGAGCTCTCCCTGTGGATATTGCGGTGACGAAGGGTCCACATGAGTGACAGAACATTGAGCCAATCATGGTGCAACTAGAGAACATTACCAACCCCTGCACTCCGAATTTCTGCTGGCTGCCCCACCACCACAGAAAGCACTGACCTAGGCTGAAACACCTGCATTTTGGAGCTGCCTTAATAAAGCCACATTGCTTTGAGTAACTCAAAAATCAATTTTTTTTTACATTGTTTGCAAACTCATATGTGGCACGTATTAATGTCAAAATGACATGCAAAACAGGCAAAAAATAAATTGTTTTCTTTTTTTAGCTAAACAGGTAGAGCTCAAAACAAGAGGGTGCTCTGCCCCGAATGACAGGTCACCACTGCTTGCTTGTATGTACCGGTATGTCAGTGGAGGTCTGTGCTGTTTTAAGATGGAGGGCAATGTTGTTGGGTTTTTTTATGAGCATGGCCTTATTTCTATTACAGCATATTGGATGACTGTGATTCATATTCCATTCATCCAGCTCAATGTAACATCGGTAGGTTTAGACTACTACATGATACTCAAATGTTCCCTAACATGAGGTTGCTACAAACAAGCCTATGAATGAAAGATTACAACGTAGGTGCACACAGGTCGAGTGAAAATGTTGTGACAGACAGTGACACAGCCTTGCCTGCATCTAGCTGATCTAGGGTGTAATCATTAGTACACCAGTTGCAAACTGTTTGTATTGGACAAATTCGGGTATGTTTGTCCCCATTTTGTTTAGTTTGCTTCAGTTTAAGAAATGTTTAACAGAATGAATAAACCCCTGGATACACATTAACACAATTGACATTTATAGCATCCACGTTGAATTTCTTCTCACATATATGCACTCCTCTTCTCACCTTTTCCCTTCGTTTGTGGACTTCTACACAGTACATTTGAAAGTGTTAAATCAACACTATCAGCGAGTACATATGGTCCCACTCTACACAGAGTAAAAAGTACATTGATCCAAGTGTTACATTTCTAGTGTTGATTTAACACTGAGGAGTGCAAAAAGTATTTTGGAAAAGCACTTGGAATTTCACAATAAACTCAAGCAAAGCTGTTTCAACATTCAATTATGTTTATTATGACCAAACCACAAGTCCCAGCCCTGCCTTAAACTGTTATCAAGTGACAGTAGAATGTAGTCAAAATAATCTTGCTCCATATGACATGAGCAAATCAATAGGTTTGTTGGAAAATGCTGACATTTACATTAAAAACATGTTTCTCACAACCTAACCATAAGTCTCAGCCCTGGCTTAAACTGTTATCAAGTGACAGTAGGGGACAATGTAGTCAAAAAAATCACTTGCTCCATATGACATGAGCAAATGAAAAGGTTTGTGGTACATGTTATTTACATGAAATATCTTGCATGGTGGACTTTGCTTCAAAACTTTGAATGCAGGCAAATGATCATCAAAACATAAGGTTTCAAGAGCTGACCCAACCTAAAATAAACATTTTCCTCTTTCAGAATAGCCTTAATTTGGTAAAATAGTGGCATTTCAATGACTACTTCAGCACATATGACCAAATCAAGATGATATTCTGTACCATGGGGCTTTACCCATTTAAATGACAAAACATGTGTGCGCACTGAGACATTCAACTTGGCAGCAATCTCATGGCTTTCTTTCAGGTCATTGAGCCTTGACATCTTTCCTGGACCTATAGATAGTCCATCCTGGCTCAATGTTTCCCAGTTATATGCCATGTCATTTGTGTTTCTTGATTAAAGTCATAGTGACATTCTTAAAACACTTCAGTTGCTTTTTAAAGAAATAATGTTTAGCCTTGTAGCGCATACACCACGAATGAAGAATGGGCCCGATGTTCCTTATACAACGACGATAATGTATCATGAAGTGGTGTTTCGGTAACAGATTTCTGTCAGGAAACAAATACTTGAAAAGCCTATGATGTTCAGCAATTAAGTGCTTCAGATAGATAGTCATGCCCTCTGTTAGTATAGGAGAAAACACAATATTTACAATTTGTAGTAGTAACAGAAGCAGCTGCCAGTATTTATCATATTTCTGTACCAGATCACCAAATATCAATGGCAAATTACGGAGAAGACACCAAGATTGAATAGTATTTAGACCCAAATCATTGCTCCGATCATCCAATTTGAGTGCAGGTGGACGATTCCTCCGCTCTGTGTAGCCATAGTTAAATTAACGAACTCTACCGTGCACATCTTTAGCAGTCACAAAGTTGGCTTGTATATACTGTAACACAAGTTTTACCTCAAATTGTGCAACTTCTAAAATGTCATGCATTATATCAACAGAAAAGCTGTCTGTAGTATTGAAGTACTGGAGAGAGTTCAATAAGCAAGCATGCTTCACACCGTGTTGGGTTTGACTGAATAGTTTGACAATAGTCTGAGTTGCATGTGTTTCGTTCGTAAAGTCACTCTTGGGTCATCCTCAGAAAACACAGTTTGAAAATCCACTTTCTCAGTGAGGCAAAAACGGCAACAATAACGAGCACTAAATGATTCCACAAAACCAAACAGGCAACGTATACCAAGATTATCTCCAGTTACTTGGACAATACTGCCATGTATACAACCACATAAGAAGGGAACTTCAATACCCTCAGTCTCAAGCACTTTCAAATAGCTAAATATTTGCTCAAGAATGGAATCAAATCCCTACGTTTAAGGTCCTGGGTATGGAAGAGTGTACATAAGTTAAGGTCCTGGGTATGGAAGAGTGTACATAAGTTAAGGTCCTGGGTATGGAAGAGTGCACACAAGTCAATATTTACCAACATTGAATTAAACTTTGGAGTAAATTTCTCAAAGTAAAGTATGTAACTCCCAACTTGTGAATTCACTTTTTTGATCCCAATGGATTAGCAGTGTCAGTCATCATAAATGCATTGGAAATTCAACTCTTTACTCTTTAGAAAAGAGAGGATGTCTCTTCATATATAGTCCAGCTTTCAAATCAAAGTAAACTCAATTTTTAAATTGTCCCCCGAGTTAAACATGCCACTTGTATTTGGGTTCTTCAAAATGAACTGCAATGTCTGGAGAATTGGAAAGTAAGAAAATGGATCAGTTATGACCATTTGATCATAAGTTCCAGTAGTGTTGTTTCTTCTATCGTCAAATCTAACACCAAGGACTCTCAACTGGTTGAGTTGTTCCCCATTTTTGTATAAAATAAGCACTTTGTTTTGATACTGAATTCAACAATGTGAAAGGATTTTCAATATCCTGAAAATGATGTTGTATTTTTCTGAACAATTTGTGTGTCTTTTGAAGATATACATGTAAGAGCAGTCGCATTAGCTTGACCCTGTATCTCTTGAACTGCTTCCTCCATGGAAGATAGAAAACTATTTACAGTCTGACCTATACCTGCAGCTGTGCAATAGCAGACACACACATATCAAGTGTGTTCTTGTTAGATATTGGTACATGGTTACAACTAGAATTTGAAGGAAAATCAGCATTACTTGGCTAATTATCAACAGCTGTATTAGCATTCAAGTTAGCGTTTAACAAAATTTGACAGTCTCGGGATTGTGCCCTGTTCAAATGCTTCCTAAAGTCTGAAAATACACGACAACCAAATACACGACAACAATCTGCTTGACCACATTTTATTCTAAGAGTTCTACCAGGGCACATTCCATGTATCAACTTGAGATGCCTTACGAGCAAGTTGGTACTTCCATGACTAGCATGGCAAACAAAACATATCAGCATTAGTGCAGAGGTCTAGCTCTGAGCTCACAACCCTTGGAGTCTCCTTAACCTTCCCAATGTCTATGATGTACACAGTTGTCTGTATGAAGGTGTACATGTTGCGCAGCATTGTATTGTAAGCAGTACCAAAGACAAAGTGAGTCTTGAAAAGCTCATTGAAGCACCAAGAGCGCTCGTTGACTTGCAAGGCGCTCTTGTCCAGGATGATGAAGTAAGCATGGATGCTGCTCTTCCTGGTCCCGATTGCAAGAAGATATGGTTGGCGGCTCTGGTCAATCGCATCAAGGTGCTCCTGGATACTGGTTTCTGCCTGAAGACGACAAAAACAAACACCATCATTAGTTCATCATAGCGGCTGAATATCACAAGATACTGTTTAGCTTGAGATGCAGACATCTTGCCTGGTCTTTTGCGGCCTTGTGATGAAGGAGGAATCAAATGGAGCAGGAGAAGGATGGAGGAAAGGTCACCTTCCCATCCTAATCAAAGAGATCCTAATTAAAATGGTAAATTCCATCATCAGTGACATTAACATTTCAGAGTTATTTGAAATATAAATGATAAATTATGATCATCTAACCGTAAGCATTCATGTCAGTTCCCTCATCAACTGCAGATTCTGCCATCTAGATCAGCTCCTGAAGTTCAGCTTAGGGCCTTGCTTAGCATGATGATCTTTTGCTTGAATGTAGTTGGCCACCTCTCCAAACAGCAGCACAAAATCCTGTTCAATCTGAAACTAGACAAAAACATTCCACTTTAACCTCCAAATCAAGTTTGAGTAAATCACCAGCCTACACATTAATTGAACTACTATTACTGGCCAACCTGAATTGGCATCTAGAGATTAAACAGAATTTATACAACTTAAAACTCTTACCAAGCCCTTCACATCCAGAACGCTTGGAAATTCAGTTAGGATGGTGGAGCCATGTTTCTTCATCAGAAGAATGCTTCATAAGAGAAATGGCCTCTCGGCACTGGTCTTCACTCAGGGTAGCCAAAGTGGATGGACTGGACTCCCTCTCAGCAGTTGGCCTTCCAGAGTATAGTTGAGTGGGCCGTTTCTCTGATGAAACCAAATTCCTCTGAATGGTTTTGATTCAATACGAGAGGTACCCTTCTCCACTATTAGGGTTGTAATAATGTTCCTTATAAAAATGAACATGGTTACTAATCTTGAAAGAAAAAACATAACCAAGTCCCATTTGCTCAGATACCATACTAGACGAATTAAACGCAGATGCCCTTTATCAGTCGTAATGTACACTTGCATATCCATTTTCAGTGTAGGGATCCTTCAGGTTTGGGAACAAGGAGACGATGCCTTGTGCAAACGTTTCTCTCACACTGCGCGGTGGTGATGTCCTGACAAGAATATAATGTTATGTTTAGGCGGCAATCAGAATCTCCATAAGCAGCGTTGGTCACCAGTCAGCTAAATATCAGGAGTGATTTTTGAATCAGTATCATGCCCATTGAATTTGATACAAGAGAAGTCTTCTACCAATAGCAGTGGATGGTCAGCAGTAGCCTAACCAATTATGTGACTGAGATACTGATACAGAAGTCATTTTTAACATTCAGCAGATATGGGAGCAAGTAATGCTCAACCATTTTCATTATGAATCTTTCCTTTAAACTTACGCATGAGTCTCTGTCATCGCCGAAACAAGAATGTTGATCATCTTTCGTCTGGTGCAGTCAGTCAGGCTTTTAGTTTTGGATTATCCCTTGATGACAACCTCTCCACCTGGCTTTTAGTTTTGGAGTATCCCTTGATGACAACCTCTCCACCTGGCTTTTAGTTTTGGATTATCCCTTGATGACAACCTCTCCACCTGGCTTTTAGTTTTGGAGTATCCCTTGATGACAACCTCTCCACCTGGCTTTTAGTTTTGGAGTATCCCTTGATGACAACCTCTCCACCTGGCTTTTAGTTTTGGATTATCCCTTGATGACAACCTCTCCACCTGGCTTTTAGTTTTGGAGTATCCCTTGATGACAACCTCTCCACCTGGCTTTTAGTTTTGGAGTATCCCTTGATGACAACCTCTCCACCTGGCTTTTAGTTTTGGAGTATCCCTTGATGACAACCTCTCCACCTGGCTTTTAGTTTTGGAGTATCCCTTGATGACAACCTCTCCACCTGGCTTTTAGTTTTGGAGTATCCCTTGATGACAACCTCTCCACCTGGCTTTTAGTTTTGGAGTATCCCTTGATGACAACCTCTCCACCTGGCTTTTAGTTTTGGATTATTCCTTGATGACAACCTCTCCACCTGGCTTTTAGTTTTGGAGTATCCCTTGATGACAACCTCTCCAGCTGGCTTTTTCTTCAGTATGCTCTCTATTAGCTGTAAAAGTATATATATATATATAAACGGCAGTGTGAAATCCATTTTATGCCAAGTTAATTGAAGAATGAATTACAAACGTACATTTTTTGCTTCGTCATCAGATCTTTGATACTTCCGTGAGGGGCTTCCATCCTCACTCAAAATGATTGTATCAACCGACTCATGGTCTGAACCACACATCACAGAACTGGCAGAGACAGGACTCATCAGGGAAGATTCTGAAATACACAAAGACAACAATACAGGCATGTCAAATGTATGGTTATATTGAAAGTGATGCCACAGGTAACCAAAGACTTGAAAACCAGCACACACCAAGATCTGTCCGTTTCACCACCTTCTCAAACACATCCCCATCAACTTCAGTTCCAGACCCATCATACAGCTTTGTATTTTATAAACTAGTAAGTGGGATCTCAAATTTCAGGAAAACTGTGACAAACATTAAGACAACAACCTACAATTAGAATTGCAATTGTAATGGTATGAGTAATCAGACTGACTGGTATGAAAACAATACATTTATTTCCAATCAAAAAGGTTTTCAAGTGTCAGGTTAATGATCTTGACATATTTTTGTTCACCATTGAATTTCACTCTGATCAGCATGACTAAGTCTGAAAGCAGGAGATAAGGTCAGCATGGATGAAAAGCATTACATTTGTATTTCAATCATGACACATTATATAAGGATGACTACAAACATTTTCACCAATACTCCTTTACTTAGCAATGATAATTTCAAAGTATATTTTGAAAATATTGGATCATGACCACAACTTTTCTGATATTACTTGAAGCAGGTCCCAAACTACAGCAAACAGACCATTCAACTCACATTCACTGTCCCAAAATATGGACATGACCTAATTAGTCCAGTAAAATACACTCATAAGACTAAAATGAACTGGTTGCAGAGCGAGTGCGAAACGCAGTTAGCTTGGTGCCGATGCAATGGCCACAATATTTAAAAGCATCACGCACATATCGAAAATGTAGTTATTATTTGGATAAATAAACAACTGACCTTAATCAGATTAGTCCTCAATATACACAGTTGAAGTCGGAAATTTACATACACCTTAGCCAAATACATTTAAACTCAGCTTTTCACAATTCCTGACATTTAATCCTAGTAAACATACCCTGTTTTAGGTCAGTTAGAATCACCACTTTATTTTAATAAATGTGAAATGTCAGAATAATAGTAGAGTGATTTATTTCAGCTTTTATTTCTTTCATCACATTCCCAGTGGATCAGAAGTTCACATACACTCAATTAGTATTTGGTAGCATTGCTTTTAAATTGTGTAACTTGGGTCAAACGTTTTGGGTAGCCTTCCACAAGCTTCCCACAATAAGTTGGGTGAATTTTGGCCCATTCCTCCTGACAGAGCCGAGTCAGGTTTGTAGGCCTCCTAGCTCACACACTTTTTCAGTTCTGCCCACAAATTTTTTATTGGATTGAGGTCAGGGTTTTGTGATGGCCACTCCAATACCTTGACTTTGTTGTCCTTAAGCCATTTTGCAATTATGGTTGGGGTCATTATCCATTTGGAAGACCCCTTTGCGACCAAGCTTTAACTTCCTGGCTGATGTCTTGAGATGTTGCTTCAATATGTCCACATAATTTTTCTTCCTCGTGATGCCATCTATTTTGTGAAATGCACCAGTCCCTCCTGCAGCAAGGCACCCCCACAACATGATGCTGCCACCCCTGTGCTTCACGGTTGGGATGGTGTTCTGCGGCTTACAAGCCTCCCCCTTTTTCCTCTAAACATAACAATGGTCATTATGGCCAAACAGTTCTATTTTTGTTTCATCAGACCAGAGGACATTTCTCCAAAAAGTACAATCTTTGTCCCCATGTGCAGTTGCAAACCGTAGTATGGCTTTTTTATGGTAGTTTTGGAGCAGTGGCTTTTCCTTGCTGAGCGGCCTTTCAGGTTATGTCGATATAGGACTTGTTTTACTGTGGATATAGATACTTTTGTACCGGTTTCCTCCAGCAGGTTCACAAGGTCCTTTGCTGTTGTTCTGGGATTGATTTTCACTTTTCGCACCAAAGTACGTTCATCTCTAGGAGACAGAATGTGTCTTCTTCCTGAGCGGGTATGACTACTGCGTGGTCCCATGGTGTTTATACTTGCATACTATTGTTTGTAAAGATGAACGTGGTACCTTCAGATGTTTGGAAATTGCTCCCAAGGATGAACCAGACTTGTGGAGATCTACCATTTTTTATCTGAGGTCTTGGCTGATTTATTTAGATTTCCCCATGATGTCAAGCAAAAAGGCACTTATTTGAAGGTAGGCCTTACACCCACAGGTAAACCTCCAATTGACTCAAATTATGTCAATTAGCCTATCAGAAGCTTTTTAATAAGCCATTACATAATTTTCTGGAATGTTCCAAGCTGTTTAAAAGGCACAGTCAACTTAGTGTATGTAAACTTCTAACCCACTTGAATTGTGATACAGTGAATTATAAGTTAAATAATCTGTCTGTAAACAATTGTTAGAAAAATGATTTGCAAGAAATTTGTGGAGCGGTTGAAAAACAAGTTTCAATGACTCCAACCTAAGTGTATGTAAACTTCCGACTTCAACTGTAAGTACTCAGACCCTTTGCTATGAGACTCGAAATTAAGCTCAGGTGCATCCTATTTCTATTGATCATCCTTTATGTTTCTACAACTTGATTGGAGTCCACCTATGGTAAATTAAATTGATTGGACATGATTTGGAAACGCACACACCGGTCTACATAAGGTCACACTGTTGACAGTGCATGTCCGAGCAAAAACCAAGCCATAAGGAATTGTCTGTTTTGTGAGGCACAGATCTAAGGAAGGGTACCAAAAAATGTTGGGAGCATTGAAGGTCCCCAAGAACACAGTGGCCTCCATCATTCTTAAATGGAAGAAGTTTGGAACCACCAAGATTCTTCCTAGAGCTGGCCAACTGGGCAAACGGAGCAATCAGGGGAGAAGGGCCTTGGTCAGGGAGGTGACCAAGAATCCGATGGTCATTCTGACAAAGCTCCAGAGTTCCTCTGTGGAGATGGGAGAACCTTCCAGAAGGACAACCATCTCTGCAGCACTCTACCAATCAGGGCTTTATGGTAGAGTGGCCAGACGGTAGCCATTCCTCAGTAAAAGGAACGACAGCCTGCTTTGAGTTTGCCAAAAGGCACCTAAAGGACTCTCAGACCATGAGAAATAAGATTCTCTGGTCTGATGAAACCAAGATTGAACTCTTTGCCTGAATGCCAAGCGTCACGTCTGCAGGAAACCTGGCACCGTCCCTACGGTGAAGCATGGTGGTGGCAGCATCATGCTGTAGGGATGTTTTTCAGTTGCAGGAACTGGGAGACTAGTCAGGATCAAGGGAAAGATGAATGAAGCAAAGTACAGAGAGATCCTTAATGAAAACCTGCTTCAGAGCACTCAGGACCTCAGACTGGAAGGTGAACCTTCGTCCCAACAGGACAACAACCCTAAGTACACAGCCAAGACAACGCAGGAGTGGCTTCGGGACAAGTCTCTGAATGTCCTTGAGTGGCCCAGCCAGAGCCCGGACTTGAACCCGTCTCTGGAGAGACCTGAAAATAGCTGTGCAGCGATGCTTCCCATCCAACCTGACAGAGCTTGAGAGGATCTGCAGAGAAGAATGGGAGTTAGAGGTGTGCCAAGCTTGTAGAGTCATACCTAAGAAGACTAGAGGCTGTAATCGCTGCCAAAGGTGCTTCAAAATACCGAGTAAAGGGTCTGAATACTTATGTAAATGTGATCCGCTTTTTTGATACATTTGCTAAAATGTCTAAAACCTAGTTTTTGCTTTGTCATTATGGGGTATTGTGTGTAGATTGATGAAAGAAAAACTATTAAATTCATTTTAGAATAAGGCTGTAACGTAACAAAATGTGGAAAAGTCAAGGGGTCTGAATACTTTCCGAATGCACTGTAAGCGGTATAGTCATTGTGCGTTCTCAATGGACATTTTTTCTGAAGTCGTAAGATGTCTAGCTAGTAATTTGTTACGTATGCTAACAAGCTAGCAAGAAGTTGCATAGCAACAGCATCAACTTCCGGTAGACCGGCGAAGCGCTAGTACACTCAACTGAAAGTATACTCTTCGTTTACAATATACTAAAATGAACTAATAGCATGTAGTATATACTCATTAAGTATGTAGTACACAGTATGTTAGTATGGGTATTCGAACACAGCTTATGTGTGTTTGTGATTGCGAGTGGCGTGCATGTGTTACCCTGCTGACTCGTGTGTCTACCCACAGGAGAGAGGTAGAGGGTTTGAGCTGCAGCAGTGGGCATCAGGTGAGCCCTCCTTCACTGCAGAGCTGGAACGTGTCATCGCCTACATTACCACACCACAGGTACATAACCATGCCCACTTTACACCTTGGCCCACACATCATAAATAATTCAGATAGAAATGCACTGTATAGAACAGACCTGGGCCCGTAGTCATGAAGCGTCTTAGAGTAGGAATGCTGAACTTTTTCATTATATAATATTTTTAATTATAAAACTGATCCTAGATCAGACCTAGGTTTCAAATACTTGCAACATTTTATTGTGTGCCTGTTAAAGCTCGCCTGGCTTAATAAACTCTTAAAACTGCGAACCCTGCCTGTCTGGCACTCCAGACAGACTCAAGCAAACACTCAAAGTATTAGAAATTATTGTTCAAGTACTTGAACCCAGGTCTGTCCTAGATCAGAACTCCTACTTTGTGAGGCTTGACACATACAGCCTAGGTTCTGAGATATTTCAAAGACGCTAGGGTCAGAGAGTAATGACAGTATGGTATTTGAGACCAGACACTTAACATGTCACTGTAAACCATTGTATATGTTTGACCTAAAAACCTCTGACCCAGGGTTTCCCAACATGTGAGAGGTCAGTGGAAAAAAGCCCTCTAAAAAGCAGATTAGGGGCAACAGGCCGCATTTTTTCCCAACATCCCCTCTCTCGCTCAGACAGGAAATCTGTGTCACATGACTTTCTCTGGGCCTAATGATAACTCAGCACTTCCATTCCTTCTCCAGACAGGCCCCTCATTACTCTGTCCTGTTCCCCTGCAGGTTAACTGTTCCCGGCTGCTTCTACCAGGTGAGTCCCAGGCTTCACAGGCCTCTGGAGCTCTCTGGCTGCTGTGTGTGGAGGGCTGGAGCCTGCCAAGCCAGGGTCCTCCGTGTGTAGCATACTCTTTCAGGTGTGTATATGCATCTATGCGAGAGGTGTCAATGTAGTCCCTGGTTCGAATCCAGACTGCATCACATCCGGCCATGATTGGGAGTCCCATAGGGCGGCGCACAATTGGCCCAGCGTCGTCCAGGTTTGACCGGGATAGGCCGTCATTGTAAATAAAAAATTGTTCTTAACTGACTTGCCTAGTTAAATAAAGGTTCAAAAAATAACATAATTGACATGCTCCCTTCCCCAAACTTGTACAAGTAGTTAATAATGTAAAACAGTTTTAAACAAATCCTAATCTCTTCCTCATTCACATATCTCTCTCTTATCTACAACTCTCTCTCCGTCTGTCTCTGTGTGTAGTATGGATGAGGGTGATACAGGGTTTCTGGAGGCTCTCTCAAAGGCCTGTGATGTCCACAGATTTGACCCCAGTGGTCAGCATGGTGACAGAGCCAGCAGTGGTTACCGTGACGATGGTTCTGGTGGGTTTCGACAGTACCGGGCATGGCTGGACTGGCGAGCAGCGAGAGGACGCAAGCAGAAGAAGAAGGGGGTTCTGTGTAGCGGGTCCCGGACACTCAAGGACATCATGGAGACTCTGGGACATCACACGGTAAAAGCCGATTTATGGTCAATCCGTGTTCTGCAGTGGCCATACGGCATTTACGGCAATGCGGCCTCTGCAGAAGTCAGAACATTCATACTTCTTGCACGTCGGGGAGCTGTCATTACTCACCAAATAAATGAGTCTGCACCACTTCAAACGCTCCACTCATAGTGATTCAGGTCTAATCTCTATAGCCATCTAGCTACACTGAACAAACATATAAACACAACATGTAAAGGGTTGGTCCCATGTTTCATGAGCTGAAACAAAAGATCCCAGAAATGTGATACTCACAAAAAGCTTATGTTTACATCCCTATTAGTGAGCATTTCTCCTTTGCCAAGATAATCCATCCACCTGAGAGGTGTGGCATATCAAGAAGCTGATTAAACAGCATGATCATTACACAGGTGCACCTTGTTCTGGGGACAATAAAAGGCCACTCTAAAATGTGCAGTATTGTCAAACAACACAATGCCACAGATGTTTCAAGTTGAGGGAGCGTGCAATTGGCAAACTGACTGCAGGAATGTCCACCAGAGCTGTTGCAGTCCAACTGGCCTCACAACCGCAGAACACGTGTAAGATGTTGTGGGGCGGCAATCAGCGGTTTGCTGATGTCAACATTGTGAACAAAGTGCCCCATGGTGGCAGTGGGGTTATGGTATGGGCAGGCATAAGCTACGGACAATGAACACAATTGTATTTTATCTATGGCAATTTGAATGCACAGAGATACTGTGACAAAATCCTGAGGCCCATTGTTGTGCCATTCATCCGCCGCCATCACATCGTGTTTCAGCATGATAATGCACAGCCCCATTTCGCAACGATCTGTACACAATTCCTGGAAGCTGAAAAGGTCTGTTCTTCCATAGCCTGCACACTCACCAGACATGTCATACATTGAGCACGTTTGGGATGCTCTGGATCAACATGTACGACAGCGTGTTCCAGTTCCTGCCAATATCCAGCAACTTCGCACAGCCATTGAACAACATTCCACCAGTGTTAACCCAGCTTAGTGTATAAGAGCTGTGTGCTGATCAGCTCTATGCGAAGGAGATGTGTAGCGCTGCATGAGGCAAATGGTGGTCACACCAGATATTGACTGGTTTTCTAATCCACGCCCCTACCTAGAGTAGTTGATTGTGCGCTAATCCAGAACCCACCATCTGCATTCCATTGACGTCTCTACCACATCTAACCCCATTACCTTCCCATTCAAATACATTTTCGTGAACTTGTCCTGATAGCATTTCGTCAAAGTTCTGCATGTTTGTTGTGAAGGAAGTTGTCAAGGAAGTGAGCTTGTTTATACAGGATGTACAGGCCCTACCTACCATCAACCGATCATGTCAATGAGGAGCTATATGGCACTCTGCGAAGCTCTACGCATTGTTAAAAACATTTTGGAGGTGCACGGCATCACAGTACGGAACTGGATTTGGCCTCCGCAAGCCTCCAGAAGCTACGCAATTGCGTCACACCCTCCGGACCACATTGCCAGATCAAGCATGAATCTTTGTTTTTTTTACTAACAGACACACACCAACACAGTAACACATACATTAACTCACACTACAGTACACAACAGATATACACATGTAACATTCACAGTACTCACAGACACTGTTGCCTGCACTTCCATTTCCATGGCAACAGGGATGAGCTGACCCTGGCTACCATAGCAACAGTGAATCACACCACTGCTGCAGTTACACACTGCAACCACTGGAGGGGAGTGAGATTCACTTTCTTCTCCTAAATGGATCCCACTAGCCCATCGTTTCCCAACTCGGTCCTCTGGACCCCAAAAGGTGCATGTTTTGGATTTTTCCCTAACACTACACAGCTGATTCAAATGATCAAAGCTTAATGATTAGTTGATTATTTGAATCAGCTGTGTAGTGCTAAGGCAAAAACCAAAACGTGCACCCCTTGGGGTCCCGAGGACCGAGTTTGGGAAACCCTGCACTAGCCCCTGTGTACATCTCCGACCATTGATTAGGTATAAGCAATATAGTAGAATGTTCCTTTTATTCTCCATATTGCTTATCTAACCTCTCACATCTCCACAAGTGCATAGGAGGTAGGAAATAAAGAGAGGGCAGATTTAGGGTGTCATCCCCACTAAGAATGGGATTCATACACCGACCTTCCAAACCCATTGCTGTGCTCTGTTCACCTGCTCTGGAGCATGGTGGTAATTAGAACAAAGAGCCATATATACTGTATATATACACACACACTGATGAAACATAGCCCTAAGCTGTCTTTTCATTGTTTTGCTGCTTTTTAATGATGTCAAAAGTGTGTTGTGACCAATGATGTGTATATATACACACACATGGTTGTCTGTTTTTGCCAGGTGGACTTCCTGTATGCTGACCTGCTGAGTGCTGAGTGGAGGGTTCTGCAAAACTGGGCAGAGCTCGGAACTCTGGGGCGCATCCGTCACCTGGTTGCCACGGTGCACCTCCAGTGGGCCGGCTTTGAGGTCGGCGGGACAGAGGCTGAGGTGGTCCGCTATTGGTTCAGCGTTCTACAGGGGCTCCAGGACGCTGGGTTTCGATTGGTCCATAGCTCTCCGGGGGTGGGAAAAAGCGTCCTAAGGCACAAAGTGGACAACGCACACAGCTCTTATACACTAAGCTGGGTTAACACTGGGCCTATACACTGAGACAAACACATGCGCACACCTTGTGCACGGCTTACACACGAACACACACATCAGAATAGTCAGTGGCTATGTTCAAGATCATCAAGACCATGATGTGTCATGGGTAAATTGTGACTGACTGATCTACAAGTAATAATGAGTCGTTATTTATGATGCAAGGTCATTTGTAGATCAGTCAGCCGGCAGTCGCCTGCACTGTCGCAGGCAATGTCGAACTAGCCCAGTCTCTCACTGTCTGTCAGTCAGTAAAATTCCACTGCAGTGTGTCCCTCTGGTGGTGAAAAACTACCCAGTGGAAGGGTCTGGAACTATTAGTTGGTTGCAACCAAAACCACTCCCTATTGGGTCAGGGCTTTATTTTGAAGGTTTAGGCAGGTCCCTCACCTAAAACCTAATTGAAGCCTCCCAGCAGCCAAAAAATACAAATAAATAAATAAAAGTCTGGGCAGTGGGCTCCACAAAATTCTGGGAACCAGCCAGGCACTGCTAGAGATTAGGCTGCCTATTCTATTAACCCAGTACAGGCAATACTGGCTGGCATAGCTTGGCATTGAGCACACCCCTGACAACTGTTGAATGGTAATAAAGTAATCTATTCTATCTGGGACTTCACACTGCAGAAATACAGATTAGGGGTCAACGTCAGTCCTTCATTCAAACACTTTAGTCACCTTTGCTTTATTTATCATTAAGGTTTTATGTACTTTTTATAAATTTGTATAATCTACTTATGTGAGTTGAGCATGAATATAATCTTTCTTTGTGTTATAATTACAGTGTTATGTGGGGTGGGGTTGATTATCTGCCGACATGTGCAATGTAAAGACATATATTGATTTCAAAGATGTTTTCATATTTTTACAAGTGCAATAAAAACAGTTGATACCCCATTTGTCCTGTATGTCTTTATGTAGAGTCCGCTACATTGTACTGGTTTCATAATGAGTGAGTGTTCTATGTGTATAATGTTCTACGTAGAATGTGCAATTCTACTTAGAATTTTCAGCACACTCGAACATTTCACATTTCGTACACTACACATGTCGTTGACACGGGGATGTTATAAACCGTCATAACTTCGTATTCTGCATTATAACCTTCTTATTCAATATTCACTCATAATTTCTCGAACAGGTTGCAACCCGCTTGGGCAGAATGGAATGTACGTTACGTATCTCCACCCTTCCCTACGCAAACTGGACAGATGTTTACGACTAGACTGGGTGGAGTTACCTATTGTACGTCCACATTTCCATGTCCACGCCGCTGACACAGACGGACAGTGAGAGGAACCAATCAGCGCCTGGAATGTCGAAGCCTTGTCCAATCAGAAGTTTAACAAATCTGGGACTACTCTGTGTTATCCCAAGTCTCCCCACCCTGGTTACAGTAAACCGTCATTTTTGTTTCTACTGAAAGACTCAACCGAGCAACAAGACTGATTTGGCTGACGGTAAGAGATCAGTGTTTAATTTGCACCTTTTTCAGAAGTTACTAAATAAGAATAGGTTTTCCAGACGATTTTCGGACATAATGAGGGGCGTTTTCAACTTCACTTCCTGCTACATTGACAAGGCCGAGAGACGAAGTTTCATGTCACCTACCCTCGCCCTAATTATTGTAATGCCGTTTCTGAGCTTGAGATGTAAAAATAGCTCTCATTTAGACGAGTTTTATCATGATAAATAAATTATTTGTCAGGCACAGAGTTGGGATAGGCTTTCTTGTTTGTTGTGTCAGTGTAAAAGTGAAGTTGTTGTGACTCACCGGTGCATTCCACTGTGGCCGGGTAATAGGGTGTTGGTAGTACAATGTTTCAATCTCCCTGCTACATAGTTTGGGCGATGGAACATCTGGGATCATCTGACTACTTTAACGTTCTGTTTGGTCAAAGGGCGTTTTTCGTGTTTACATCACATCCAACCCGTTTAAATGAACGATTAAATAGTAAACCAATGAGCTTGCCTGTCAAGTGAAATGCACTTGTAAAGCTAGTAACTTTACTCCGCTAGAAAGTTGGCTATTTTTTAAGCCAATAGAAGCGCTGCATAGTTTATAGACTCCGGAGACGGAGCAAAAAACAAAGCACTTTATTTTTAAAGCCGTGGATAATTCCATTAGGCTGTGGTTGTTATAAAGGGAGTTGGTGTTGACTAGAGCGATGTGGGGCTGCCCGGTACATTACAGTATTCTGGTGCTAAAGTTGATGTAACATCTATAAATCCTTAGTCTTCTCTGTGTACGTTGATCCTTGACCACCAGTCCACCATATTGTCTTCACTCCTCTCAGATGTGTACAGTGTACCCATTGAAGGGGCATGACCAGAATAGAACTAGGCTGTGGTTTTGGTTCTGCTTTAGTTAGCCCTGCTGTGTGTCTGAATGTACCTTTTTTTTAAACAGTAACGGTAGATATAAATGGAGCGTACAAAGACACATGTCTGTTCTAGGCGATACCTTTCCACTCCGTAAGTTAGGGGCCATTAACGTTACATTCATTCACATTTGGCTCAGTGTAAACTTTCAATTCCAACGCTGTTTTAACGTTAAACGTCAATAATCAAACGGTTTTCGAAAGATATGCTGACATGCCTCTTATCTTTGTCAGCAAAAAATAAGCTTGCAAATAAAAACGGTATCAGTTTTTCACAGATCAATATACTGTGTGTGCCTCCGGTTGACCAACTACACTTCCTCCCAGTTAGCTTACACACAGGTGTTCGGAGCACTCAAGATGGCTAATTAGCAAAAATGGCGGCCTGTCTTCCGTAAACACGCGCTGTAACATGGAGATATGGCCGTGTGGAATCATTAACCCTAATCCTATAAAGGTGTATACTAATTTACCTTAGTATACACCGGTCCTCTTCAGTATTCGACATACTTATAATGGGTATTATTATTATTCCGCCGCCACATACTACTCATACAGCATTTGAGCTAGAAACGCCATTCCAAGGTCAAAACGTGCAGAACGGTCTCGATCGAGTTGCTTGTATACAACTTTTTACGTTATTCAATTTTTCGTCAATTTTCCCCCCCAAATCTGGTAACATGGGATTTCTCAAGATTTTAATCCTCTCCGTTGTGGCATCATCACTTCCAACTGTCATTTTCTCACGAAACTTTTGACGCAAATCAGCTAATAATTGTTCTTGCAACCACTAAGACAAAATATTTCAGGCTTACCAGCTTCGTATACTTCTCTACTACTCAAATCTGGAGTTTGGACAAAAAAATAATATTCGCATCAAGTTACAGCAGTTTAAGTAACCACATCAACATACATTTCTGTAACATTTTGGCAAACGTCTGTTTTCACAACTACCGCAACAATAGACAAAAAGTTTGAGTTCATGGGATATTCCTCTACTTCTGTTTTTCATAGCTGTGCGCGGAATTGAAATATTCCATTTTACTGCACAGCTGTTTTTGTAACTGCAATATCAAATCAAATCAAATTTATTTATATAGCCCTTCGTACATCAGCTGATATCTCAAAGTGCTGTACAGAAACCCAGCCTAAAACCCCAAACAGCAAGCAATGCAGGTGTAGAAGCACGGTGGCTAGGAAAAACTCCCTAGAAAGGCCAATACCTAGGAAGAAACCTAGAGAGGAACCAGGCTATGTGGGGTGGCCAGTCCTCTTCTGGCTGTGCCGGGTGGAGATTATAACAGAACATGGTCAAGATGTTCAATGTTCATAAATGACCAGCATGGTTGAATAATAATAAGGCAGAACAGTTGAAACTAGAGCAGCAGCACAGTCAGGTGGAAGTTGAAACTGGAGCAGCAGCATGGCCAGGTAGACTGGGGACAGCAAGGAGTCATCATGTCAGGTAGTCCTGGGGCATGGTCCTAGGGCTCAGGTCAGTTGAAACTGGAACAGCAGCATGGCCAGGTGGACTGGGGACAGCAAGGAGTCATCATGTCAGGTAGTCCTGGGGCATGGTCCTAGGGCTCAGGTCCTCCGAGAGAGAGAAAGAAAGAGAGAAGGAGAGAATTAGAGAACGCACACTTAGATTCACACAGGACACCGAATAGGACAGGAGAAGTACTCCAGATATAACAAACTGACCCCAGCCCCCCGACACATAAACTACTGCAGCATAAATACTGGAGGCTGAGATACCATGTGTTTTTCAAACGTTCCCAAACAATGGCCGTTTTGACCACTTTCGGAGTGTTTTAAAGAGAGAAAAAAAGTTATCCTACCTAAAATATTCCCCTACTTCTTTGTTTAGTAGTCGGTTTTTAAATCGGGGCTACCAATCTGTAACTGGAGCCCCCCGTCTTCCTGAAACAGCTCTGAATACTGAGATTCCAAAAAGGAGCCGTTGCTAGGATACTCGCACACATTGCCACAAGTCATGAGAGAGAACAGAGACTCCCCCTACACGGTTTAAGCTAGAAACGCAGATCCAATTTTTTTAAATCCCGAAACGGTCTCGATCGAGATGCTTGTATACAACTTTGATATCTGTTATACTTTTTCCGTTATTCACTTTCTTGTCCTCTTTTTCTCCTCCACCCGCTTTCATTGGATTTCTCAAGATTCCAAAGTTCCCAATTGTGACATCATCACTTCCAACTGACATTCTCTTTAAGTGAAATCATGCAGCTTTTGACACAAATCAGCTAGTAACTCCACTTTGCAACAACGTAGACAAAATATTTCAAGTTTACCAGCTTTGTCTACTTCTCTGCTACTCGAAGCTGGCGTGTGGACTAAACATACCATTCGGATCAATTTATAGCAGTTTAAGTAACGGCATCAACAACATTTTCTGTAACATTTTTGCAAACAACGTCCGTTTTGACCACTACCGCAATAAGTTAGACAAAAATATATAGTATATGGGATATTCATCTACTTCTCTGCTATTCATAGCTGTGAGCAGAATCAAAATAGTCAATACGGAACTTAGGGTACAGCTGTTTTTGTAACTGCATTACCAAGTGTTTTTCAAACTTTCCCAAACAGCTGCTGTTTTGACGACTAAGACTATTACATACCACAACCTTACAACTTCTGACAGCTACCACACAACTTCTGACAGCAACCACAACTTCTGACCACAACCGCACAACTTCTGACCATATCTAGTGACCACAACCACACAATTGCAAACCATGACCACAAAACTTTTGACCACACATCTCACTACTTACCATTTACACACAACTTTTTACCACAACCACACAACTACTGAGCCACAACTACTGAACACAACTTCTGACCACATCTAGTGACCTCAACCACATAACTTCTGACCGCAATCAAACAAATTCTGACCACATGTAGTGTCCATAACCACACAACTCCCGACCTCAACCACACAATTACAAACCACAACAACACAACTTCTGACCACACATTTAACTACTAACCATATCCAAACAGCCTTTGACCACAACTACTGAACCACATAACTACAGACCACTACTACCACAACTTCTGACCAAAACTCTTGACTTTCGATGGGAATTAAAAATGACATTTCTTCACTTCTTTCACTACCGCAAAAGTTTAAAGAGCTTTAGCTAGCCCCACCAACTTTACTTGTAAAGTTACCATCTAGTTTTTATAATTAAAAAATATATGTTTCCAAAACAGTACCAGAGTCGGGGCTCTCAACAACACTCACTCGGTCCGAAGATAGTGATACAGTCGTCAATAGGCACTAAAGTAGTTAGAGTAGCATCTTTTGAGCTGTCCCAGACTAAAATAAATATTTTAAACGTGTATTTTTCCATATACAGTACCAGTCTAAAGTTTGTACACACCTACTCATTCAAGGGTTTTTCTTTATTTTTTATATTTTATACATTGTAGAATGATAGTGAAAACATCAAAACTATGAATTAACACATATGGAATAGTAACCAATAGTAACCAAAAAATTGTTAAACAAATCAAAATACAGTTAATATTTTAGAATCTTTGAAGTAGTCACCCTTTGCCTTGATGACAGCTTTGCACACTCTTGACATTCTCTCAACCAGCTTCACCTGGAATGCTTTTCCAACAGTCTTGAAGGAGTTCCCACATATGCTGAGCACATGTTGGCTGCTTTTCCTTCACTCTGCGGTCCAACTCATCTCAAATTGGTTGAGGTCGGGTGATTGTGGAGGCCAGGTCATCTGATGCAGCACTCCATTACTCTCCTTCTTGGTCAAATAGCCCTTCCACAGCCTGGAGGTGTGTTGGGCCATTGTCCTGTTGAAAAACAAATTATATTCCCAATAAGCGCAAATCAGATGGGATGGCGAATTGCTGCATAATGCTGTAGTAGCCATGCAGTTTAAGTGTGCCTTCAATTGTAAATAAATCACCAACAGTGCCACCAGCAAAGCACCATCAAACCTCCTCCTCCATGCTTCACGGTGGGAACCACACATGTGGGGATTATCCATTCACATACTCTGCGTCTCACAAAGACACAGAGGTTGTGGAACCAAAAATCTCAAATTTGGACTGATTTGGAAATTTGAACATCAGACCAAAGGACAGATTTCCACGGGTCTAATGTCCATTGTTCGTGTTTATCGCAACAAGTAATTCGACCATGAAGGCCTGATTCTCGCAGTCTCCTCCGAACAGTTGATTTTGAGATGTCTGCATTTATTTGGGCTGCAATCTGAGGCTGGTAACTGTAATGAACTTATCGTCTGCAGCAGAGGTAACTCTGGGTATTCCTTTCCTGTGGCGGTCCTCATGAGAGCCAGTTTAGTCATAGCACTTGATGGTTTTTGTGACTGCACTTGAAGAAACTTTCAAAGTTCTTGACATTTTCCGGATTGACTGACCTAATGATGGACTGTCGTTTCTCTTTGCTTATTTGAGCTGTTCTTGCCATAGTATGGACCTGGTCTTTTACCAAATAGGGCTATCTGTATACCAACCCTACCTTGTCACAACAAAACTGATTGGCTCAAACGCATTAGGAAAGAAATTCCACAAATGAACTTTTAACAAGGCACACCTGTTAATTGAAATGTATTCCAGGTGACTTCCTCATGAAGCTGGTTGAGAGAATGCTAAGAGTGTGCAAAGCTGTCACGGCAAAGGGTGGCTACTTTTAATAATCTTAAATATGAAATATGTGTAACTCTTTTTTTGGTTACTAGATGATTCCATATGTTTCTTTCATAGTTTTGATGTCTTCACTATTATTCTACAATGTAGAAAATAGTCAAAATAAAGAAAAACCCTTGAATGAGTTGGTGCGTCCAGAACTTTTGACTGGTACTGTATGTGTTTAAATAAAATCAACTATATGCACTGAGCTTGTCTGATGTTTTACGTGCACTGTTTGAAATAATTAAGACAAAATGACTCTAGGGGGAGTCAATTAACCGAAATTGATTTGTTTGTGTTGTGCCAGGCTCACATGCTGACCAGACCGGACACGTCGCGTGCGCGAGCGGTGCAAATTAAATGTAGAAATCCATGTTATTCAATTATTGCACCCACACTGCTCGCGCGCACCAACGAGCGTCTGCGACACCAAGGGCTAAAATAGAACTAATTCCTATTTCTGACGCAGATCGCGCTGAAAGTCCTGCCTCTCCCATCTCCTCATTGGTTTATAGAAGCAGATACTCACGTGCCATCTCCTCATTGGTTATACCCACGTGGGTGACTGAAAGACGAACTGTTTGCCGGTAGTTGTGGTAAAACAATGAATGTTTAGATGCGATCACCATATAAGTTAAACGAAGAAAAAGCCTGGAAGGAGGAGAGATGACGAGAAACGATTCGGTTGGCCGTTTTATGTGTGGATTAATTTGTCTGAGTAGAGGTCCTTGTGCATTTCAGGTAAAATAACAACTCAATGTTTATATCCCAGGACAAATTAGCTAGCAACAGCAAGCTAGCTAAATAGGACAGATTAATTTGACCTAGCAAGTGCAAGCTAACTAGCTAAATTGCCATACATGTTTAATGATTTTCGACCTGTCCCCAAATTAATGTCATTGGATCAGAGTTTGTTTTGATATTTGTCGTGATCGCGTTTGGTGTGGGGGGCAAAATAAATTTATGCACGATGGCGCACGCGCGCAGCCGGTTTGGGTTTCGTGTCAGACTTGCTGTGTTAGAAAAAGACAGTGACTGCCTGTGTGACTAGCACCCCTTGTCTCTCTACTCCCTGCTGTAGCGAAAACCTTGTGAAGACTTACAGAAAACGTTTGACCTCTGTCATTGCCAACAAAGGGTATATAACAAAGTATTGAGATAAACTTTTGTTATTGACCAAATACTTATTTTCCACCATAATTAGCAAATTCATAAAAAATCCTACAATGTGACTTTCTGGATTTTTTTTTTCCTCATTTTGTCTGTCATAGTTGAAGTGTACCTATGATGAAAATTACAGGCCTCTATCATCTTTTTAAGTGGGTGAACTTGCACAATTGGTGGCTGACTAAATACTTTTTTGCCCCACTGTATAAGTTATACCAGAGAAGCTGTAGTAACAAAAACAATGTAAAGCATTTATTACAACATAACAAAGATTAAAAATGAATTTGTGAAATAGCTTTTTCTGACATGTTGTGGTTGCATGAGGCTCACGGAATCAGGCTATTAAGCAAACACTCAAACAGGTAACAGAAGCAGGATCTGTCTTATTTCTGTAGATATATATGGATGATTTATAAAGTCAGGCACATTTAAGTTAGACTATTGATTATAGGACTATTTAAGTTTCCTCTCTCTTCACTTTTAGACAATTAAGGCAAGGGCTGTTTTCTCATCTCCTCACTCCTCTGCTGCCTCTTCCACATTGTTCTCAACACCAATATCCTGGTTAACTTTGCTATTATGCACATAGCAACATGGTCTAGGAAAAGGCTCTAGCCAATTCAACAGCGCACTGATGTTTCAGAACCACAGACGGGGACCGTGATCCAACGCAGAAGAAAGCGCATTTGTTATAAAATAATTTAAAAAAAGATTGTGTTGCACCATTGTTCTTACATAATATAACCAAGTAGAGTGATGGACCTTTCTCACATGCTGCCCCCCCTCCAGGGAAGCCCCCCGCTACCCCTCCCGTCCCAGAATGCCATTGGTGACGAGGAACATCGAGCCTCGCTATGTGTGCCGCCAGACGATCCCCAACACCATCCGCAGCGAGCTGGAGTGTGTCACCAACATTAGCCTTGCCAACATCATACGCCAGCTAGGCAGCCTCAGTAAGTTACTAACTCTATGTGTTGAGTGAGTTTATACCTAGGGAAGCACTACATGCAAAACAGTGCAGTGTATTGTAATATGAGATTGTGTGTGTGTGTAAATTGCAAGTATGTATCTTGTGATATGTAATCATGTGTGTACAAAATATTAACACCTTCATAATATTGAGTTGCAGCTCCCCCTTTTGCCCTCAGAACAGCCTCACCTGCTACCATACCCCGTTCAAAGGCACTTTAATGTTTTGTCTTGCCCATTCACCCTCTGAATGGCACACATACACAATCCATGTCTCAATTGTCTCGAGGCTTAAAAACCCTTCTTTAACCTGTCTCCTCCCCTTCATCTACACTGATTGAAGTGGATTTAACATCAATAACGGATCATAGCTTTCACCTGGATTCACCTGGTCAACCTGTCATGGAAAGAGCAGGTGTTCATAATGTTTTGTACACTCAGTGAATTTAGGCCATAATATACATTTGTTTGTGTGTGTAGGTAAGTATGCAGAGGATGTGTTTGGAGAGCTGTTTGTGCAGGCGGGGGTGTTTGCTGTCCGGGTGAACACACTGGGAGAGAGAGTGGACCGTCTACAGGTCAAAGTCACCCAGCTCGACCCTAAAGAGGAGGAGGGTAAGAGACTGACTGACATTATATACGATGGGGTGATTTCCCGCATGCTGAGTAAGCCTATTAGATTTAAAAGCAATTTAAATGGAGAATCTTCATTGAACATGATCTTTAGTTTATAACTAGGCTCAACCTGTGTCTGGGAAAACCACTGTATGTTACAAGCAAACAGTGCCATGTATTTAGTATTCAAAGTGAGAATTCAGTGGACTTTAAGTATAATGTAATGCAACACATACTGGCACATACTGTATACCTTTGTCCCAAACAAACAGAATACTAACCCTAACTGTGTCTCTCTCTCTCTCCACATCGCTCTCTCTCTCTCCATATCTCTGTCTCTTTCTCACCATATCGATCTCTCTCCATCTCTCGCTCAGTCTCTCTGCAGGCCATCACCCAGAAGAAAGCGTTTCATAGTAATCTGACTCAGGACCAGCAGTTGTTCTGTAGACCCTCTCTACCACTGCCTGTACAGGAGACCTATCTGACCTGCAACCCACCTCCACCACTCAACAACCTCAGCCAGTACAGGTACACACACACGCACACACGCACGCACGCACGCACGCACGCACACACACACACACATTGATATTGTTTGTTGTTGTTGTCATGTCTAGGGATGATGGTAAGGATGCTTTGAAGTTCTACACAGATCCCTCCTACTTCTTTGATCTGTGGAAGGAGAAGATGCTGCAGGACACGAAGGACATCATGAAGGAGAGACGCAAACACAGGGTAACGGGTAACACACACAAAGTAAAATGGCGCTGCAGAGGATAGCAGCCGTTTTACGGGCTCCTGACCAATTCTTATATATACAGTGCCTTGCGAAAGTATTCGGCCCCCTTGAACTTTGCGACCTTTTGCCACATTTCAGGCTTCAAACATAAAGATATAAAACTGTATTTTTTTGTGAAGAATCAACAACAAGTGGGACACAATCATGAAGTGGAATGACATTTATTGGATATTTCAAACTTTTTTAACAAATCAAAAACTGAAAAATTGGGCGTGCAAAGGCAAGGCACTGTATATACATATATATATAAAAATTGTACATCATGTCTCCTCCATCATTTCATCAGAACGGGGATCACTAACCTGGATTTGGATGACAATTTCTACTTTAACGAATCGGCAGCTCTGGTCATTCTGCTTACTCCTGACCAGGCCTTAATCCCCGGGACTCGAAAGAGGAAGCGACGGTGCAAGAGAGGTAGAAGAGACTACGTTGATGAGACTACGATGGCGAGCAAATAAACCGCCTCTACCCTCCGTTCTATTGGCGAACGTACAGTCACATGATTAAAAAACTGGACGAGCTCCGTTGGAGAATATCCTATCAGCGGGACCTGAGGAACTGTAATATTCTATGTTTCTCGGAGTCGTGGCTGAACAAGGACACTGTTTTTTTCAATCCATTGTCTAGACCAGGAGCCTCGGTGAAGACGAAGAGGGGACCGGTGTGTCTCTTTATTAACAACATCTGGTGCGCAATCTTTAATGTTAAAGTAGTCTTGAGTTTTTATCGCCTGTGTTAGAATACCTGATGATAAACTGCAGACCATACTATTTACCAAGAGAGAGTTTATCTATATTTTTTGTAGCTGTCTATTTACCATCACAAACTGATGTGGTCACTAAGACCATACTCATCAAGCTGTACAGGGCCATAAGCAAACAAGAAAATGCACATCCATAGTCAGCGCTTCTCGTGGCCGGTGATTTTAATGCAGGGAAACTGAAATCCGTTTTACCAAATTTTTACCAGCATGTCACCTGTGCAACTACAGGCAACAACTCTAGAACACCTTTACTCCACACACATAAACACATACAAGGCTCTCTCTCACCCTCCCTTTGGAAAATCTGACCATAACTGACCAAACTCAAACAGGAAGTACCAGTGACACGCTCAATATCGAAATGGTCCGATGAAGCGGAAGCTAAGCTACAGGACTGTTTTGCTAGCACAGACTGGAATATGTTCTGTGATTCATCCAATGGACAGGACTAAGATCGAATCCTACTACGCCGGCTCTGACACTCGTCGGATGTGGCAGGGCTTACAAACTATCCTGGATTACAAAGGAAAACCCAGCTGCTCAGTGATGCAAGCCTACCAGACAAGTTAAATGCCTTCTATGCTCGCGTCTAGGCAAGCAATACTGAATCATGCAACCAGCTGTTCCGGACAACTGTGTGATCTCGTTTTCCGTAGCCGATGTGAGTAAGACCTTTAAACGGGTTAACATTCACAAGGTTGTAGGACCAGAGGGACTACCAGGACACATTCGGAGCATGCGCTGACCAGCTGTTAAGTGTCTTCACTGACATTTTCAACCTCTCCCTGACTCAAGTAGACCCAAGAACACCAAAGTAACCTGTCTATTGGCACATAGCACTCACATCTGTAGCCATGAAACACTTTGAAAGGGTGGTTGTTGCTTACATCAATACCATCATCCCAGACATCCTGGACCCACTCAAATTCACCCCAAGATTACAATTACATTTTAGGTATTTAGCAGATACTTTTGTCCAAGGCGTCTTGCTTAAGGGCACATTGGCAGATTTGTCACCTAATCAGCTTGGGGATTCGAACCTGCAACCTTTCGGTTATTTCACCTATTTGAGAATGCTGTTAATTGAATACAGCCCTCCAAGCTCATCATTAAGCTCAGGATCCTGAGGCTGAACACCTGCAACTGAATCCTGGACTTCTTGACTGGCCGCCCCCAGGTGGTGAGAGTAGAACACGGGGGCCCCTCAAGGGTGCGTGCTTAAGGCTTCAGAATGCTTCATTTCGGGTGGCCTGAACACGAGTGCTTGCATACTCCCATAAAATACCTTCGCTTGAAAAACAAGGGAAAAAAACGCAATAGTACTGTTTGTCCATTTTGAGACGCTGTAGCCAGTATACACAAAATAGTCCAAATGAATCTTAGTCAATTTAAGAAAATTGTTATTCATTTTGACAGTTTTTGCCAAGGAGATCTTAGTCGTGGAATTTTACATCTAAGTAAGATGTTTTGGTGCAGTGTTTCTCAATGAAAGAATGTGCATGAAAACGAGTCATCTCTCGTTGATTAAGACTATATTGAAGAATCCCTACTGTTGACCAATCACCGACTTTGGCTTGCCTCAATTTGTTTGTGTCCCCGAACAGCCGAAAGAAAAACCTAGCAGAAGACCAAAACAAACCAAAAACGGCACAAAATGTTGTTTGTCTCTTCAGAACTGTTTTGGCTGAGAAGCATGCGGACGCCTTGTCCCCTCCTGTACTCCCTGTTCACCCACGACTGCGCTGCCACGCACGACTCCAACACAATTAAATTAGCTGACGACACGACTGGTAGGCCTGATCACCGACAATGATGAGACCACCTATAGAGAGGAGGTCAGTGATTTGGCAGTGTGGTGCAAGGACAACAACCTCTCTGTCAACGTCAGCAAGACAAAGGAGCTGATCGTGGACTACAGCAAAACTGAGGACTGAGCACGCCCACATCCACATTAGTGGAGTGGGTCGAGAGCTTCAAGTTCCTCTGTGTCCACATCACTATGGAATTAACATGGTCCACACACACCAACACAGTCGTGAAGAAGACACGACAACGGTAAAGGTTTGGCAAGGGCCCTCAGATCCTCAAAAAGGATGCAGCCAGTCAAGAAGCTCTCAATGGAGCATCACAGCTTAGTTTGGCAACTGCTTGGCATCTGACAGCAAGGCGCTACAGAGAGTAGTGGACACGGCCCAGTACATCACTGGGGCGGTGCTCCCTGCCATCTAGGACCTCTATATCAGGCAGTGTGAAAGGAAGACCCTAAAAATTGTCAGACTCCAGGCACCCAAGTCATAGACTGTTTCTCTGCTACCGCACGGTAAGCAGTAGGGATGCACCAAGTCTGGAACCAACAGAACCCTGAACAGCTTCTACCCTCAAAGCCATAAGACTGATAACCAAATAGCTCCCCAGGCTAAATATTTATCTATATTGACTAACTCTTGACTCATCACATACCCCGCTGCTATTGTTTATCTATTCTGTTGCCTAGTAACTTTACCCCTACCTACACTGAGTGTACAAAACATGCTCTTTCCATGACAAAGACTGACTAGGTGAATCCAGGTGAAATGTATGATCCCTTATTGATGTCACCTGTTGAATCCACTTCAATCAGTGTAGATGAAGGGGAGGAGACTGATTTAAAGATGTATTTTTAAGCCTCGACAATTGAGACATGGGTTGTGTTGGTGTGCCATTCAAAGGGTGAATGGGCAAGATAAAAGATTGAACTGCCTTTGAAAGGGGTTTGCTAGTAGGGGCCAGGCGCTCCGGTTTGAATGTGTCAAGAATTGCAATGCTGCTGGCTTTTTCATGCTCAACAGTTTCCTGTGTGTAGCAAGAATTGTCCACTATCCAAAGGACATCCAGCCAACTTGACACAACTGTGGGAAGCATTGGAGTCAACATGGGCCAGCATCCCTGTGGAATGCTTTCGACACCTTGTGGAGTCGTGCCTCAACAAATTGAGGCTGTACTGAGGGCAAAGGGGTGCAACTCAATATTATAAAGATGTTCTAGATGTTTTGTACACCTACTGTATATGTACAGTATTCAGATCCCTTCCATTTTTCCAAAATGTGTTATGTTAGAGCCTTATTCTAAAATTGATTAAATCACAATTTTTCCCCCATCAATCTACATCCAATACCCCATAATGACAAAGCGAAAACAGGTTTGTATACATTTTTGCACATTTATAAAAAATGAACATACCTTATTTACAGAAGTATTCAGACCCTTTGCTATGAGACTCGAAATTTTAGTTCAGGTGCATCCTGTTTCCATTGATCATCCTTGACGTTTCTACAACTTGATTGGAGTCCACCTGTGGTAAATTCAATTGATTGGACATGATTTGGAAAGGCACACACCTGTCTATATAAGGTCCCACAGTTGGCAGTGCATGTCAGAGCAAAAACCAAGCCATGAGGTCGAAGGAATTCTCCGTAGAGCTCCGAGACAGGATTGTGTCGAGGCACAGATCTGGGGAAATGTACCAAAACATTTCTGCAGCATTGAAGGTCCCCAAGAACACAGTGGCCTCCATCATTCTTAAATCGAAGAAGTTTGGAATCACCAATACTCTTCCTAGGGCTGGCCGCCCGGCCAAACTGAGAAATTGGGGGTGAAGGGCCTTGTTCGGGGAGGTGACCAAGAACCCGAGGGTCACTCTGACATAGTTCCTCTGTGGAGATGGGAGAACCTTCTAGAAGGACAACCATCTGTGCAGCACTCCACCAATCAGGCCTTTATGGTAGAGTGGCCAGATGGAAACCACTCCTCAGTAAATGCACATGACAGCCCACTTAGAGTTTGCCAAAAGGCACCTAAAGGACTCTGACCATGAGAAACAAGATTCTCTGGTCTGGTGAAACCAAGATTTAACTCTGGCCTGAATGCCAAGCATCTCATCTGAAGGCACTATCTCTACGGGGGAAGCATGGTGGTGACAGCATCATGCTGTGGTGAGTTTTTCAGCGGCAGGGACTGAGAGACTAGTCAGGCTTGAGGGAAACATGAACGGAGCAAAGTACAGAGAGATCCTTGATGGAATCCTGCTCCAGAGCGTTCAGGACCTGAGACTGGGTTGAAGCTTCACCTTCCAACAGGACAATGACCCGAAGCACACAGCCAAGTCTCTGAATGTCCTTGAGTGGTCGTCCAGCCTGAGCCCAGATTTGAACCCGATCGAACATCTCTGGAGAGACCTGAAAATAGCTGTGCAGCGACGCTACCCATCCAACCTGACAGAGCTTGAGAGGATCTGCAGAGAAGAATGGGAGAAACTCCCCAAATACAGGTGTGCCAAGCTTGTGGCATCATACCCAAGAAGACTCAAGGCTGTAATCGCTACCAAAGGTGTATCAACAAAGTACTGAGCAAAGCATCTGAATACTTAAGTAAATGTCATATTTCATATTTTTTCTTTATACATTTGCAAAAGTTTCTAAAAACATGTGTTTGCTTTGTCATCATGGCTATTGTGTGAAGGTTGATGAGGAAAACAATTTATTTGATCCATTTCAGAATAAGGCTCTAACATAACAAAATGTGGAGAAAGGGAAGGGGTCTGAATACTTTCCGAATGCACTGTACAAATCTAACTCAATTTGCCCGTACCCCTTCACATCGTCTGGGTACTGGTACCCCGTGTATATAGCCAAGTTATTGTTACTCAGTGTATTTATTCCTTGTGTTATTAATTTTCTATTATGTTTCTATGTTTATCTCTGCATTGTGGGGAAGGGCCCGTAAGTAAGCATTTCACTGTTAGTCTACACCTGTTAGTTTACACGCTCACACACGTCCTTCAATGAGACTGGAGTTTGTTTTTGGCCTGTTGGGAAATGCATCCCATCTTCTGCTTAAACAAAACAAGGAAGTGCACTTATAGCGCTGTTAAATGCCTTTTCTTGTTTCTCTTCTCTTTCCCTCTGTCTTTCTCTCTCCCTCCTTCCCTCTCTCTTTGTCACCCTCCTCACTTTGTCTCTCTATCTGAGTAGAAGGAGAAGAAGGACAATCAGAATATGCGGACTCTGAATCCCAGGAAGATCAAAACCAGGAAGGATGAGTGGGAACGGCTAAAGATGGGAGAGGAGTTTGTGGTGCCCAAGAATGACATGGGGTGAGAGATGAGAGAGAGAGAATGAGAACAGGGCGAGAGATGAGGGTATAAAGAGGATGGGGTGAGAATGTATGAAGTGGAATGAGGAGAAAGAGAATATGAGGGAGGGAGATTGTATCAGGGAGAGTGATGTCCTATAGAATGATTTTAAACTGTTTAATTGTGTTGTTATTGATGACAATATTCACTCTTTTTGTGTGTAGAGAATCTCTTGAGGGTCTGAATGGCAGTATTGGTTCAGGAGAAGGCTGTTACTCCCCTGATGGTTTGGACCAGAGTACTGGGTCGTACGCCTTCGATCCTGGCTCCCCCCTCCCTCCCCCCGCCCCGGACGACTTCCTGCCCCCTCCACCCTCAGACATGGCGTAAGTAATGGAGATGGAGTGGTGTATATACTGTAGTTTTTACACACATTTTATGCTAATTTTGCATTTTTGGCATTCGTGTTTACTCTCCAGTCAACACCCTTCATCTCAAGTGGACAAAATCGTTTGGGAGACAGTTGTGTTTGGAGAATCTGTGTGCTGACCTTTAATCCTTCCCCTGCTCTCTCATTGGCAGGTATCATGACGGACAGTATGGAGCATCAAGCCAAAAGCGCACCAGCGTTCTTAGCCCCACACACCCCCCTCCAGCCCCTCCCATGCCCTCTACTGCTCCCATTGGCACACGGCCCAACCTGGCCCCTCCTCCTGCCCCACCTCCTCCTCCCCCCTCCCCTGGCTTCGGAATCCCTCCCCCTCCCCCCTCTGGATTTGACTCTTCCCCTCCCACTCCCCCCTCTTCCTCCGCCTATCCCTCCCCCCCTGCCCCACCTCCTCCTTCCTATCAAGCCTCCATCTCTCCGCCTCCTCCCCCCTCTCTCCCCCAGGGTGGTGGCGCACCTCCTCCTCCTCCTCCCCCTCCTCCCCCAGGCCCCCCTCCTCCCACTTCTGGCCCTCCTCCCCCCTCCTTCTCCATTGGGGCTCCTCCTCCTCTTAAATCCACCCAAGCTCAGCCAGAAGCCCCCGCTGACGCTCACAGTGACCTCCTGTCGGCTATCCGGCAAGGTACGACACACATACACACAGACAAACCGATATGAACACACATAAACACACACCCTAATCCCCCATCTCTCCCTTTCTCTCTGGCAGGTTTTAACCTACGTAAGGTGGAGGAACAGAAAGAGCAGGAGAAAAAGGATAACTACGGCAACGATGTGGCGGCCATCTTGTCTCGCCGTATTGCTGTGGAGTGCAGCGACAGCGAGGACGACTCCTCAGAGTTGGGAGATGACGATTGGTCCGAATGAGACCTTCATCACCTCCACCCTCATGGTCTTCCTCGGTCCTCGTCAGAGAGAATGCATCATATCCTTATCCCATTACTTCTTTATAATCTATGATCTAAGGAGTAGAGGTCCAAAGATAAGTGTGTGTCTGTGTGCGTGTGTTACTGCTACACTCTTCCTCAGTATTCCCCACTCCTGTCTAAGCCAATCACATTCCCTGTATGTTGTATGTAGAACTGAACTGAGAAGCCAATGATTTAATTATGAGAACAGTCCAAATATCAAAAAGCCAATTATTAATATAAGGGGCACAGGGCCAAAGGTAATGATAATTATACCCTCATAGGCTACACACAGATATCAACAAACATACAGTATACCGTACAGATATTGATTCTTACATGCATACACAGACAGTACAATTATGGTATGATTGATGAACTGTATTAATATTTTACTTTAAGATAATTATAAGATGTGTTAAATAATACCAAGAGCACAAAGAAAGGTTTTTATTGCTGTTTTCTCCTTTTTCTTTTTTTACCTGTCTTTTTCTCTCTGTGGTTGGCATGGGAATGGTTACCTGGGCGACAGAGGGTCTCATTCACAGATGGGGGGGGGGGGGGGGGGGGGGGGTTCTGAATCTTATCTAAAATGTCTGTAATGTTCCGAGTCAGCCCTAGATGAAAACTGAACCTATGCTGCCCCCTATCAGTCAAAACATTATCTGACCTATCAGCGATCCCTCTCTTGCCCTAGTCCCGCCCCTCCATAAGTGCCTTTGCTTTTCATGTTTATGTGCGAGGAGGAGAAAGTTAACCTTAGACACTGATCTAAGGTCTGTTTCTTTCCCATCATAACCATAGGATTGGATGAAAGGTACCTGATCCTAGATCTGTGCCTAAGAGACAACTTGATCCTCTTCTGTTTAAGTGCCTTCTGTTTGTTTTGAAGCCAAAGTGTAATGCCACAATCAGACCTGAGCATGTTAATGTCCAACCACCTGTTTCTGCTTGTCCTGTCTTTCTCAACTTTATCAGTGACGATTATTATAATAATAAAGATACAATGAACTATACTGCTGTTTCAAGTGCATTTCTGTGCTGTGTAAATTATGTATATGGGTGAGTTCCAGACCGACTAGCTATGGTGCCTGCACAGTTGCCCCTCCCTCCCTCGCATCCTGGCACAGCTTAAGAGATCCCTGTTTTTCTACAGTCAAAAGACTACAATATCCACCATGCTGTTGAAAACCAATACATACATTATTGCAGTTGTTTACATAGTAATAAACGTATTCCTATAGTCTCAAAAATGACTAAATGTTTTGTTTCATGTAATGATGTTTATTTTTGTTTTATACAACGGGTTTGTCTAATCCTGAATGCTGATTAGTTAAAGGCTCATTTCAGCAAGTATTTATTCCACAAGTTACCACAGGCTAAACGTATGAGGTTAAAGGGAAATGGAAACACTAGGATTTAGAATGCCAGCTAACTGTTACTGTAAATCGCCGTATTGGCATTGTTGCGTCACTGGCAGGAGAGACAATTTTGGAACTCCCAAAAATGGCTGAAATTACAGAGTAGCTCCGAGACTGCGAATGAGTTTATTACAGATAATGAAATAATGTTAGTTAGGGAGACGATACACCTACTGAAACTGTTCATGTTTGAGCCGATTGTTGCCTCGGATCAAAGAGTTTGTTCTCGTAGCAGTAACAACACAGGCATGCCGCCTGAAACACCTCAGCTAGAGGGTCGACGTAGCCAAACACAAACTGGTGTCAATGTGGATTCTGCCAGATAATGGCAAGAGAGTATGATTATTTATATTTGTATTTATTATGCTGCTAAGGCAGCAGCTAATCTTCCTGGTGTCCAGCAAAATTAAGTCAGTTTATACAATTTTAAAAAACATTACAATACATTCACAGATTTCACAACACACTGTGTGCCCTCAGGCCCCTACTCCACCACATATCTACAGTACAAAGTCTGTGTGTGTATGTGTCTGTACCTATGTTAGTGTTTCTTCACAGTTACTGCTGTACCATAAGATGTTTTTAATCTAATTTTACTGCTTACATCAGTTACTTGATGTGGAATAGAGTTCCATGTAGTCATGGCTCTATGTAGTACTGCATGCCTCCCATAGTCTGTTCTGGACTTGGGAACTGTGAAGAGACCTGTTGTGGCATGTCTTGTGGGGTATGCATGGGTGTTGTCAGGGAAATTCTAGAGGAACAGAGACTAAATTCTTCCAACAACAGCTTTATTATAAGATTTGCAAAAATGAAGCAATCAGCATCACCAAGAATGGTTCAGAGTTGAAAGCTTAACAAACATAGACAGGTCTCTCCTTTGATAGATACAACCCCTTTCTGTATACGTGGTAGTCAGCAGATAGTGTGTAAAAGGTCATTAGTTGTCTGTGCAGACTTTAAGAAAGACGGTTGAGCCCTCGTGCAAACTGCATTCACAACAACAAACACTATATTGTACTCCTTTCGGCAAGGTTCCATACATGTGACTTTCTGTAGATCGTAAACCCACAGGATTTCACATGCTGCGGTTGCACCCAAACGTCTCTTAGCTAGCTGTAAGCCCCATTTTATGACTAAGTCACACCAAGAGAAGTTTGGATCAGGTTAGAAAAACACTAGCATATAACAAGAGACTATTCTTTAAGCAGTAAAGCATGGGATAGCATGACTAATAATGTAATTTTCCATGACATTTCCTCCCTTTTGAGACTAAGTCTCAACCTAATATAAAATTACTTACAAGCGTTTTCATTAAACAAGCTTTAAACATGAGGAAAAAGGCAGAGGAGATGAGTGGTAGTGGGTAAAAGTTCTTAACCATAATGTCATTGAGTCCCCAGTTGTAAATGCACGGGCACAGGGTCTTGTCCTTTTTCTCCACGAAGAAGAACTCTGCGCCGGTGGGAGACGAAAAGGGATGGATAAATCCTGCAGCTAGGGAGTCCCCAATATAGCTCTCCATAGCCTTGGTCTCCGGTGTCAACAGAGAGTACAGACGTCCTACGTGCTAGGGAGAAGGTAAATCCCACAGTCATAGGGTCAGTGCGGCAGAAGCGATGTGACCCGGGCCTTGCAGAAAACCTCCCGGAGGTCCTGGTACTCCACGGGGATGGTGGAGAGGTCCGGGCACCTTCTGAGCCCCCAAGAAGGTGTCATGGGGTGAGCTGCGCTGACTTCAGACAATGGACTCCAGCCCATGATGGGACCCGTAAACCAGTTGATTAGAGGATTGTGTCGCTGGAGCCAGGAAAATCTCAAAACCACGGGAATCTGAGGAGACTTGACTAGCAGAAATGGAATAGTCTCGCTGTTATTCCCCGACGGTCCAGCTCTGCCTAGTTGCATAGGCTCGGGAAGCGGTGACTCAACCGTCTTCGGCGACTCTCGGGGGAGGTCGGGAAGCCTCGGGTTCTCTCGGCAACGGCACCGTCGGGGACTTCCGGGATGACTTGAAGGCAAGGTGGAAAATCTTGATGAGCGAGTGAAATTGAATTTCCTCTCCGTTGTTCCCGTAATCGCCCATCGATTCGGATGGTCAAAACGATGAGGGAATCGAGATCCGTAAGTAACTCCCAAGCAGCAAGCTCGTCCTTGACCTCCTCCGAGACGTTGTTCAGTAACATATCGAACAGCGCTTCCTGGTTCCAAGCACTCTCCGCTGCCAACTTGCGGAAATCCACCGCATAGTCTGCCACACTGCAGGAGTCCTGCCGAAGCTGGATTAGCTTCCGAGCAGCTTCTCTCCCGGAGAAAGGGGCATCAAAAACCTTCCTCACCTCTCCCACGAACCCCTCTAGGCTAACGAATATGGCTGGCTGTTGTTCCCATAGAGCAGTAGTCCAGGTGAGAGCCCTCCTGGACATCAGCGTGATGAGGTAGGCTATCTTGGAGCGATCCGAGGGGAAGGAAGAGGGCTGAAGCTCGAAGATGAGGGCACACTGAGCTAGAAACGCCTGACAGGTGCTCGACTCTCCATTGAAGTGTTTCGTGGGAGATGAGTGGGGCTCCCAAGAAGGTGGAGTGACCGACGAGATGGCGCTGCTCACAGCTGAGTTACTGAGGGGCTGTGGGGTTACCACCATGGTAGGCTGCCTCCCAGACAACCCACGGAATTGCTCCAGCAAAATGTCCAGAGGGGTGAGGAAGGTCATGGCGTTCAACCAACGTTTCCCCCCCTCCATAAGGCCATGAAGCAATTCCTCGTGCCTACCTATGGTGGCTACTTGGGAGGAGATGACATTGTGCAGCTGCCCCGGGTCTCCTGGGTCAGTCATGGCCGGTTCGCACTATCAGGTTTGAAGGTAAGATCCAGATGCAGACAGCGTTGATTTGACAACAGTTTAATAATTCAACAGTGGCAAGCAAAATACAGGTCAAGGGCAGGCAGGGGTCAATAATCCAGAGGTGGGGCTAAGGTACTGGATGGCAGGCAGGCTCAGGATCAGGGTCAGGCAGAGCTGTCAGGCAGGCGGGCTCAGAGTCAGGACAGGCAAGGGTCAAAAACCAGGAGGGCGAGAAAAAAGAGACTGGGGAAAAGCAGGAGCTGAAACAAAAATGCTGGTTGACTTGACAAACAAGACGAACTGGCACAGACAGATAGAAAACACAGGTACTGTATAAATACACAGGAGATAATGTGGAAGATGGGCGACACCTGGAGGGGGGTGGAGAGAAGCACAATGACAAGTGAAACAGATCATGGTGTGACACCCCCTGTGTTCTGTTAGACAGGTAACTCTATATCCACAATATAGCAGGGGGTGTAAAGCCATAACACATTTTCCAGCAGCAGACTATGATCAATAAAGTCAAAAGCCGCACTGAAGTCTAACAAAACAGCCCCCACAAAATTTTCATCATCAATTTCTCTGTCAATCATCAGTCATTTGTGTAAATGCTGTGCTTGTTGAATGTCCTTTTCAATAAGCATGCTGAAAGTTTGTTGTCAATTTGTTTACTTTAAAATAGCATTGTATCTGGTCAAACACAATTTTTCCAAAAGTTTGAGAAGGGTTGTTAACAGGCTTGTTACAGGCTTGTTAACAGATTGGTTGGCTATTTGAGCCAGTAAAGGGGTCTTTACTATTCTTGGGTAACGGCGATGACCAATCATATAGAGTGGTTCCCATGACGAATTTGACGCTATGTGACCCAAGGCTGGGGACTTTCTTCAGCAAGGATGGCTGACAAAAATACTAGGATGGAAGCAAATGTAAGTGATAATAATATCATAACAAATCATGCAAAAATGTACAGTTGACAGGAATATGTTAGTTATTGTAGAGACAAACGATTCTGCATATTTTGTGATTTAGCAAGATAGCTGACTAGCTAACATTAGCCAGCTAGCTGACTAGCTTTATTGGTCTTGTGACATGAGTATGAAATTGTAATTCTAGTTGTTTCATGTTTTAGGGACAACTGAAAGAACCAGCAAACCAGGCTGTCGTCTTCGGAAACAGTGGATGTACAGTGCCTTGCAAAAATATACATCCCCCGCGGCATTTTTTCTATTTTGTTGCATTACAACCTGTAATTTAAAATTATTTTTATTTGAATTTCATGTAATGGACATACACAAAATAATCCAAATTGGTGAAGTGAAATTTAAAAAATGACTTGTTTAAAGAAAATCAAATAAATAAAAAACAGAAAAGTGATTTGTGCATGTGTATTCACCCGCTTTGCTACGAAGCCCCTAAATAAGATCTGGTGCAACCAATTTCCTTCAGAAGTCACATAATTAGTTAAATAAAGTCCACCTTTGTACAATCTAAGTGTCACATGATCTGTCACATGATCTCAGTATATATACACCTGTTCTGAAAGGCCCCAGAGTCTGCAACACCACTAAGCAAGGGAGACCACCAAGCAAGCGGCACCATGAAGATCAATGAGTTCTCCAAACAGGTCAGGGACAAAGTTGTGGAGAACTACAGATCAGGGTTGGGTTATAAAAAAAATATCAGAAACTTTGAACATCCCACGGAGCACAATTAAATCCATTATTAAAAAATTGAAATAATATGGCACCACAACAAACCTGCCAAGAGAGGGCCGCCCACCAAAACTCACGAACCAGGCAATGAGGGCATTAATCAGAGAGGCAACAAAGAGACCAAAGATAACCCTGAAGTAGCTGAAAACCTCCACAGCGGAGATTGGAGTATCTGTCCATGGGACCACTTTAAGCCGTACACTCCAGAGTTGGGCTTTACGAAAGAGTGGCTAGAAAAAGCAATTTTTATAAATAAAATAATAATAATTTGCAAATAAATAAATAAAAAATCTTACAATGTGATTTTCTGGATTTTTTTCTCCTCATTTTGTCTGTCATAGTTGAAGTGTACCTATGATGAAAATTACAGGCCTCTCATCTTTTTAAGTGGGAGAACTTGCACAATTGGTGGCTGACTAAATACTTTTTTGCCCCACTGTACGTCCTAACCGACTAGCCAAAACTATAGTTTGTTAACAAGAAATGTGTGGAGTGGTTGAAAAACTAATTTTTATTTTTTCCAACCTAAGTGTATGTAAACTTCTGACTTCAACTGTATGTGCATGTGTAGCATGTGACAATAACAGGATCATATTAAGGATAGCATCACAAATGAATACATAAATTCCACTTGAAGCTTGATGATGAGTTGATCATTTGAGTCAGCTGTGCAGTGCTAAGACAAAAACAAAGAATTGGCACCCATTTGAGTCCCTAGGACCAGAACTGAGAATCACTGCTCTTCATATGTAGACACGATTTCATAGCTTTCATTATCTGAGGACGGAAAACCTCACAAGAAACAGACTTCATTATAGTCAAATTACACCGAACTGAATATTATGTTACTATTATCTCCGTCCTCACTTATAGGGACAGGAACTACACAAAAGTACCTGCCCTGTCCAGAATAGTCTACTCTCTCACTTTGACAGTTGGGGCTGCTATCCTTTCACCCTCCCCCCTGGCTGTTAGCTCGCTACCAATAAATGCATTTGGAGTTTGTTTTTTACAGTGGTAAATACATCAAGATAGCTAGCTAATATGAAGTTAGGTAGCTGGTGATATTTAATTAACTTAGCTAGCTTAGCTATACAGTATGCGAAGTTTGCTAGATAGCTAGCTAGCCAACTATCTGTCTCATTTGAGTTTTAGATTATATTACTATTGAACTATGTACCCATTTAATAACCAGACCATACAAACGTGCTATGATGCATTTTTGACACACGATCCAACATGCTGCTATATGCTGCCAGCACGCCCACCAGCGAGTCACAATGGTGGGCGTGCTGGAGCGACAGGCAGCAATTTACATCTATCTAGTATACATGCGCCACTAATCCTTATGAAGGACTTCCAGGCAGAAGGGGTTACTCGACCAGTCAGCAGCAGATATACCAGTTAAATAATTGCTGAAATGTTGCTTTATTATATATTGTTTAAGGTTAATATCAATAGTGGGTAGATGCTCAGTATATATAATCAGTATCCTACAATGGTGTTTATCACCAGCGTTGTTTGGCGTGATGGTAACACATTTACGTTTTCATTATACGACCGGAGTTCGAATCGCAGACAGCGTCATGATTCATGAAATCTCATTCTAACCAATAATGGGGCGTGTTCATTATAAATACATTGTGATTTTGTTTGCAGAGCACACAGGCTGGCAGTTTATCGGCAGTTTATCGCCAGTTCACCCTATGGGCACAGGGGAGAATTGGACGAGGTGAACGCCGTCTCATCCCTGCGTGTGACGTTTCTTCCATAAGGCACGCAACGTAGAAACAAAGGCATTTACATAGGGTTTGAATAAAACCAGTTAATTTAGTAAATCTAGCCTGCTGTAATTTTTTTTCAAGACCTAATGCCGGCACCTTATGTAAAAATAGTATTAGTTAGCTATAACAACTGGTTCAAGCATAACCAGATAAACTTGCTTTGAAGATAAAACGACTTTCAACTCGCACTAAAACCCGTGTCCCTGTGGCTATAGTGACTTCAACTAGCTTTGGCTGCCATCTATTGGAAAGGAATGGTAACTACACTGGGTAGCCAGTTGGCATTAATAATGTATGCCATTTAGCAGACGCCTTTATCTAAAGCAAACTGGGTAGATGGTGGAAATAGATCACAGAAACAGGATTTCAATTTTGATATCATGGATGGTCAGTCCTTGCATCTATAGCTCTGTCTATAAGTTTGAGAGGAGCTACATTTCTCCAGCCCCATCCCTCAGCGTTTTACTGAAAGAGGAACAGGGAGACACTTTGTTATTGCTTCTACTGCAGATTGCCACTTTAAGAAGTTAAAATGCAGATTAAATACACACATTTCTGTTACTGATACTATAAATGTCCCATCACTCAGACAGTTAGTGAATACACAGCATCCAGCACAGCAAACAACCAATCAATCAATCAATCAAATGTATTTTACAAAAGCCCTTTTTACATGAAAATAATAACCACAGTGGTTATATAGGGTGCAACAGTTCAGCACCTCAGGAGCAAATGGCTTTTCATAGCTGAGCATTCATAGGTTGAGAGAGAGTCGAAACAGCAGGACCGGGACATGGTAGCAGGTCTGTTGAAACAGCAGGACCGGGACAAGGTAGCAGGTCTGTTGAAACAGCAGGACCGGGACAAGGTAGCAGGTCTGTTGAAACAGCAGGACCGGGACAAGGTAGCAGGTCTGTTGAAACAGCAGGACCGGGACAAGGTAGCAGGTCTGTTGAAACAGCAGGACCGGGACAAGGTAGCAGGTCTGTTGAAACAGCAGGACCGGGACAAGGTAGCAGGTCTGTTGAAACAGCAGGACCGGGACAAGGTAGCAGGTCTGTTGAAACAGCAGGACCGGGACAAGGTAGCAGGTCTGTTGAAACAGGTAAAAAAATGGAAAAACACTTCCACTGATTCCCTTTGGATGGGTGTATCTTTTAATTCGCTGTTAAATGGCCTGGTCCTTCCCCATTTTCGGAACACCAGCCCGCTCCCCCAAAGTGATCCATAGTATATTTTGGCTCGCACTGTGATGATTGTGATTCTGAGCTCTTAGGTTCACACAGCGAGTTCTGGTCTTCACTGATCTCACTCTCCGTCAGCTCCATCTGTGGCATATAGGGGCAGGACTCGGTTGTATACTGATGGTTGTGAGCGCAATCTAGCTGGGCCCCGAGCCCTTTAGAGATGGTCCTGGTGGACCTCTTCTCCACTGCAGCACAGGAACACTCTGGCACCCAGTGGTCAGTTTGGCATGCTGTACTAACCTTCTTTCCTGTTGGTAGAAAATAAGTAAGGCGGTGTCTTGAAATAAACAATAGCCTTAGAAATAACATGGATTTGAATGTACCTGCTCTGTCTCCTGCACAGTCTCCTCCAGGATGAAAACCTTTTCATGGATGAAGATGTCTGAACCCAAATATATCAGTTGGCATTAACAAGCTACCTGTCTTGTATGGTTTACACACACACACACATACACACACACACACTTTTCAGCAAACATTAGCTATGTCAACTTCAGTCTAGCTAAATGAGGTGGAGCTATCAAAACATTACAAAATCAAATCTGTCAACAAAATGTATTACAGTACTTGACTATCTGAGGTGGAAGGTCGCTACAGTAACTACCTAATAACAGGAGTACACGGATAAACTATGTAGCAATTTTAGTTGCAGTTGAGTTGCTTGCTAACATTATTTGCTGGGAGATGTTACACAAAACACTACAGACGCAATTAGATAGTTACCTAGAGTTGCAACAAAGTTGTCCAGTGTCTAATGCTAGCCTAGTCAACAACAGTCATGACAGCAGTCGCATTTGCTTCAAATCAAATCAAAGTTTATTTGTCACGTGCGCTGAATACAACAGGTGTAGACCTTACAGTGAAATGCTTACTTATAGTCTCTAACCAATAGTGAAAAAAAGGTATTAGGTGAACAATAGTAAAAAGACAGGCTATATACAGTAGCGAGGCGATAAAAGTAGCGAGGCTACATACAGACACCGGTTAGTCAGGCTGATTGAGGTAGTATGTACATGTAGACATGGTTAAAGGGACTATGCATAAACAGTGAGGGAAAAAAGTATTTGATCCCCTGCTGATTTTGTACATTTGCCCACTGATAAAGAAATGATCAGTCTATAATTTTAATGGTAGGTTTATTTGAACAGTGAGAGACAGAATAACAACAAAAACATCCAGAAAAATGCATGTCAAAAATGTTATAAATTGATTGCCATTTTAATGAGGGAAATAAGTATTTGACCCCTCTGCAAAAACATGACTTAGTATTTGGTGGCAAAACCCTTGTTGGCAATCACAGAGGTCAGACGTTTCTTGTAGTTGGCCACCAGGTTTGCACACATCTCAGGAGGGATTTTGTCCCACTCCTCTCTGCAGATGTTCTCCAAGTCATTAAGGTTTCGAGGCTGACGTTTGGCAACTCGAACCTTCAGCTCCCTCCACAGATTTTCTATGGGAATAAGGTCTGGAGACTGGCTAGGCCACTCCAGGACCTTAATGTGCTTCTTCTTGAGCCACTCCTTTGTTGCCTTGGGTCATTGTCAGGCTGGAATACGGATCCACGACCCATTTTCAATGCCCTGGCTGAGGGAAGGAGGTTCTCACCCAAGATTTGATGGTACATGACCCTGTCCATCGTCCCTTTGATGCGGTGAAGTTGTCCTGTCCCCTTAGCAGAAAAACACCCCCAAATCATAATGTTTACACCTCCATGTTTGAAGGTGGGGATGGTGTTCTTGGGGTCATAGGCAGCATTTCTCCTCCTCCAAACACAGCGAGTTGAGTTGAGCTCCATTTTGGTCTCATCTGACCACAACACTTTCACCCAGTTGTCCTCTGAATTATTCAGATGTTCATTGGCAAACCTCAGAAGGGCATGTATATGTGCTTTCTTGAGCAGGGGGACCTTGCGGGCGCTGCAGGATTTCAGTCCTTCACGGCATAGTGTGTTACCAATTGTTTTCTTGGTGACTATGGTCCCAGCTGCCTTGAGATCATTGACAAGATCCTCCCGTGTAGTTCTGGGCTGATTCCTCACCGTTCTCATGATCATTGCAACTCCACAAGGTGAAATCTTGCATGGAGCCCCAGGCCGAGAGAGATGGACAGTTCTTTTGTGTTTCTTCCATTTGCGAATAATCACACCAACTGTTGTCACCTTCTCACCAAGCTGCTTGGCGATGGTCTTGTAGCCCATCCCAGCCTTGTGTAGGTCTACAATCTTGTCCCTGACATCCTTGGAGAGCTCTTTGGTCTTGGCCATGGTGGAGAGTTTGGTATCTGATTGATTGATTGCTTCTGTGGACAGGTGTCTTTTATACAGGTAACAAGCTGAGATTAGGAGCACTCCCTTTAAGAGTGTGCTCCTAATCTCAGCTCGTTACCTGTATAAAAGACACCTGGGAGCCAGAAATCTTTCTGATTGAGAGGGGGTCAAATACTTATTTCCCTCATTAAAATGCAAATCAATTTATAACATTTTTGACGTGTTTTTCTGGATTTTGTTGTTGTTATTCTGTCTCTCACTGTTCAAATAAACCTACCATTAAAATTATAGACGGATCATTTCTTTGTCAGTGGGCAAACGTACAAAATCAGCAGGGGATCAAATACTTTTTTCCCTCACTGTATGATAAACAGAGAGTAGCAGTAGCGTAAAAGAGGGGTTGGTGGGTGGGACACAATGCAGATAGCCTGGTTAGCCAATGTGCGGGGGAGCACTGGTTGGTCGGCCCAATTGAGGTAGTATGTACATGAATGTATAGTTAAAGTGACTATGCATATATGATAAACAGAGAGTAGCAGCAGCGTAAAAAGAGGGGGGGGTGGCACACAATGCAAATAGTCCGGGTAGCCATTTGATTACCTGTTCAGGAGTCTTATGGCTTGGGGGTAAAAACTGTTGAGAAGCCTTTTTGTCCTAGACTTGGCACTCCGGTACCGCTTGCCATGCGGTAGTAGAGAGAACATGTAGAGAAATGTAATATCCATATATGGCCTGCTATGTAAACTTTAACATTGATTTATCCTGCAAAGATGTAGTTCAATTGGTAACATACATTTTTGTCTTCTAATGCCTCTTAAGGGGAAAGTAATCTAAAAGTAACTGAATGTAATCAGATTACCTTACTGAGTTTGGGAAGTCCAAAAGTTATGTTACTGATTACAATTTAACAGGCAACTAGTAACTGTAATGAATTACATTTAGAAAGTAACCTACCCAACCCTGTATAAAAGGGATAATGCCCTTGAAGCCAGTGTTTGAAGGATATATTGGCACGGTTTGCCGGCCCTCGATGACAACACCCATGAAAATATATCCTCCAAACACGGCTTCTCGGCATTATCACTTATTTATACTTCAAATGGAGCAAACTTTGTTAATAACATGTATTAAATCATATGAAATAATGTCTATAAAAATAAGTTGATTCACCCATATAAGTATACCTGGATGCACAAACATTGTTTTCTTTGTTTGGGCTAATGGCTAGGCTAATGGCTAGGCTAATGTGGATTCTAGGCTACCTGTCACATAGCAGTGGTAATGGCATGCAATTCACACCTCCAACGTAAATGTAGATAATTAGCATAACTATTGATGCTCCGCTCTGTTTTTCCGCCAAAAAATCCTTTGGTCATTGAGCAGCGTTGCTGCATGAGCTCAGCGGTTGAGACCAAGGGCCCAAGGTTCCAGTCTGGAAGCAGCTTTTGACTACACCTACAGTATTGCTTCGGTGCTGCAGTTTAACTGAATCATGGCCGAAGAAGACAATTCCAATAGAGACGATCCCACAGAGAAGTCAAATTCCAAAATGATTTAAATTGTCACCAAAGCCGATTTTTGTCATCACTCACAGCTGAAGATATTAGCATTTTATATTCATGCTCTAAGATTATGACCCCAGCTGGGTCTGGTCTACTTAGTTCATTGACTTTCATTGAACTTTCATTCAACCAGAAAATAACTTTTGAGAGGGGTGTCTCGCTTTCTCTTCTGTCTCTGGATACCTTTTTTGGTCTATGCGTGAACCGGTAGAGTTCGCCCATTGGTTGTTGCATCGCCTCGCCTTAATTGAGGAACGCGCCCTATGTGTCTATGCGTGTGTGTTCTGACACTTCACAAAGAACATCATGAATATTCACACTGGGTTATAAATATTTAAATCCTCCATTCAAGACACCCAAACCCCTCCCTTTTTTGGGCTCAGGAAAATAACTTCACGTGTGGTGGGTGTGTTTAAGGATAGACACTTTCTCACCACTTTATTTCCCTTAAAACCTTCTGTGGGATATGCACATTGGCAAACAGATGTTGAACCTTTGCTAAAGCCACTTCTCTCACAGCCTTTAGCTTCATGACCACAGGCAGAGGGGAAATGTCAATCATATCAAGCTTGATTGAATACTCATGGTCAAGCTCTTCAACGTGTTCTCTCCACCCACCAGCTACCATCCCATGTACCAGAGCGCTGCTATTGGCGAGGACACTCACACCACTGTTAAGGCTTCAGGTTCTACCAACAAAATACAACCTAGGACTCTGGTACCCCGCAAACCATGATCCGTTTTGTATCTTACATGAGTCAAATGTAATGGAGTCTGTTTCACATATTGTTAGTGGTTGCTGTTCATACAAGGACTTATACATCGTTAGACATGACCGCTTTGTCAACCTGATAGCTAATGAGGTGAGATAGGCAGTAACACCATCAGTGCATATTCCTGCATGTTGATTATGTTTTCTTGTATACCAAATATGTCAGATGTTGTTGTTGCTGCTGGAGGGAGGCCAAAGGGAGGGGTTCAGATAGTGTTGTTGTGAGGGATGCCGGAGGGAGGCGCTGGAGGGAGGCCAGAGGGAGGGGTTCAGATAGTGTTGTTGTGAGGGAGGCTGGAGGGAGGTGCTGGAGGGAGGCCAGAGGGAGGGGTTCAGATAGTGTTGTTGTGAGGGAGGCCGGAGGGAGGTACTGGAGGGAGGCCAGAGGGAGGGATTCAGATAGTGTTGTTGTGAGGGAGGCCGGAGGGTGGTACTGGAGGGAGGCCAGAGGGAGGGGTTCAGATAGTGTTGTTGTGAGGGAGGCTGGAGGGAGGTGCTGGAGGGAGGCCAGAGGGAGGGGTTCAGATAGTGTTGTTGTGAGGGAGGCTGGAGGGAGGTGCTGGAGGGAGGCCAGAGGGAGGGGTTCAGATAGTGTTGTTGTGAGGGAGGCCGGAGGGAGGTGCTGGAGGGAGGCCAGAGGGGGGGGGTTCAGATAGTGTTGTTGTGAGGGAGGCTGGAGGGAGGTACTGGAGGGAGGCTAGAGGGAGGGGTTCAGATAGTGTTGTTGTGAGGGAGGCCGGAGGGAAGTGCTCATATTGGAAGTGGGTTGCTATTTTCACCCGTAAGTGGAGCAGGCCTTTGCTGACAAGTTGCTGAAATACCAGGTTATCAGTGCAAACTTGTAGTGCTGATATTTGGGAGTCTTGGCCATGTACATAGGCTGACAGTGCATGGCCTTCAGCTTGCAGGCCTGCATAGGAAAAAGGCAAAGCAGCTAGCGAGGTACTGCTCTGTGTCAGGTGTCACGGGTAGCCTTTCTGAATGGAGAAGAAGTATCTTTCTGTATCCATGTGTCCATACTGTATATCCGTGGAGGCTGCTGAGGGAAGGACGGCTCATAATAATGGCTGGAACGGCGAAGGAAATGGCAATGTATTTGATACCATTCTACTTATTCTGCTCCAGCCGTTACCACGAGCCCGTCCTCCCCCAGTTAAGGTGCCACCAACCTCTTGTGTTGTATATCCATTACCTATGAAATGTTTGAATCCTTCTCAACTGTAATGTGATTTGTGGATTCATAGAAAATATTTAAAACTTTTGTGTAGGTCAATGGCTTCTCCCACAGGTCCACATTTTTCAGCTTTACAGTCATCCACCATGTTCAAGATCCTCCTGAAAAATAAAAAGATGAGTTGAGCTGGATTGGACACCCTTCAGAAACCGACCACCATCATCACTCGCCAGTCCCTGCCCACTGGTTGAACCAACGTTATGTCCACGTCATTTCAATGAAATTACATCGAACCAACGTGGAATAGACGTTTAATTGACATCTGTCCCAGTGGTTGAAATGAAACCCACAGGGAAAAAGAAACAGAGGGCGACCCAGAAACCCAGAAAGTCCAGGCAGAAATGACTGAGAGCGGCCTCAACTGGTGTGACCTGGGAAAACTTGCTCCAAACCGAGATGCAGGACAATTGTCAATAGGCTTAAGTCAAGTACGTCTGTGTGTGTGTGCGCATGCATGCGTGCGTATAGAAAGAAGGAGACTCCACTTCACTTTTAGTACAAAATAAAGTTGTTTTTATTTAGGAAGTAGAAAAAGACAACATTCATACATTTTATTTTAAAAAACATTAGCAAACTCAAACCTTTTCAGAGATAGTTGAGGTGCCTTTTACAGTATTAGTGCAAACCCTTTATAAGAGTTTAAGAGTCCTTCAAGTTACTCTGCATTTGACCTTTGGATCACCGACAGCAGCATAGTATAGTCCCACCAAGGACCCAGATGAATTACGATAGTTGCACCTCTGTGATTGCATCAGAGTGGATTGTCTTCATGTTAGTTGAGGATGAGGCACATGATGAAATGATACAGTACATCAGGTCTCACAGCCAATGACAGAGCTTATTCCAGCTGACTCCAAGATGGCTGCCTTCTGGAACAGTACATTCTGATTGCTTCTTATCTGAAGTGCAAGTGATGATGAGGATGTGCTATTTGTATGCGTTACAGTTATATGGGACAGTATGTGTGTGTCTATGTGTGTCTATGTGTGTCTCCATCCTACACGTCAACAGGCCCGTGTGTGTTGTGTGTGTGTCTGTGAGGACAGCAGGCGTGCAGCAGCACCTTGCGTATGTCTCTGTTCCTCAGGCTATACAGCAGAGGGTTGAGCAGAGAGTTCCCCGCAGCCGGCACTAACGTAGCGTACGTATACAGGGGCGAGCTAGATGCGTCGCCCAGCAAACCGTAAAGGGCGAAGGGCGTCCAGCAGCTGACAAACACTCCGAGGACTAACAACAGCCTAGATAGGCCCTTCCCCCGGCCCCCGTGCTTGCTGTTGTACGATTGGTCGTCAGGCAGGAAGTGCCTCTGCGTGGCGATGGCATGGGCGTGCCGCCTAGCGACACGGCAGATCCCGGTGTATAGCTGCAGCGTTACCATGATGACCAGCAGGAAGCCGCCACAAAGCAACGACAGGTACGTCCGGGTCAGGGGTCGCGCCACGGAACAGGATGTGATGTCATTGAGGCAGTGCCACCCCAGCATTGGGCCCAAGCCGATCAGACATGACCCCAGCCAGACGAGTGCCAGCAGACCAGCGGCGCATCGACGCGAGTGGCGGGAGCCGTAGGTGAGGGCGTGGCTTAGCGACAGGTAACGGTCCAGCGCCACGCCCATCAGGCTGAGGAGGGAGGCGGTTAGTGATGTCGCCAGAAGCCCTGACGTCATCAGATCTGACCAATCCGTGGGCTCCACACAGAACAGGAAGAGGAAGTGCAGGATCAAGGCCACGCCCGCCAGCAGGTCGGCCAATGCCAGGCTGGCGAGGAGCAGGAAGACAGGAGCACGGAGAGAAGGCGTGGCCAAGATGGCCGCCACTACGATGGTGTTCTCGGACACAATGAGGGTTCCGGAGACGCACAGTGCCACTCCCCATAGGCTGAGAGGAGAGGCCTCAGGAATGGTTGTGGGATCTGATTGGTCCAGCTGGGAAAGGGGCGAAGTCATCCCTGAACCTGAAGACTCCTCGAACCAGATGTCCGAGTCATTCTGGGTCATCATGAGTCACACACACGACACCTGAGAGAGAGCGAGAGAGAGAGAAGACAGAGATGTTAACAAACAATGTCACAGACTAGTAGCAAGTCTCCCTCTCTCTCTGTTCTTGCATGTGGTTTGTTATTGTTACTTAACAGCAGCAGACAGACACCCTGCACTGGGGCTGCATCTACTCTACAGTAGCTTCCTCTCCTCGTCTCTTCTCCTGCATCTCAATAGTTTACAGTAGTTTCCTCTCCTCATCTCCTCTCCTGCATCTCAATAGTCTACAGTGGCTTCCTCTCCTCGTCTCCTCTCCTGCATCTCAATAGTCTACAGTGGCTTCCTTTCCTCGTCTCCTGTCCTGCATCTCGATAGTCTACAGTGGCTTCCTCTCTTGGGTCTTAGGCCACTTCGGCATCTGCCAAAAGGTCTGGGCATTTATGGCACAGGAGGTAGGGAACTTGAACCACAGTGATACTGGTTCATCTCAAAGGAGAGACTTTGCATGCTCCTCACATTACTATGGGACCATTCCATTTCATTGCCTGATATCTACTCTTCTCTCTCCAAAGTGTGCACTTGTTCACTCCCCTCAAGAAATGTAAGAGATATATGATGACGAAGCCCTGTCTAGCCTATATGTATGTCTAGCCAATGCTTTTAAATATACAAGGGGGAGTGAACGAGTACACACTCCAGATAGAAGGTGGAGAAGACAGAATTGGAATGCAGCCCTTCTGGTGTCTCTTCTCCACTCTTCTCCTACTGTGCCTTGTGGTGTGTGGTGTAACAGATGCCCACTAGCTTGGAAAACCATGTCCTCATGCCTTATCTCTGATATAAATTGAGGTTTACATACACTGCCCCCACACACAGACTGACATACAGACAGACAGTACAGAAGATCTTACCTTCTAACAAGACCTTGATCACGATTCTTTCAAATCAGCTCTGTTGACAGAGAATCCAGGAAACTGTGATGCCGTGATGCTGTCTGTGTCCAGCTTGTCTCGTGGTATATCGATGGTCGGTAATATCTCAGTAAGGCTTGTCTGTCCCCATCAGAGTAATAACATATCCTCCTTGCGATTAGGTTGTCTCCGTTTCTCCGGTGGTGAACACCGGAATGACTGGATGGATCTCCTGCGCGAATGTTCCTTCACTAGGGAAGGTCGGACTGACGTCAGTGATGGCAGGCTTTAGCCAATGAGGCGCTCGGAGAGACGGGAGTGTGGGGTGGGATGGGGGGCTCTTGTAGAGTAATTTCATTCAGAAAAATGCGGCAGCTTCCCGCCCCTCCCACTGCGGCTTGCCTCGCGCGCAACTTTTCCTTAAAAATTTCGGACAGGCGCTTCCGAAACTCTCGCATGCACGCACGCACACACACACAAACACACACTCACACACACACCGCAGTAAATATTATTGTAAGTGTAAATGGTTGAGAGCGAGAAAGGGGCGTATAGGAGGGGCTCGCAGCGTAGTGGGGCTCGCACCTAGAGGAGCTGTCCAAGGTTCTGAAACGTAATTGTATGCTAGAATTTGCTTGCATAATCGATTGTTGTCATTTATTGAATAAGACTACAAGAAAACATTTGAGGTCATAAGTGTAGTTGTCTCTGCAGAATTAGAAAAGTTAACAGAAACGTGTACGTCATTCAATAAGCAAGAGCAAAATAGGATCTCAGTGCATGAATAGCCTACATGCAGTGTCCTAAGGTGAGTCACTGGCTAAGCACCCTTTGTCTCGGATGAATCATACATGATAATTTCTTGACCTATATGCGCAAGGCATAGTTCTGAGATATTGAGCATCAAAGTTTTCACATCCCAGAATTCAAGACTGTTTTGTAGTGTTTTGTTTTTTCTTAAAGGTACCTAAAGTGCAGAGTATCAAAATCTTGTAACATTTGTAATCCGTTTTTTTAGGGGGGTGCAATCGCAGATCGATCCTGGCTCCGAAATGTCAGTCTGGGTTCAGCTATAAGGTTCTATATGACACTTCTGAATAGTTAGTCATTTAGTCATTAAGATATTAAGACAACTGTAGCTATTTGAATACATAAATGATAGAATAACACTATTTTACCAATATAGAGTCAGAGCACATTATTAAGAAATGTATTATGATCGTTAGACGAATTACTGTCGTCACTGAACAAGCACATGACAACATCAACTTTCTAGTTGTTCATTTTTTCACTTCAAATTTATTTTTTCAAACATCTATCTTCACAGATATATGAAGAACCATCTAAAGATCAATTAAATATGACTATACAATTGTTGTTTTTAAATGTCAGATAGAACCTTACAGTCCCAAGGTCTCGATTTGAGAAAAAGTGCGTAGGCTATATATATATATATATATCTATCTCTCTCTAGGCCTTGGGTGTTTTGAAAAGCACGAAATTGAACATGTATGGGCATACTATCTATTTTGAAACATGAACAGCTGATTAATGTTGATTGGTTAATAATGTAGGCTATCTGATGAGAGATGATGGATAGATATATCTGGGAAACCCGGTCATGGATGATTTACCTGGCAACTGAGATTCTCGGTTTCCCCGGTAATACAAAACAGCGTGCGTGGGCTGCAGTGGTTGCTGCAATGTGTCTACGTGATTACGCACGGGCCACGGCACTGCGCAGAGAGGGGGACCCTCGTTTTCTCGTTGACATAGAACCATGTAAGGAAACTGACTTCCGGTTCTCTAAGGGAGAAATATATAGCATTACGTCATTTACACATTAGAAGGAAAAACTGAGAGAGGTAGACGAGGGAGAGGGAGATATTATAATTCAGCCAGGCTCCTTTTAAAAAATGTAGAGGCTTGGATCAGAAAACCAGCCATGCAGTGCAACACATCTCCTTCCAATACCGTTGATCAGGCTGTTGATTGTGGCCTGTGGATTTTTGTCCCACTCCTCTTCAAAGGCTGCTCGAAGTTTCTGGATATTGTCGGGAACTTGAACATGCTGTCGTACATGTCGATCCAGAGCATCCCAAACATGCAATGGGTGACATGTCTGGTGAGTATGCAGGCCATGGAACAACATTTTCAGCTTGCAGGAATTGTGTACACATCCTTGCAACACGGGGCCGTGCATTATCATGCTGAAACATGAGGTGAGAGCAGCAGATGACTGGCACAACAATGGGCCTCAGGATCTCATCAAGGTATCACTGTGCATTCAAATTGCCATTGATAAAATGCAATTGTGTTCGTTGTCTGTTATGCCTGCCCATACCATAACCACACCACCACCACGGGGCACTCTGTTCATAACGGGGACATCAGCAAATGGCTCGCACAGTTGAAAATGAGGTTCATCCGTGAAGAGCACACTTCTCCAGCGTGCCAGTGGCCATCGAAGGTGAGCATTTGCCCACTGAAGTCAGTTACGACGCCAAACTGCTGTCAGGTCAAGACCCTGGTGAGGACGACGAGCACGCAGATGAGCTTCTCTGAGATGGTTTCTGACAGTTTGTGCAGAAATGATTTGGTTATGCAAATCCACAGTTTCATCAGCTGTCCGGGTGGCTGGTCTCAGACGATCCCGCAGGTGAAGAAGCCGGATGTGGAGGTCCTGGCTGGACTGGTTACACGTGGTCTGCAGTTGTGAGGCCGGATGGAACTACTGCCAAAATCTCTACAATGATGTTGGAGGTGGCTTATGGTAGAGAAATAAACATTAAATTATCTGGCAACAGCTCTTTTATTTCAGCTCATGAAACATGAGACCAACACTTTTACATTTTTGTTCAGTGTACTTCAGCGTGTTGCACCACAGTAACCCGATGAGCTAAAGCCTAGGCAGCAACAAGGGGAGCTTACGCAAGTGTTCAGGTTTCAGGCGTGATTAACCTCCTAATTAAGTATATGTGGTTCCCCGAACCACCTCTGTTACACTACCTTTTAACACCTAGATGGGATAGATAGAGAGGAGACAGGCAGTAAGATCTGTTCCTTACCGTCTGACTGCTCTCAGGTGGGATTTATTAGCTGTTAACGGGAAGCTCAAGCTCGTGCTCATATGACTGCGGAAATTCCTTGGTTATCTAACAAGCACACATACTGCCTCTCCTCATACACACACACCCATACACACCTCTTTGACGCTCCAGCTCAAATCAATGTGTGAGAGGAGGGAGAGGATGGAGAGGAGGAGAAGGGAGAGGAGGAGAGGAGGTTGGGTTGTGTGTGTGGGAGGAGTGTGTGATGGAGAAGGCATGGGTTTGGTATGAGGTGAAGGTGACAAGTGTTTATTGACTTAAAGCATTATTCATTGCAATGTGTGTGTGTCAATCAACATGTTAATTATAGAGTTAGAAAGCAATGTATAGACAGGAATTAACAACACATTGCATATATACACCACATAAATACGCATTTGACAAAATACACATGTCCTTGTGTGACAGTGTCTATACAGTACCTGTAATATCTGTGTCGGAATGATAATCAGCGTGTGTGGGCACACACACCTGTGTGCGTGTGTGCACATTCCTGTGTGTGTGTGTGCGGGCATATGAGTGTGTGTGCTTGTGTGCCTGTGTGCGTGCTTGTGAGCATGCTTTTGTGTGTGTGTCCTGGGGCTCTGAGGTAAAAAGGTGTCAATCTGTCTCAGTGGTGTGGGTTTCAGGGTGGTGGAGAAGGGGAGGGGGATGGCTAGGTAACCAAGTATACTAGGGTCGAATTACACCGGTTCCTGTCTCTCTCTTTCCCAAATGCAGATAACTCCTCTCCTCTTCATTTAATCTTTTCTAAAGCCTCTGCAAGGGATCTACAACCAACTGAATGAAAGTACTTAATCTTACATTTGGAATGTTCTGAAACATTCTGGAACCTTCTGGAACCTTTAAGAACCTTATGATCCCTGTTGACATCTTGAAGCCACCTGAGGAACTGAAGCTATTTTTTGTTTTTCTCTGACTAGTCTGTGGTCTTTACCTGTCTGTACTGGTCTTTGCTGGTCTGTACTAGTCTGAACTGGTCTGTAGTGGTCAGGATGCGAGGGTTAGAGCTAAAGGCCCTCGGTGCAGCGTTGCTGGTCCTTTCAGTGGTTATCACCTCTCATTGTCAGTCGGACTCTTCAGGTAGGTATGTGAGCATGTTTGTGTGTGTGTTTGTGGTCTGTCACCCTTTGAACTTCCTTCCTGAGTTTAGCTCATTGCCTAGGGTTTAGCTCAATGCCTAGGGTGTAGCTCAGTTCCTAGGGTTTTGGTCGATACTTGGGGATTAGCTTAAAGCCTAAGGTTTAGCTCAATGCCTAGGGTTTAGTTCAATGAGTTTACCTCAATACCTGGGGTTTTAGCTCAATGCATAGAGTTTAGCTCAAAGCCTAGGGTTTAGCTCAGAACCTAGGGTTTAGCTCAAATCCCATAGGTTTAGCTCAATGATTAGGGTTTAGGTCAATGCCTAGGGTTTAGATCATTGCCAAGGGTTTAGCTAAATGAGAGTAGCTTAATGCCTAGGGTATAGCTCAATGCCTAAGGTATAGCTCAATGCCTAGGTTTTAGGTGAATGCCTAGGGTATAGCTCAATGTCTAGGGTGTAGCTCAATGCCTAAGGTATAGCTCAATGCCTGGGTTTTAGATCAATGCCTAGGGATTAGCTAAATCCCTAGGGTTTAGCTCAATTCCAAGGGTTTAGCTCATTGCCTTGGGTTTAGCTCATTGCCTAGGGTTTAGCTCAATGAGTTAAGCTCAATGCCTAGGGTTTAGCTCAATTAGTTTAGCTCAATGCCTAGGGTTTAGCTCAATGCCTAGGGTTGAGCTCAATGCCCAGGGTTTAGCTCAATATCTAGGGGTTAGCTTAATGACATGGGTTTAGATCAATACGTTTAGCTCAATTCCTAGGGTTAGCTCAATATCTAGGGATTTTTTTAACACCTTGGTTTTAGCTCAATACCAAGGGTTTAGCTCAATGCATAGGGTTTAGCTCAATACCTATGGTTTAGCTAAACGCCCAGGGTTAGCTCAATACCTAGGGTTTAGCTCAATGCTTAACCTCAATGCCTGGGGATTAGCTAAATTCCCAGGTTTTTGCTCAATTTATAGGGTTTAGCGCAATGCCTATGGTTTAGTTCAATGCCTAGGCTTAAGCTCAATGCCTAGGGTTTTGCTCAATTCGTTTAGCTCAATGCCTAGGGTTTATCTCAATATCTAGGGTTTAGCTCAAAATCTGACTTTTTAGCTCAGTTCCTAGGCTTTTGTTCAATAACTAGGTTTTTTTTCAACACTTAGGTTTTAGCCAAATACCTAGGATAAGCTCAATGACCAGAGTTGAGCTAAATCCCTAGGGTTTAGTTCAATGCCTAGGGTTTAGCTCACTATCTAGGGTTTAGCTCAATAATTTTAGCCTAATGATTTTAGCTCAATTCCTAGGATTTAGGTTAATGCCTAGGCTTAAGCTCAATGCCTAGGCTATTGCTCAATGCCTACGGTTTAGCTCAATGCCCAGGGTTTAGCTCAATAGCTAGGGTTTAGCTCATTGATTTTAGCCTAATGCCTAGTGTTTAGATCAATGCCTAGGGTTTAGCTCAATTCCTAGGGTTTATGTTGATACTTGGGGTTTTGCTCAATGCATAGGGTTTAGCTTAAGGAATTTAGCTCAATACCTAGGGTATAGCTCAATGCATAGGTTTCAGCTCAGTATCTAGGGTTTAGCTCAATAGGTAAGGTTTAGCTCAATACGTTTTCTCAATGCCTAGGGTTGAGCTCAATGCCTAGGGTTTAGCTAAATACCTATGATTTAGCTCAATATCTAGAGTTTAGCTGAATGAGTTTAGCTCAATGCCTTGGGTTTAGCTCAATGCCTAGGGTTTAGCTCAATACCTAGGTTTTAGCTCAATATCTAGAGTTTAGCTCAATGAGTTTAGCTCAATTCCCTGGGTTTAGCTCAAAGCGTAGGGTTTAGCTCAATGCATAGGGTTAGCCCAATGCCTAGGGTTTAGCTCAAAGCCTACAGGTTTATCTCAATGATTAATGTCTAGCTAATGCCCTGGGTTTAGCTCAACACCTAGGTTTTTAGCTCAATGCATAGGTTTCAGCTCAGTATCTAGGGTTTAGCTCAATAGGTAAGGTTTAGCTCAATAAGTTTTTCTCAATGCCTAGGGTTGAGCTCAATGCCTAGGGTTTAGCTAAATACCTAGGATTTAGCTCACTACCTAGAGTTTAGCTGAATGAGTTTAGCTCAATGCCTTGGGTTTAGCTCAATGCCTAGGGTTTAGCTCAATACCTAGGTTTTAGCTCAATATCTAGAGTTTAGCTCAATGAGTTTAGCTCAATTCCCTGGGTTTAGCTCAATGCATAAGGTTAGCCCAATGCCTAGGGTTTAGCTCAAAGCCTACAGGTTTATCTCAATGATTAATGTCTAGCTAATGCCCTGGGTTTAGCTCAATACCTAGGTTTTAGCTCAATGAATAGGTTTTAGCTCAATGGCTAGGGTTTAGCTCAATACCTAGGGTTTAGCTCAATACCTAGGGTTTAGCTCAATGCCTAGGGTTTAGCTCAACTCCTGGGGTTTAGCTCAATGTCTAGGTTTCAGCTCAGTATCCAGGGTTTAGCTCAATAGGTAAGGTTTAGCTCAATAAGTTTTCTCAATACCTAGGGTTGAGCTCAATGCCTAGGGTTTAGCTAAATACCTATGATTTAGCTCAATATCTAGAGTTTAGCTGAATGAGTTTAGCTCAATGCCTTGGGTTTAGCTCAATACCTAGGGTTTAGCTCAATACCTAGGTTTTAGCTCAATATCTAGAGTTTAGCTCAATGAGTTTAGCTCAATTCCCTGGGTTTAGCTCAAAGCTTAGGGTTTAGCTCAATGCATAGGGTTAGCCCAATGCCTAGGGTTTAGCTCAAAGCCTACAGGTTTATCTCAATGATTAATGTCTAGCTAATGCCCTGGGTTTAGCTCAACACCTAGGTTTTTAGCTCAATGCATAGGTTTCAGCTCAGTATCTAGGGTTTAGCTCAATAGGTAAGGTTTAGCTCAATAAGTTTTTCTCAATGCCTAGGGTTGAGCTCAATGCCTAGGGTTTAGCTAAATACCTATGATTTAGCTCAATATCTAGAGTTTAGCTGAATGAGTTTAGCTCAATGCCTTGGGTTTAGCTCAATGCCTAGGGTTTAGCTCAATACCTAGGTTTTAGCTCAATATCTAGAGTTTAGCTCAATGAGTTTAGCTCAATTCCCTGGGTTTAGCTCAATGCATAGGGTTAGCCCAATGCCTAGGGTTTAGCTCAAAGCCTACAGGTTTATCGCAATGATTAATGTCTAGCTAATGCCCTGGGTTTAGCTCAACACCTAGGTTTTAGCTCAATGCATAGGTTTTAGCTCAATGGCTAGGGTTTAGCTCAATACCTAGGGTTTAGCTCAATACCTAGGGTTTAGCTCAATGCCTAGGGTTTAGCTCAACTCCTGGGGTTTAGCTCAATGTCTAGGGTTTCGCTCAATGCCTCGGGTTTAGCTCAATGATTAGGGATTAGTTCAATTCCTGGGATTTAGCTCAATGCCAAGGGTTTAGCTTAATACCTTGGGTTTAGCTCAACACCTAGGTTTTAGCTCAATCCCCAGGGTTTAGCTCAATAAGTTTAGCTCAATGAGTTTAGCTCAATTCCTAGGGTATAGCTCAATGCCTAGGGTACAGCTAAATTCCTAGGGTTTTGCTCAGACCCTAGGGTTTAGCTCAATGCCTAGTGTTTAGCTCAATCACTAGGGTTTATTTCAATGCTTTGGGTTTAGCTCAATGCCATGGGTTTAGCTCAATGCCTATGGTTTAGCTCAATGCCTAGGGTTTAGCTCAAAGCCTAGGGCTTAGCCCAATGCCCAGGGTTTAGGTCGATGCCTAGGGTTTAGCTCAATGCCTAGGGTTTAGCTCAATGTCTCGGGTTTAGCTCAATGTCTTGGGTTTAGCTCAATGCCTTGGGTTTATCTCAACTCCTGGGGTTTAGCTCAATGTCTAGGGTTTAGCTCAATGCCTAAGGTTTAGCTCAATGATTAGGGATTAGCTCAAATCCTAGGGTTTAGCTCAATGCCAAGAGTTTAGCTCATTGCCTAGGGTTTATCTCAATGAGTTTAGCTCAATGCCTAGGGTTTAGCTCAATACCTAGTGTTTAGCTCAACACCTAGGTTTGAACTCAATCCTTAGGGTTTAGCTCAATGTCTAGAGTTTTGCTCAATGCCTAGGGTTTAGCTCAATATATTGGGTTTAGCCCAATACCTGAGGTTTTGCTCAACGAGTTTAGCTCAATCCCTAGGGTTTAGCTCAATGCCGAGGGTTTAGCTCAATGCCTAGGGTTTAGCTCAATGCCTAGGGTTTAGCTCAATGACTTGGGTTTAGCCCAATGCCTCGGGTTTAGCCCAATACCCAGGGTTGATCTCAAAGCCTAGGGTTTAGCTCAATTCCTAGGGTTTAGCTCGATGCCTAGGGTTTAGCTCAATGAGTGTAGCTCAATGCCTAGGATTTAAGTGAATCCTAGGTTTTAGCTCATTTAGTCTTTTTCTGTGTTCCCCTCCCCATCTACTATTGGTTGTATTTGTTGGATGAGAAAAAACCATTTGCGACAAAATATTTTGTGACTAAAGTTCAATTTATCTTGAATGATTCATTGATTCCTGTTATGAGGAAAGCAGAGGTCCGCCCTGAGTGTGTTTATGTGTGTTATTCTGCACTGGCTGATTGATTGACAACTGTTGCCTCCAATAGACTGCTCCCAGGCTGAGTCATGTGACCTGTGTGTCGGAGACTCCACCTTAAATCTGACTGGCTGTGTCTGGAGGGTCTGCGGGAACAGTGAGACACACACACACACACACACACACACACACACACACACACACACACACACACACACACACACACACACACACACACACACACACACACACACACACACAGGTAAGACAACCCTCCAGGTCTTTACCAGATGATTAAATTATTCAGTGTGTCAGGATCTGACCTACACACACACACCATCCCTCCTCTCTCTCGTAGGTAATGATACTGGGTGTGTATCAGATCAGGGTGATTCTCAGAACTGTAATGTGACAAACGACCCAGCCATGTGCACAGGTGAGTAACACACACACACACACGCACACACACACACACAAAATAGACAATGTGAGTAAAAACTATTCGCTAAATAAAAATAACATTGATTACATTTCCTTATGTGTTTTTAGTCATGGAGATAGCGGAAGAAGGTGAAGGGGACTCAGGTGATATTAAACTCAACATTCCATCACTTTATCCATCCCTTATTGATCTCTCTATTATTACTCATCCCTCTCCCCCTCTCTCTCTTCCCATATCTCTCCTTCTCTCCCCCCCTCCCCATATATCTCTGCCTGTCAGATGAGTCTCCTCCAGAGCCATCAGAGTTCTCCCAGGCCAGCTTTGACATGTCCAGTTTCATAGGAGGCATCATCCTGGTGTTGTGTGTACAGGCTGGGGGATTCTTCGCCATGCGCTTCCTCAAGAAAGATACCACCTACGACCCCATGTGAGTGTGTGTGTGTGTGTGTGTGTATGTGTGTGTGTGTGTGTGTGTGTGTGTGTGTGTGTGTGTGTGTGTGTGTGTGTGTGTGTGTGTGTGTGTGTGTGTGTGTGTGTGTGTGTGTGTGTGTGTGAGAGAGAGAGAGAGAGCAAGAGACAATTAGGCAAATTCAATCCCTTTTAGACAACTTCCTGGGCAAAACTTTCCATTGTAATACTGAAGTTGTAAACTTGACAGTAGAAAACCTAAACAGTACATTTGACCTCAGCTTCACTATCAAATCTAAAAATGTCAAACAGAAAACCCGAAGAAAATTAACAACAATGACAAATGGTTTGATGAAGAATGCAAAAACCTAAGAAAGAAATTGAGAAAACTATCCAACCAAAAACAGAGACCCAGAAAACCTGAGCCTACACCTTCACTATGGTGAATCACTAAAACAATACAGAAATACACTACAGAAAAAGAAGGAACAGCACGTCAGAAATCATCTCATTGTAATTTAAGAATCCATAGAATCTAACCACTTCTGGGAAAATTGGAAAACACTAAACAAACAACAACATGAAGAGTTATCTGTCCAAAACGGAGATGTATTGATAAACCACTTCTCCAATCTTTTTGGCTCAATAACAAAGAACAAACAGTAAAAAAATATACATGATCAAATACAAATCATAGAATCAACTATTAAAGACTACCAGAAGTCACTGGATTCTCCAATGACTTTGAATGAACTACAACACAAAATGCAAACCCTCCAACCCAAAAAGGCCTGTGGTGTTGATAGTATCCTCAATGAAATGATGAAATATACATACCACAAATTTCAATTGGCTATACTTAAAGTCTTTAACATCATCCTTAGCTCTGGCATCTTCCCTAGTATTTGGAAGCAAGGACTGATCACCCCAATCCACAAAATTGGAGACAAATTTGACCCCAATAACTACCATGGGATATCCGTCAACGGCAACCTTGGGAAAATCATCTGCATTATCAATAACAGCAGACTCGTACATTTCCTCAGTGAAAACAATGCACTGAGCAAATGTCAAATTGTCTTTTTACCAAATTACCATATGACAGACCACGTATTCACCATGCACACCCTAATTGACAAACAAACAAAACAAAACAAAACAAAGACAAAGTCTTCTCATGCTTTGTTGATTTCAAAAAAACTTTTGACTAAATTTGGCATGAGGGTCTGCTATACAAATTGATGGAAAGTGGTGTTTGGAAAAAAAGGTGATGTGACTATCATTAATGTGATGACTGCTATTTACCGAATATTTACCTACTACGTTTACTTATTACTCAATTAAATTAATCATGTAACAATTAACTCATTCGGAATTTGGAGCACCACGGGAACAGTTGTTTACCGAGTTACTATCTCCTGAATTAAACTCTAAAGATTATCTAAATTTCTCTTACATCAATTATAGACAAATATGAATTATTACCTCATCAGTCACATTCTGAATGTCGCATAAACCTTGGAAATCTGCACGAACTCTAACCTAAGTGATGAATCAGCGATACACAAATTGGCTTAATTATTTATCAACTAAATCATCACACCAAATACGTAAACACACATACAATGAAAACAGGTCCCTAGTCGACTAACAAAAGCATGACCGTTTGGTTATGCAATGGAAAGGGAGGGACAAAGAGTCAACTTATCATACATATGGAAACTGTGCTCACTGTAACCAGAATACAGAATACCAGCACACTAACAACCACAGAAATGCAATATATATTTACGTGTAGATGTCTTTCTCTGTCGTCACCACTTGATCCATCTATGGGAAGTGGTTTGATGTAAGTCTCTGGTTTTCCACCATAGGTTACAATGTCCTTCTTAGTTGTAGACTTCTTTTCTTCTGGAGTGTTCATTAGAATAGGTACTTCAGATGTACCACACACAGTGTTCATTAGAATAGGTACTTCAGATGTACCACACACAGTGTTCTGAGGGATCTATTTATTTAACAAGGCAAGTCTGTTTAGAGCAAATTCTTAATTACAATGACGGTCTACCAGGGAACAGTGGGTTAACTGCCTTGTTCAGGGGCAGAACGATAGGTTTTTACCTTGTCAGCTCGGGGATTCAATCTAGCAACCTTTCTGTTACTGTCCCAACGTTCTAACCACTAGGCTATCTGCCGCCCCTTCTTCTCTCTTGTCTTTGGTCAAAATGTCCTAGACTACTTTACATGCACGGCTGCAGACGGTGCATGTTTCAGTCTAGTGTACAAAGTTCTAAACGTTTCAACGTGTGGACCATGGCCTCACATTCTCTGGTCTCAATGGTTGATTATTCAGGGTACAGCTAGGATCACAGCAACCCGGCATGTTTTGGTCTAATATAAATTTTGTTAGCAAGTCCTTTTAAGCACTCTGATCTTAGGGGCATTCCAACATGCCGACGCAATGTCTGTGCTCACGTGGGCGTGGTTACTGACTGGGCCTATGTTTATATGAAAAGTCATTATCTCATTTAGAAGGCTAAAATCAAAGTTCTATCTTTTCAAAAATAGTTTCATATTTAATCATATAATTTCTACAACATGTAGCTGTAAATCTGACATATACAGTGTGAAAGCTCTTAATGTTACAATATTTCTGTTATAAGGTCTTGCTGATCATTTTAATGACATCACAAAATATTCATTTTCCATATTCCATCTCTCATCATTCGGATGTTGAAATATATTGTCCCAGTGTCCATTGTTTGATGGTAAAATTTTGGCGGCAAAGTCTCTCTGTCTAACAAAGTATTTTCGGTCTTCCCATACTGCAGAGCCAAAGGGAAAGTGTCTGCAAGGTATTTAAGTAATAAAACAGGCCAACCCCCCACCCCCCTCCTCTCCTGTTGGAGGGGAGGGGGCTATCCTCAAACATTTGCCAAGCTGATGGGTCCTTTGTATTTTCGGTCTTCCCATACTGCAGAGCCAAAGGGAAAGTGTCTGCAAGGTATTTAAGTAATAAAACAGGCCAACCCCCCACCCCCCTCCTCTCCTGTTGGAGGGGAGGGGGCTATCCTCAAACATTTGCCAAGCTGATGGGTCCTTTGGATCCTCACCAAGGAGAGAGAGTCATGACACATACGAAATGATAAAATCCATCTACACAAACAACAAGTGTGCGGTTAACTTCTTGGTGACTGGGGGGCAGTGTTGAGTAGCTTGACTGAATAAGGTGCCCAGAGTAAACTACCTGCTACTCAGAATATGCATATAATGCCTGCTACTAGAATATGCATATAATTAGTATATTCGGATAGAAAACACTTTGAAGTTTCTAAAACTGTTTGAATAATGTCTGTGAGTACAACAGAACTCGTATGGCAGGCGAAAACCTGAGAAAAATCCAACCAGGATGTGGGAAATCTAAGATTTGTAGGTTTTCAACTAACAGCCTATCGAAGATACAGTGGGATATTGGCCATGTTGCACTTACTAAGGTTTCCACTAGATGTCAACGAGAATTTTATCTTTAAATGTTGTAAAATACTTGTATGCTTGAGGAATTTTAATTATGAGATTTTTGTTGTTCTGAATTTGGCGCCCTGCACTTTCACTGGCTGTTGGCGGTGTGGGACGCTACCGCCCCGAATATCCCAGAGAGGTTCAAAGTTATTTCCACAGGGCCGTGGGGTGAGACAGGGATGCAGCTTAAGTCCAACCCTCTTCAACATATATCAACAAATTGGCGAGGGCACTAGAACAGTCTGCAGCACCCGACCTCACCCTACTAGAATCTGAAGTCAAATGTCTACTGTTTGCTGATGATCTGGTGCTTCTGTCCCCAACCAAGGAGAGCCTAGAGCAGCACCTAGATGCTTCTGCACAAATTCTGTCAAACCTGGGCCCTGACAGTAAATCTCAGTAAGAGAAAAATAATGGTGTTCCAAAAAAGGTCCAGTTGCCAGGACCACAAATATAAATTCCATCTAGACACTATTGCCCTAGAGCACACAAAAAACTACACATACCTCTGCCTTAACATCAGTGCCACAGGTAAATTCCACAAAGCTGTGAATGAGCTGAGAGACAAGGCAAGAAGGGTGTTCTATGCCATCAAAAGGAACATAATGTAACATTGTGCGCTGAGAGTTGAGAAGCAAGTTCAGGGAGTGAGTGTTTTAATAAACACAACATAACAAACACAACACAACAAAATAAGAAACACGAACAACGCACAGACATGACGATCCCGGGGATCAGAAGCGGACCAGTCACCTCTGCTGAGGCGTGGGAAACCTGTCAGTCCGGCTGAGATGCGGGAGAATGGCGACCTAGAGCCCTGGAGAGAGAGCATACGTGATGGTACCCCCTCCCCGGCGCGTTCGGCTCCAGCCACAGGACGCCAACCAAAGGGATGATCCTGAGGATCAGGAGCGGACCGGTCACCACTGCTGATGCGAGGGAACCTGACAGACCGGCTGAGGCAGGGGAGCATGGCAAACCGGCTGAAGCATGAGAGCCTGATGAGCCGGTGGAAGCAGGGGAGCCTGGCGATCTGTCTGAGGCATGAGAGCCTGTAGCGGTTCCCGGACCCTACGTCATTCCCGCTGAAAAAAAAAACACTCCCTGATGCTTCCCTTAGGTGAGACGTTATTTTGTAACGTTGTTTGCTGAGAGTCGGGAAGCAAGTTCAGGGAGTGAGTGTTTTAATAAATAAACACAACATAATACAAAATAAGAAACACGAACAACGCACAGAAACAGAAACAATAATGCCTGGGGAAGGAACCAAAGGGAGTGACATATATAGGGAAGGTAATCAGGGAAGTGATGGAGTCCAGGTGCGCGTAACAATGGTGACAAGTGTGCACCATAACGAGCAGCCTGGTGACCTAGAGGCTGGAGAGGGAGCACACCTGACACATAAAATTCGACATACAGATTATGATCTGGCTAAAAAATACTTTAATCAGTTATAGAACCCATTGCCCTTTTGCACGCCCAATTTTTCAGTTTTTGATTTGTTAAAAAAGTTTGAAATATCCAATAAATGTCGTTCCACTTCATGATTGTGTCCCACTTGTTGTTGATTCTTCACAAAAAAATACAGTTTTATATCTTTATGTTTGAAACCTGAAATGTGGCAAAAGGTCGCAAAGTTCAAGGGGGCCGAATACTTTCGCAAGGCACTGTATGTGGCAGGGTCTACAGTCAATCACGGACTACAAAAAGAAAACCAGCCCCGTCGCGGACCACGATGTCTTGCTCCCAGACAAACTAAACAATTTACTTGCTCGCTTTGAGGACAATTCAGTGCCAACGACACGGCCCGCTACCAAAACCTGTGGGCTCTCCGTCACTGCAGCCAACGTGAGTAAAACATTTAAACGTGTTGACCCTCGCAAGGCTGCCGGCCCAGACGGCATCCCTAGCTTCGTCCTCAGAGCATGTGCAGACCAGCTGGCTGGTATGTTTACGGACATATTCAATCAATCCTTATCCCAGTCTGCTGTTCCCACATTCTTCAAGAGGGCCACCATTGTTCCTGTTCGCAAGAAAGCTAAGGTAACTGAGCTAAATGACTATTGCCCCGTAGCACTCACTTCCGTCATCATGAAGTGCTTTGAGAGACTAGTCAACGACCATATCACCTCCACCCTACCTGACACCCTAGACCCACTCCAATTTTCTTACCGCCCCAATAGGTCCACAGACGACGCAATCACAATCACACTGCACACTGTCCTAACCCATCTGGACAAGAGGAATACCTATGTAAGAATGCTGTTCATTGACTACAGCTCAGCATTTAACACCATAGTACACTCCAAACTCATCATTATGCTCGAGACCCTGGGTCTCGACCCCGCCCTGTGCAACTGGGTCCTGGACTTCCTGACGGGCCGTCCCCAGGTGGTGAGGGTAGGAACAACATCTCCACCCTGCTGATCCTCAACACTGGGGCCCACAAGGGTGCGTTCTCAGCCCTCTCCTGTACTCTTTGTTCACCCATGACTGCGTGGCCATGCACGCCTCCAACTCAATCATCAAGTTTGCAGACGACACTGCAGTGGTAGGCTTGATTACCAACAACGACGAGACGGCCTACAGGGAGGAGGTGAGAGCCCTCGGAGTGTGTTGTCAGGAAAATAACCTCACACTCAATGTCAACAAAACAAAGGAGATGATCGTGGACTTCAGGAAACAGCAGAGGGAGCAGCCCCCTATCCACATCGACGACACAGTAGTGGAGAAGGCGGAAAGTTTTAAGTTCCTCGGCGTACACATCACGGACAAACTGAAATGGTCCACCCACACAGACAGCGTGGTGAAGAAGGCGCAGCAGTGCCTCTTCAACCTCAGGAGGCTGAAGAAATTCGGCTTGTCACCAAAAACACAAACAAACTTTTACAGATGCACAATCAAGAGCATCCTGTCGGGCTGTATCACCGCCTGGTGCGGCAACTGCTCCACCCACAACCGTAAGGCTCTCCAGAGGATAGTGAGGTCTGCACAACGCATCACCGGGGGCAAACTACCTGCCCTCCAGGACACCTACACCACCCGATGTCACAGGAAGGCCAAAAAGATCATCAAGGACAACAACCACCCGAGCCACTGCCTGTTCACCCCGCTATCATCCAGAAGGCGAGGTCAGTACAGGTGCATCAAAGCTGGGACCGAGAGACTAAAAAACAGCTTCTATCTCAAGGCCATCAGACTGTTAAACAGCCATCACTAACGTTGAGTGGCTACTGCCAAAATACTGACTCATCTCTAGCCACTTTAATAATTAAAAATTGGATGGAATAAATGTATCACTAGCCAATTTAAACAATGCCACTTATATAATGTTTACATACCCTACATCACTCATCTCATATGTACAGTGGGGCAAAGTATTTAGTATTTAGTCAGCCACCAATTGTGCAAGTTCTCCCACTTAAAAAGATGAGAGAGGCCTGTAATTTTCATCATAGGTACACTTCAACTATGACAGACAAAATGAGAAAAAAAATCCAGAAAATCACATTGTAGGATTTTTTATGAATTTATTTGCAAATTATGGTGGAAAATAAGTATTTGGTCAATAACAAAAGTTTATCTCAATACTTTGTTATATACCCTTTGTTGGCAATGACAGAGGTCAAATGTTTTCTGTAAGTCTTCACAAGGTTTTCACACACTGTTGCTGGTATTTTGGCCCATTCCTCCATGCAGATCTCCTCTAGAGCAGTGATGTTTTGGGGCTGTTGCTGGGCAACACGGACTTTCAACTCCCTCCAAAGATTTTCTATGGGGTTGAGATCTGGAGACTGGATAGGCCACTCCAGGACCTTGAAATGCTTCTTACGAAGCCACTCCTTCGTTGCTCGGGCGGTGTGTTTGGGTTCATTGTCATGCTGAAATACCCAGCCACGTTTCATCTTCAATGCCCTTGCTGATGGAAGGAGGTTTTCACTCAAAATCTCACAATACATGGCCCCATTCATTCTTTCCTTTACACGGATCAGTCGTCCTGGTCCCTTTGCAGAATAACAGCCCCAAAGCATGATGTTTCCACCTTCTATTTTGGTTTCATCTGACCATATGACATTCTCCCAATCTTCTTCTGGATCATCCAAATGCTCTCTAGCAAACTTCAGACGGGCCTGGACATGTACTGGCTTAAGCAGGGGGACACGTCTGGCACTGCAGGATTTGAGTCCCTGGCGGCGTAGTGTGTTACTGATGGTAGGCTTTGTTACTTTGGTCCCAGCTCTCTGCAGGTCATTCACTAGGTCCCCCCGTGTGGTTCTGTGATTTTTGCTCACCGTTCTTGTGATCATTTTGACCCCACGGGGTAAGATCTTGCATGGAGCCCCAGATCGAGGGAGATTATCAGTGGTCTTGTATGTCTTCCATTTCCTAATAATTGCTCCCACAGTTGATTTCTTCAAACCAAGCTGCTTACCTATTGCAGATGCAGTCTTCCCAGCCTGGTGCAGGTCTACAATTTAGTTTCTGGTGTCCTTTGACAGCTCTTTGGTCTTGGCCATAGTGGAGTTTGGAGTGTGACTGTTTGAGGTTGTGGACATGTGTCTTTTATACTGATAACAAGTTCAAACAGGTACCATTAATACAAGTAACGAGTGGAGGACAGAGGAGCCTCTTAAAGAAGAAGTTACAGGTCTGTAAGAGCCAGAAATCTTGCTTGTTTGTAGGTGACCAAATACTTATTTTCCACCATAATTTGCAAATAAATTCATTAAAAATCCTACAATGTGATTTTCTGGATTTTTTTCTCATTTTGTCTGTCATAGTTGAAGTGTACCTATGATGAAAACTACAGGCCTCTCTCATCTTTTTAAGTGGGAGAACTTGCACAATTGGTGGCTGACTAAATACTTTTTTGCCCCACTGTATATACTGTACTCTATACCATTTACTGCATCTTGCCTATGCCGTTTGGCCATCGCTCATCCATATATTTTTATGTACATATTCTTATTAATTCCTTTACACTTGTGTGTATAAGGTAGTTGTTGTGAAATTCCTAGATTACTTGTTAGATATTACTGCATGGTTGGAACTAGAAGCATAAGCATTTCGCTACACTCACATTAACATCTGCTTACCTATGTGTATGTGACAAATAAAATTTGATTTGATTTGAAATGGCAACCAGTGAAGAACAACACCATTGTAAATACAACCCATATTTATGTTTATTTATTTTACCTTTTGTACTTTAACTATTTGCACATAATATAACATTTGAAATATCTTTATTCTTTTGGAGTGTAATGTTTACTGTTAATTTGTATTGTTCATTTCACTTTTGTTTATTATCTCATTCACTTGCTTTGGCAATGTTAACATATGTTTCCCATACCAATAAAGCCCTTAAATTGAAATTTAAAAATTGAGAGAGAGAGAGTGTGTGTGTGTGTTTGCATCACAGTGACATCTAGAGAGCTGAAGTAATATAATAGGCTGAACAATAATCTCTGTCTCTCTTTCTCTCTCTCTCCCCTCCACAGAGAGCAGCCAGCCTAGAGGAGAGGAGAGAGAGAAGAGGAGGACAGTGAAAGATGAAGGAGGGAGGGATGAGGGGGAGCTGTGACTCACCATGCTGTCACGATGCTTTGCATGACGTCAATCTACCATACTCCAGTGCGTGTTATACTTTTTTGTGTGTCCCAGATGTGCACCTGTCGGTCATTTTGTTTGTTTGACTGACCGTCCATTATGTTGTGTAACTCCTGTTTGTGTGTGTGTGTGTGCCCATGTGTGTGTGTGCCCATGTGTGTGTGTGCCCACGTGTGTGTGTGTGTGTGTGTGTGCCCATGTGTGTGTGTGCCCATGTGTGTGTGTGTGTGTGTGTGTGTGTATTCCCTTTTTCCTGTCAGTTGGCCTAAATGCCTTCTGAATTTACAGTTGGCAAATAGTATTGTCTTAGAAGGTTGTAGTTATGTGAATGTGTAATGATTTTCAATCTTGTTTAAACATGTTCATTAATTTGTGTTGTTGAACTGGTTTGGCTTGAGCTGCGTTCAGGAGGGAGGGATCTGGGATCTGTTCTGTTGTTGTGTTGTTTATGAAAATAAAGATCATGCAAAATAATAGGTTTATGTGAGTGTGTGTGTGTGTGTGTGTGTGTGAGAGAGTGAAATAAAGAGGGAGAGAGAGTGAGTTAAAAAGGAGTGTGTGTGTGTTTAGATGTGATGATACGGATATGAAGTGACATTGAGCTGGGTGTGTCTGGGTTCCTCAACATGAGGCTAGTAGAGCTGGGTGTGTCTGTGTGCCTCAACATGAGGATAGTAGAGGGAACAGAGCCTGGATCGGAGAACAGTTGCCAGGTTCAGTTGGACAAAAATTAGAAAGTCCAGTTGGTACCTCCCTGTTTCATTCCATTTCAAAACACTTTGTCCCGTTTAGTGCCCACTGAACATGACCCAGTCCTGGTGCTATTGGTTGGTTGACTGGTTGGTTGATCAGTGGGTGGTTGGTTGGCTGGCTGGCTGATTGGCTGGCTGGTTGGCTGTTTGGCTGGTTGGTTGATTGGATGGCTGGTTGGGGCTGTTTTGGGTTGTTCAGACAGAATGTAATTTCTGGACTGATTGGTTATAAAACCTCCCAACTCAGTGAACTGAAATCCCACAAACAAACTGGCTGTCCTCCAGTTCTACTGACAAAGGACTGAATGCTGGACTCTCTCTCTCTCTCAAAATCACACATACAAACACACACACTGACAAAAGGCTTGGTGGTGGAGTCACACACACACACGCACGCACGCACGCACGCACGCACGCACGCACGCACGCACGCACGCACGCACACACACACACACACACACACACACACACACACACACACACACACACACACACACACACACACACACACACACACACACACACACACAGACACACACAAACAGTCTCTCTCCCTCTCATTCTGAAACACACTCACACACTCTCTCTTTAAACAACAAAGACTGTCAGTACACACTGTTCTGTACTGGTGTAGCTGTGTTTGTGTGAGACTGTGTAAGTGTATCGATTTCTCTGTGTGTTTGAGACTGTGTAGGCTTACCTATGTGTGTTTAAAAGGTGGGGCAGCTACTGTAAAGTACCCCACCTAGCCATATGGCCAGATATCTCTGAATGAAATGTTCTAACCTCTATCAAATACAACTATTTCTCTCTTTCTCTTTCACACACACATACACACACACACACACACCTTTTCATCAAACACAGCACAATACTGTCTGATAACACTTATCATGATGTACCAAAAAATATACACACAGCAAGCCTCATCAGCTTTGTCTCTACCACCCTCTTCAATTTCCCTCTCCTTTCCGCAACTAATTAAACTTTTACTATGTTTATTCAAATATGTTTATTCAAATATTATGAATAGAGTGTTGTGACCACCACAGAGTGTTGTGACCACCACAGTTGAGACACTGTGTTTTTCTTATGCAAATGCAACTAAGCAAATTAACCGGCTCACACAAACTGCTCCTGTCGGATCCGATTATTGTTTATTATTAAGCCTACGCCGATTTCGCGTAAATAAAGAGCAAGATACGAGTAAGCATATGTATAGGCTACGTGTCTACAACATCCCATTATATGAATGTGTTGTAAACTTCGTATAACACTCTAACAGCCTACAGGTTTATCTGATGTTATTTATTTTTAGCTCCAGTTCGTGTTTTGCATCCTGCCTGAAAGAGAAGGCGTGTTCGCGTTTATTCAGCAGTCTACCGTGTCGCGTCAACCTCGCCAAGTTCCACCACACCGCTTGGACTTTTCAGACACCAAACTTCTCCCGGAGAAAATATCCACCAACACTGGGCATCATTGATGTAAGTATGAACTGTTATTTGTATTTTTTCCCCAGCGTGTTTGGAAACTTTTTACCAGTTTCATTCCAGTTTAAGAGCAAGTTGGGACAGGTAGCCTTCTCTTGCGCTGTTTGTTTCATGTGTATTCTGCATGTTTGCTTTTAGAAGGTGTGTACCGAGGTCACAGGTGCCTAACATACTTTTTACTAACAAGTTAAAACAGGCTGTTGGGGAAGTGTTGTACTGTGGAAATCTCGCGCTCCGCGGATGTTGCGCTTTGTATCCTGATTGCAAAACAAACCTAAAAAAACACACGGAAGCTCTGAGCGCATGCACGAATCGCCCAGGTGAGACCACCGTTTACATGCTGTCAGACCATACAGTACAAACACACTATAGAGATTCTACAATAACCTCATTTTAGGAGGAAGTGCCAACTGATAAACGTAGTAAACCGATCCCTGAGTCCGGCATTCTGTCATACTAGTAGTACTGTATTTTACAATGTAATCTCCCTCTCGCTCTCTCGCTCTCAGGGTGATGGAGGTAGAAGGGGAGTTGTTGGACCTGAGTCACCTGTCAGAGGCAGAGCAGTCTTCCATCTTGGAAGTGTTGCTAAGGGACTCTGAGCTGCGTTCCCGTGATGATGGTCGTTTAAGGTCAGAGGTGATTATTATTTAACCCTTTAGGTCCCTTATGGGCATCAAGTTGACTGATTGATTGAGTGACGTTTTTCCAAATATAGAGGTCTGTCAAACCCAGGGGCTGTTAATGTTATCCACAGAGGGCCAGTGTGGGTGTAATCTTTTTATTTTGCCCAGCACTTGATTCATTGTTTTATTTGACATTTTAGTCATTTATCAGACCCATTTGTCTAAGATGACTCAGTCAGTGCATTCAACTAAGTTTGGTTGTGAAAACAACCACATCTGACTGTCATTGCAAGTAACCCTCATTAATAAGCTGTATTATAAATGATATTATAATAAATGGGTGGTTCGAGCCCTGAATGCTGTTTGGCTGACAGCTGTGGTGTTTCAGACCATATACCACGGGTATGAAAAAACAATTATTTTTTACTACTCTAATTATGTTGGTAACCAGTTTATAATAGCAATAACCACCGCTAAGGGATTTATCCAGGCTCTTCACGTTGCGTCTTGACTGAGAATAGCCCTTAGCCGTGGTATATTGGCCATATACCACACCCCCTTGGGCTTTATTGCTTAAATATAGTGAACATGATGTTTAACCCTCAGGGCCCTGCAGCAGAAAGAGGCAGACCCAGTGCGTTTGAGGTCACTGTCAGGGGCGTGGTTTAATGAGGAGAGAAGCAAACGCCACCGAGACACGAAGAACGGCGTTGACATCGTACAGGCCTCTATACGACGCAGGAAGCCAAGAACAGGTCAGACTACACACACACACCAATAATAACCAAGTAGCAGGACATCTGGTATAGATTGATTAATTTATTGATTGACAGATTTGCCTCTGAGTGGGGTGTTTAACGGGCAGACAGAAGATGCTCCTCCCACTAACAACAAAGACCCAACTTGTCAGATAAATGACAAGAAAGACGAGGATGACAAGAGAAGGTAAAGGCATTTATAATAAAGAGGGGTTGGATTGTGCTGTTATATGTACAGTTGAAGTTTGCATACACTTAGGTTGGAGTCATTTAAAACTCATTTTTCAACCACTCCACAAATTTCTTGTTAACAAACTATAGTTTTGGCAAGTTGGTTAGGACGTCTACTTTGTGCATGACACAAGTAATTTTTCCAACAATTGTTTACAGACAGATTATTTCACTTAAAATTCATTGTATCACAATTCCAGTGGATCAGAAGTTTACATACACTAAATTGACAGTGCCTTTAAAAAGCTTGGAAAATTCCAGAAAATTATGCTTCTTATATGCTAATTGACATCATTTGAGTCAATTGGAGGTGTGCCTTCAAACTCAGTGCCTCTTTGCTTGACATCATGGGAAAATCAAAAGAATTCAGCCAAAACCTCAGAAAAAACATTGTAGACCTCCACAAGTCTGGTTGGGAGCAATTTCCAAATGCCTGAAGGTACCACGTTCATCTGTACAAACAATAGTACGCAAGTATAAACACCATGGGACCACGCACCCGTCATACCGCTCAGGAAGGAGATGCGTTCTGTCTCCTAGAGATGAACATACTCTAGTGCAAAAAGTGCAAATTAATCCCAGAACAACAGCAAAGGATCTTGTGAAGATGCTGGAGGAAACAGGTATAACATTATCTATATCCACAGTAAAACGAGTCCTATATATTTACATAATCTGAAAGGCTGCTCAGCAAGGAAGAAGCCACTACCATAAAAAAGCCAGACTACGGTTTGCAACTGCACATGGGGACAAAGATCAACTTTTTTTGAGAAATGTCCTCTGGTCTGATGAAACAAAAATAGAACTGTTTGGCCATAATGACCATCGCTATGTTTGGAGGAAAAGGGGAAGGCTTGCAAGCCGAAGAACATCCCAACAGTGAAACACGGGAGTGGCAGCATCATGTTGTGGGGGTGCTTTGCTGCAGGAGGGACTAGTGCACTTCACAAAATAGATGGCTTCATGAGGAAGAAAAATTATATGGATATAATGAAGCATCTCAAGACATCAGTCAGGATGTTAAAGCTTGGTCGCAAATGGGTCTTCCAAATGAACAATGACCCCAAGCATACTTCCAAAGTTGTGGCAAAATGGCTTAAGGACAACAAAGTCAAAGTATTGGAGTGGCCATCGCAACACCCTGACCTCAATCGCATAGAAAAAGCATTTGAAAGCAAGGAGGCCTACAAACCTGACTCAGTTACACCAGCTCTGTCAGGAGCAATGGGCCAAAATTCACCCAAATTATTGTGGGAAGCTTGTGGAAGGCGTAAAAACATTTTAAATGCAATTGAGTGTATGTAAACTTCTGACCCACTGGGAATGTTATGAAATAAATAATTCTCTCTACTATTATTCTGGATTAAATGTCAGAAATTGTGAAAAACTGAGTTTGAATGTATTTGGCTCAGGTGTATGTAAACTTCCGACTTCAACTGTATGTTTGTGTGTTTATGTGTTTTCACACATCCACCCCAATTCTGATGTATTCAAATATGTGATACATACAGTATCTGATCTTTTCCCCAATGTGTAAACAGCAAAAAGCATGTAGAATCTGATCTTTTGAGTTCTGAGTCATACCACATCCATTACCATGACAACCATCCAACATTTTCAAGAAACATGAGCATTGCATCTGCTATTTGAGAGGCTACATCAGTGTGAATGTGCAAATCTGATATGATTCACATGTAGAACTGAGTGTGGACATTCAAACAAAAATGTCAGATATGTAAAGATAATGCTTAAAGAAGTGCATGTATGGTTGAAGAAGTACTTGTATGTACAGTTTTAATGTATATCGTTTTTGTTTTAAAATTTCAGTTACAGGAGTCAAAATCGTCTCACACCTACACCCAGAACCAGGAGCCCAAACACACAGGTTAGTCGTGTGTGTGTGTAGGAGGAGGAGGATTGTCTGTCTAGTTGTGGAGAGGTAATCTCTCTCCTCTCTCTTCCCTTCCAGAGTCTCCAGGACAGCAACAGCATCTCATCTTCAGGTACACATTCCTCCCTGTCTCTCTCTTCACCCCCTCCCCCTGTTAATTTCTCTCGCCCTCCTCCACCGCACTCTCCCTCTCTCATTCTGTCTGATTAATGTGTTTTTGTCTGCGCCTTCCAGAATATTACAGCAGGAGGAATGTACACAGAGAGGAGACAGGGGAGGGAACACTGCAGGTACAGTCTACAGACACTCACTCCTTGTTTGGGGATAATGTTTTATCCTACTATTGCCTCTTTCTGTTCTAGAAACATGCTGACTGTGTGTGTGTGTGTGTGTGTGTGTGTGTGTGTGTGTAGGACTCGGAGGACACAAACTCGGTGTCCAGTGGTGTGACAGATGCTGATCCGACACCTCTAAGGCCTGGGAGCTCAGTCAGCAGTCTACAGTCTAACTACACAGTGAGCCACATACATACATACAATTGAAGTCGGAAGTTTACATACACATTAGCCAAATACATTTAAACTCAGTTTTTCACAATTCCTAACATTTGATCCTTGTAAAAATTCCCTTCTTAGGTCAGTTAGGGTCACCACTTTATTTTAAGAATGTGAAATGTCAGAATAATAGTAGAGAGAATGATTTATTTAAGCTTTTATTTCTTTCATCACATTCCCAGTGGGTCAGAAGTTTACATACACTCAATTATTATTTGGTTGCATTGCCTTTAAATTGTTTCACTTCGGTCAAATGTTTCGGGTAGCCTTCCACAAGCTTCCCAAAATAAGTTGGGTGAATTTTGGCCCAATACTCCTGACAGAGCTGGTGTAACTGAGTCAGGTTTGTAGGCCTCCTTGCTCACACACGCTTTTTCAGTTCTGCCCATAAATTTTCTATGGGATTGAGGTCCGGGCGTTGCGATGGCCACTCCAATACATTGACTTTGTTGTCCTTAAGCCATTTTTCCACAACTTTGGAAGTATGCTTGGGGTCATTGTTCATTTGGAAGACCCATTTGCGACCAAGCTTTACCTTCCTGACCGATGTCTTCAGATGTTGCCTCATTATATCCATATAATTTTTCTTCCTCATGAAGCCATCTATTTTGTGAAGTGCACCAGTCGCTCCTGCAGCAAAGCACCCCCACAACATGATGCTGCCACTCCCGTACTTTATGGTTGGGATGGTGTTCTTCGGCTTGCAAGCCTCCCCCTTTTCCTCTAAACATAACGATGGTCATTATGGCCAAACAGTTCTGTTTTTGTTTCATCAGACCAGAGAACATTTCTCAAAAAAGTACAACCTTTGTCCCCATGTGCAGATGCAAACTGTAGTGTGTCTTTTTTATGGAGGTTTTGGAGCAGTGGCTTCTTACTTGCTGAACGGCCTTTCAGGTTATGTCAATATATAGGACTCGTTTTACTGTGGATATAGATACTTTTGTACCTGTTTCCTCCAGGATCTTCACAAGATCCTTTGCTGTTGTTCTGGGATTGATTTGCACTTTTCGCACTAAATTACGTTAATCTCTTGCCAAATCTATAGTTTGTTAACAAGACATTTGTGGAGTGGTTGAAAAACTAGTTTTAAAGACTCCAACCTAAGTGTAACGGATTTGAAACGGCTAGCTAGTCAGCTGTACTGTTACATAAGTGTATGTCAACTTCAAACTTCAACTGTACATGCATACATACAAAACACGTGTGTATGTGTGTGTGTATGTAGTTGAGTGGCAGTATGATGAGTCTGTTCAGTTCGGGGGAGTTCGGAGCAGTGGAGGTGAAAGGACGTGTCCTATTCTCATTGGACTATGACACTCAGAGGGAGGAGCTGCAGATCAGAGTGTGTCGCTGTGAAGACCTGGCCGCCGCACGCAAGAACCACTCCGACCCGTAAGTAAACTAGGGTTGCTGTTTCGAGGATGCTTACAGGCATCATTAATGTGAACTATCCCTTTGAGAAGCACTTGTTTTGTGTTAAGAAGTGTGTGTGTGCGTGTGTGCGTGTGTTGTAGGTATGTGAAGGCATATCTCCTGCCTGATAAGTCATCTCACAGTAAGAAGAAAACATCAGTGAAGAAAAAGACTCTCAGCCCAGTCTTTGACCAGACACTGAAAGTGAGAGCACACACTCTTTCTCGATTCCTTTACCTCAGCATCTGTCTTGTTTGTTACCTCTCTGTCTACTTGCCGGTCTGTCTTCTGTCTGTCTTGTCTGATGTACTTGTGAATGTATGAACCACTTGTGTCTCTCAGTATAATTGTGTTTGTTTCAGTATAAAATCAGTGTGTCAGAGGTGCGTGGCAGGACTCTGAACCTGTCTGTGTGGCACGCTGCCCCACTGGGCAGAAACCTGTTCCTAGGAGAGGTAGAGCTAGAGCTGGCTCACTGGGACTGGAAACATACATGCTCTGACTGGTACCAGCTACAGCCACGGGTAAGAGCTGGTATACACACACACACACACACCACAGCATGCAGTAAGTCTTAAATTGTATGTGGTCTTAACTGGCCAGGAGAATAGAAGGTGCTGAGAATTTCAACGATCTCTTATGTAACCCTTCTAACCTAATCTCTCTTCTCTTCAAATTCCCGCTCTCCTCTTTTTCTGTTCTCTCTCTCTCAGGTCCAGTGTAGTCCAGAGTCTATCAGTAGTCGAGGCAACATCCTGCTCTCTATCAAGTTCATCCCAGCAGGGTCCGAGGGTAAACTGAGCTCACTATGCTCGTCACACACACCCAGCACTTTCTCTCCTTCTCTCTCTCTACTCACTCACTCTCTCTGTCTGAACTTACTCTGAACGTATACTGTGTAGGTGGAGGTCTACCTCTAACAGGGGAGCTACACATCTGGCTGCGGGAAGCGCAGGGTCTTCTCTCCACCAAAGGGGGTGTCGTTGACTCCTTCATCAAGAGGTGGGTTAGAGCTCAGAGGTCAGGAGTTGAAAGAAAACCCGCAGGGTGGCCGTTCTCAAGGTCTGGATTTGTGGAACGGGGGTCTAGAGTTAGTGGGATAAGACTGTGTTTACAGTATAGTGGAACATGTATAATAACTGTTCTTTAACCCTACTTTGACTTTAATCCAAGTTACGTGCTGCCGGACACCAGCCGGTCGAGCGGTCAGAAGACACGCGTGGTTAAGCGGTCGGTCAGTCCGACCTACAACCACACCATGGTGTATGACGGGTTCCAGCCTGCTGACCTGAGAGAGGCCTGTGCCGAGCTGACTGTCTGGCACCGTGAAGGGTTAAAAACACACCTGCTGGGAGGGGTCCGACTCAGCCGTGGGACAGGTGAGATACACACAGATAGATACGCACTGTGTATGCACAGATGACATTGTAATAAGGTGTGTGTTACAGGTCTGAGCTATGGAGTGGCAGTGTGTTGGATGGATTCAACAGAGGAAGAAGCATCTGTTTGGAATTCCATGATCCTGAACCCCAACCACTGGATGGATACTACACTACCTATCAGAACTAACCTGGCTGATCGCCCAGAATAACACACACACACTACACTTCCCACTAGAATCTGTACATATAAAAGGTAGTGCTGCTGGTAGTATGTGTTGGGTTTTGTTGCCTACAGTAGGATACGTATAGGTATACTTTTAGCCTACCTGTAGGGCTAGTTTTAGAGACCCAGATCAATCAAATACATTTCAGTTAGGGCAGTGTAGGGCTATTGTTTTAAATTAGGATAGGGTCAGCTAATACTTCCTCAAGCCTAGCTAGTGGTTTATAAATGCCCAAACGATCACGGTTGAATTCCACAATAATAAGGAACTAGAAAGAGGAAACTAGGGGGAGGAAATGCATATGACAGTGTGTTAGTTAACAAAGACATTACTTCTTAATCATGTTATGTTAAAACTGCTGTATAAAATGTGTCATCTAAAAACTTGTGTCATATGTCAAGTAAACAATTTAAGAGTATTTGAGCTGCACTTAATATAGCTTGGAGTTGGTACTTTTTGGACTATTCCACAGTATAAGTCATAATAGCGATAACCTAGCTGTCAAACAAGGAAATGGTTCCAATCGTTTTTCCACCATTTATTTTTCCCATAGGGATTTAGATTTTAGAAACACTTAAAATAATGGCTTTGTTTCGTGTAGATCTACCCTGACGTATTCTTTATATTCTTTATCCCCTTACACTTGTGTCTATAAGGTAGTAGTTTTGGAATTGTTAGCTAGATTACTTGTTGGTTATTACTGCATTGTCGGAACTAGAAGCACAAGCATTTCGCTACACTCGCATTAACATCTGCTAACCATGGGTATGTGACAAATAAAATTTGATTTGATTTGATATTTGACGTAATGTTTTGATAACCGTCTAAATCTCTTTCGGACAAGGTGACTTTTATCAATATATTTTCTTGAATTTACCCCCCCCAAAATGAAATGATAATTAGTTGCTAATGTTGGTGTCATAAAGAACTACAAATGTCATGATGATCTGGACGAGACTGGCTAATCGAGGCAATGATAAGAATCTAAGGGATTAACTATCTAATGTTAGCTAAATGTAGTAATGACTAAATTGACATTCTGTGAACTGTCTTGTGCACGTTTTTAATGGCACAATACCTGTTAGCAAAGGTGTCAGCTAGGGATAAAATGCAGGAGCTTGTAGGGATTTGTAATCTGCATTTTCGTATCTGAGTGGAATATATTGACAAATCAATTTGGCCAGGAGAGATTTACATGGTTATCAAAACGTCACGCCACGGTAAGCCTGCACGAAACACAGCCCTTATTTTAAGTGTCTCTAAAATCCCCTATGGAAAAAATGAATGGTGGAAATATGATTGAAACCAATTCCCGGTTTGGGTTTTGTGGGTATTCTGACACCTCCACCGTTTAGACGACTTCAAGCCCAACTCAGGTATTTGACTAATATATTATGACGCAGTTCTGGTTCTCTGTTGTGAAGTAAAATTTACTGTAAAAATCAACCTTTATGAATGTTTCTGTGTAATAATGTTATTGTACATGATCAATTACATTTCAATACCTCGATTAAACTACAGTTTTGTAATCTCGTGGACAGAGTACACTACTCATTTGTTATCTGACTCAATTAGGCACAATTTTAGTTATGTATTTCCGAAATCGTGTCCTTCTCACATATAATCACTGACAGTAAGAACATGGATCTACATAGTGTCTTTATTTGTCGTTTTATGAGGCAATGGCATTCTGCCACACTGCGGAATACAGCCATAGAAGACCAGGGGAATGTTATCAAATGCGATAAAAGCTCTGACAGTAAATGCACATGAATATGTCATTTTGTCTCTGACAGACTCTAAAGATGCCGAATAATGCCAAAATATCTGTAGAAATCCACAATATATACCCAAAATCCTCATATGACCGAAATCACATGACTTGCCCAAATCAAATCACCGGTGATTGGAGGGCTTCAATCAGGACTTCCATCTGATTGGCCAACATAGATGCCAATCATTAACAGCATGGCCTTACATTCAATACATTTTGAATCACTCAAGTCGTTGCAGAACGCAATACGATATGTTTATGTCTTTCTGACTGCGCTCATATACGCGCAGAACAACCTACGAAAAGAAGCTATGAGGGACTGGTACATTGTAACTGTGCTATTGTGGAGCGTAGTAGGTAAGATCTCGAGATGTTTTTGTTAAGACAGTTAATTAAAAGTTGATAGATTCTGATCGTTTTGTTTATGTTTTGCGTATTCGATGAGTCCTCTTTACTCAACCAAATGTAGGCCTACTATACAATTATTTATAATGTTATTGTATGAACTGAATTGTGTTTTGGATAAAATGCTAATTGGGAACATAACTGTTGACGCGCCTGTACAGATCTCGTGACACCGGGGCGCCCTGACCGCACTGCTAAAACTCCCAGTCAAATATCTTGGCATGAACGAGGTCACAAGTTACTATAATTTGAAAAGACCCTGCATGTTGTACTGGTAAACAAATGTTGATTCTGATTCACGGGTAGGATACTGCTCTGTTGTAGCTGACTAAACTCCAATCCATGGTGAATGAACCCAGACTGGAGTTTAGTCGGCTAGCTCTATTTAGCCTAAGTAGTCTACTATGTCAAACTGATTTAGGTACAACATCGTGATAAACATGTGTTATTTTTTAGAGTCACTGTAAACTGGCATAAAATGAACACTATCTCTAAACTGGATTCGTGTATCCCGAGTGGCGCAGCGGTCTAAGGCACTGCATCTCGGTGCAAGAGGCGTTACTACAATCCCTTTTTCGATTCCAGGCTTTATCACATCCGGCCGTGATTGGGAGTCGCACAGGGCGGCGTTTAGCATTGGCCGGGGTAGGCCGTCATTGTAAATAATTAAGAACAAATTCTTAACGGACTTTCCTAGTTAAGTGTGTGTGTGATCTGATCTGTGGGCCTCGACTGTTGACTCGCGTTGCTTCTGACTAGAGTAGGTAACACATTTATTATTTTTCAACAATAGTGAGTGAGAAAAGCAAAGCTCATGTCTGTCTGCCCAGTCTGATAAGTCCTCAAAGGTCATCCAGCCAACCACACCACCAGCGTGAGACTTTGGCACTTGGCGGTCACAAGCCTGGTCTCTACTGTTATCATATGTGTTTACTTTGTAGTCCTGCAACAAGCACAAACTCCACTCCACATCTGTAACCCACTTTCTTCTCTTAATTCACAGCGGAGGGGTGATGTTAGCAGTAATAGTATGAGACGGGTTAAGGGTAGACTCTGGAATATGACCTCTTCATACACCACTGGCATTGACATGCTCTTTCTCCACAGCCACGGAGGGAAAAGCTCTCCCTTCAGTCCCAGACTTTGGGAAGGCATACCATGTCAAAGGTGAGTGAGACTTATTGTTATTGAACTGAGTGGTCACTTAATGTATGGTAATAATATATATCCTGTACTTTTGCATGACTTGTCAGTAACTACAAGATTACACCATTTACATTTTAATAATTTAGCAGACACTCTTATCCAGAGTGACTTACTGTTAGTTTATTAATTACATTTGTGTATCAGGTGTGATCTCCCTGCCCTATGCTGAGATAAAGGAACCATTTGAGGCCTGGTTCGACCTGAAGGGGAGGACCAGCCGTATCGACTATTACCACGGTAACTATTTACACACTATGTCATTTGAGGAGTCCCCTGTGCTGCAGCTTTGATCAGAAGTAGTGCATGTTGGCAGCAGGGTTGTAGTGGATGTCATTTGAGATGCCCCGTCAGTGAATCACGTGTGGAACTGAGAGGCCTTTCTACTGAGTCAAGGTCAGTAGACTGAAACCTCAGCACTTCTAGACAGTGAAACTTGTCAACTAAGCAGTGAACTATAGCTTCTTTTAAATCACGCTATAAAATCCTGGAGATGAGAGGGCCACTAAGACCAGGGATCTCTAACTCTATTCTAGGTTGTGCAGACTTTTGTTAGTTCAGCAATAACACGCAGTCAACTTCACTTCTTATTTTCTGTGTGTTGTCATGGTGACCTGCAGGCCAGGTGTCGACGTACCAGATGGGGATGGAGCTTCCTTGGGGATCATCCTATAAGATCACTCCTGAGACCACAGAGGTGGAGCTAAACATTATGAAGTGTTTCCAGATCAATGGCACAGAAGAAGATCCAGTCACACCTCAAGGATCCCTACCTGACCTCCAGGGGTTCATGGTGTGTGTGGTAGTTGAGTTTTTCAATTAATACAGGTCGTTTTGAAAAGTTATTTGTAATAAGTGGTCTTTGTGTGTAGTTCCTCAGGATGGAGTACCATGGAGGTGTGCTCTGTGAGGTCTGGCAGAATGTGACAGTAGTCGGACACAAGAAGAATACCTACACACTCTGGGTGACACGCCCTGAAGGAGGGGTTATGGGAGGAGCTGAGCTGACCACGCCCCTATACTACGAGATGATGGGCTACAACACCCTGCTGGGGTCCCATTATGATAAATATCTGGTCGACTACAAGGAGTTCAGCTCAAAGTTTGACCCCAAAGTCTTTGCCCTGCCTGATGGTTCGCATGTTCACACACAGCTCTCAAGCCATGTGACAATTTAACAAACAATCTTAATCACTTTCTTGTCCTTGTTGGTCACATCTCTCTCTTCAGGGATGAGCTGTGGTTCATTTCCTGGTCCGGGAGTGGAGCACCACCTGCTGGCCAATCCGATGAAAGATCTGATTCACACTTCCTCGTTAGGCCATGCCCAGCGGTTGTTCGGCCACTTCAAGGAGCAGTTTGGGCGTCGTTATGGTGACGAGAGAGAGCATGAGAAGAGAGAGCACGCATTCGTTCATAACCTCCGGTGAGGGTGCTGAGGAAAGTGGGAGAGGGCAAGAGAAACTAATGAATGATTGAAAGTTTTAGGTGAATATAATTTGGTTACAAATTCTGTTTTCCTCTATTCCCCTCTTGCTCTTCCCTCCATCATACCCTCTCCCAGGTATGTCCACTCAATGAACCGTGCTGGCCTGTCGTTCTCCCTGGCGGTCAACTCTCTGTCTGACCTCTCCATGTCGGAGATGTCTGCTATGAGGGGCAGAAATGGAGGGAAGAGGCCCAACAACGGCTTGCCGTTCCCCATGCACCTATACACTGGAGTACAGGTCCCTGATCAGCTGGACTGGAGGCTCTATGGTGTGTGGAGCAGAGAAGGCTGTTGGAAGGAGCTATAGGAGGACGAGTTCATTGTAATTGCTGGAATTAACTGAATGGAGTCAAACGTGGTTTCCATATGTTTGATACCGTTCCATTTATTCTGTTCCAGAGACTTCTCAGCCCGTTCTCCTATAGTTCCACCCACCAGCTTCTATGTGCGTGTGCATGCGTGTGTGACAACATTGTGTATTTTCTAGGTGCTGTGACTCCGGTGAAGGACCAGGCCATCTGTGGTTCATGTTGGAGCTTTGCCACCACTGGAGCAGTAGAGGGCGCTCTCTTCCTGAAAGTAATATCTCACAGTGATTTTTAGAATAACTTCATTTTGGGGTGGTGTTATAGCTGTTTATTTGGATCCCCATTAGGTTTTGCAGCAACTATTCTAACTGGGGTCCACAAACACACTGATAGACTGACAGTCACATAAATGTAAAATACAACAAGAAAGTGTCTGCCATGGTTTCTGTTTGGGAAAAGGTGGACCATGTTAATGCGTCTTAACAGAACATGCAACTCATTTAATGACGCAGCCAATAAAATGTCATTTTCAAATGTTTGCCAAAATGCAATTCTGAACAGGGCACCTGGAACACCCCCATTCTGAACAGGGCATGTGATAGCAGTTTGAATGGGGGGGGGGGGATCTAAAGATGCAATAACTAGGATGAGTTGCTAATATGACTAGGATGTTGCCTTTGGCTTCTGGACAATGAAATAGAGTTGACATGAGAACCAGGAGAGAAATGTCATAGCGGTGGGTCCAACAGGGAATTAAATGGAAAAGCATGTGCCCAAATTTATATAATTACTCCCGTCTGTACAGCAATAAAATACTTCACCAGAAAGCATGACTTAGCATCAGAGGAATCAAGGATTATTAGATTCTTTAAGAAAATTGCTGTGGATTGTTTCAAATCACAAGCTCGTAGGCCTATGCCTATTGGAAGTCGCACGCGTGGCAATGGGCCAAGCTGGTTGAGTTGCGGATGTCAGTGAAAAACATCTCATGTGTGACGATAATGTCTGGAGTATAATTTTAAATGTCGTGACAAGAAGGGGAGGGATGTGTGGTGTAGATATAGACCAGTCTCTCCAGAATGGCTCAGCTGTATCCTGCCAAGTCTTGCTAGTTGTTTGCCCTTTGAGAATTCTTAATTTTTTTGTAATGGGGATTGTCACCAGTAGTAAATGTACTGTTAATCCTTGCCATTTGGTTAGATTAATTAGTCATTTACAATGTTCTTTGCAGAGTTCAGAACTTGCTACACTGGTGAGAAACAAGTTTAGGTTTTTCATAACCATGTAAGAGATTTGTTTCATTGAGCCCTTCAAACAAAAAGACAATGTCTTGTTCCCCTCTCCTGATAATGTTGAGGGAGGGAGCGTGCGCTTGAGCACACAGAAGTACCTGGCCTTAAGATTTTATGATTAAGCACGTGACAATGATTTTGAGAAATGAAAAACATTATTGAAATGAAAGTTCCATGAGAAATGCGCATATGAAACTCATACCTGGCGCACAGAAAGTAGGCTAAATTGTAAGCTTCCTTAAACTTTTTAAAAATAACTTAATTGCCTCCATGTTGCCATGGTCAGATTTTGCCTATAGGCTACTTTGAAGCAATGTAAGACAAACATTCAGGTGTCAAACAATTAAGTATGTTTTCAAAATGCAGCTCCAGCTCACGCTATAAAGTGCTGGGTGACCCACTGATGGTAGTTGCCTGACTTGATGGTGAATGGGAGATGCGCTTCAATTACCAGTTGAGATACAAACAGTTTTTTAAATAAAAAATAATAATAATCATGGACCATAACTGTTTAACACATTATTGCATTTTAAAAATGTTGTGCAATGAATGGGCTCATAAAAGCACAAGTCTTACTACTGCAGAGAAGCTGCAGGAGAAATCTCACTCCAACTAGGCTCTGTATGCTGTGCACTTGTGATAGTTGTTTCATAAGTAAAATGCACACAGGCCAATTTAATTCCAGTAAATTAGAAAATCCTGTTTGTGTACCATGAAATGTTGACTCTGTTTTTTAAAGGGAATTTTGCTGTTTGCTTGAGTAATTTGCTATGAATCCTGTGCGTCGCTGTGAATATGTTTCGGACTTTGGTTATGGGTGTCTGAGCTGAATGTTATTTGCTTGTGCAGACAATCTGGAATTTTCGTCACAGTAATATAACGCATAACTTAGAAGTGGCGCTTTTCATGTCTCGTCAACCTCAGCCAGGAGAGACTATCGTGCATGTTAGTGCTGTAAAGGGTAAGGCATGCAGCTCTCTTCTGAGCCAGCTGTAGCTTTGCTAGGGCTTTCTTTGCTGCACTTGACCATATTGCTATCCGGTAATATGGTCAAGTTGATCTGTGTTCCACACATCATGTTTTTCTAACACCCCTCCATCTTCAGAACAGGTGAATTAAAGCAAGTTAGGTTTTTTTCAATAACGTCTTAGGCTGCACTGAAAGGTTATAAATTACCCAACTTAATGAATGATGGAAATGAATTGGATTTTCTACCCATAATATCAACAGTCAGCGCTGTAGCTCATCCCTAAGGAGGACGATCATTAATATTGTCCTTTTTTTCTTTTTTCTTCCTAAATGTCAACTTGTTGTTCACAATTAGCTGTAGTTTGAACACTTTCCTCTCACGTATTTGCATTTGATTATGTGGTTGAGGTGTTTTAAGATCTCTAGCTGTAATATACTTGCATGTATCACCGCCATCTCTGGTCTCCCTGCACCCCATAATCCATATCCACAGGCATTCCTTCCTCACTGGTGTTGCCTAGCAACTCTAGAAATGTTCAAGACAGGTTTCTTATGGGCTGTCGCGCTGAGTATTCACCATTCCCTTGAACAACACGCACTCATTAGCAGTAGTAGCTGATTGCAGTTCAGGAGATTTTTTTTAATGAGCCACGTGTGGTGGTTCAAGGAGTTTGTTGAACTTACATAGGAGGCAATTTAAGATGAAGTTGGGACTTATTTGGGAGAGTTGAGGGGATGGTTGTTAGTCTTGTCAGTTGGTCCTCCTTTGTACCTCTGCCAGCTCTAAGGAAATGAGCTTGTCCTCTCAGTAGGAAGTGACCGGGAGGTGCTGTGTCCTGCTGCACTGGCAGGTTCATAAACATACTACTTCCCAGGGGGCCAATCAGATTCCTCCCATCTGACCTCCTAGCAACCCACAGATGCAGCTGTGGAAGTTGCTGTGAAAAAACAGATTGGTCCCCCCCCCCCCCCCCCCCCCCCCCCCCAACTCTTCATATCCAGTCTTCTGTTAGCAGGTTTATTGCCCCGGAGAAGTAGAATGCTTCTCACCCAGTTATAATTGTCAGTTCTTCTCTTTTCTCCCTGTAGTCAGGGTCCCTCCAGGTCTTGTCCCAGCAGATGTTGGTAGATTGTAGCTGGGGCTTTGGTAATAACGGATGTGATGGAGGAGAGGAGTGGAGGGCCTACGAGTGGATCATGAAACACGGAGGCATCGCCACTACGGAGACCTATGGTTCCTACATGGGCATGGTGAGACACACACACACAGAGAGCTTGTCTAGAGGTAATCCACAGGGCTCTATGCTTTGCCTGCTGCTTTTCATGTCTTACAGACTTGTTTATAAACTCATATACTCTGACAAACAGGACATGTAAATCTTTACAATATACTGTACTTGAACCTAGTGTATGACTCTCTCCTCTCTCTCCTAACAGAACGGCCTGTGCCACCTCAACACTTCTCAGCTGACCGCTCGTGTCCAGAGCTACACCAATGTGACATCAGGTGATGCCGATGCGCTGAAGGTGGCGTTGTTTAAACACGGCCCAGTGGCCGTCAGTATTGACGCAGGACATAGATCCTTTGTCTTCTACAGCCACGGGGTCTACTATGAACCCAAATGTGGTGAGTTATATACTATAATGCCCTCAAACTCAACTCCTGACCTCAGTCAGTTCCACTGTGGTTTTTCATTGTTCCCCTCTAATCAGGGACTGATTTAGACATGGGACATCATGTGGGTGCAATTAATTATGAGGTAGAACAGAACCAGCAGGCTCCAGACTTCGTAGCGTAAGAGTTGAATACGCCTGCCATAGGGTAAACATACACAGCTATTCTTCAAATCTGTCTGAGGTATTCCCCAGGGTTGTTCTCATTCTCTCTCGATCACTCACGCAATCTCTTTTCTCCCTCACGCCTAGGAAACACAACTGACTCCCTGGACCACGCGGTGCTTGCAGTGGGTTATGGTGTCATGGATGCGGAGCCTTACTGGCTGGTGAAGAACTCCTGGTCAACCTACTGGGGAAACGACGGGTACATACTGATGTCTATGAAGGATAACAACTGTGGTGTTACCACTGATGCTACGTATGTTACACTGGCATAGAGCGAGAGAGAAACATGAAACGCACGCACAGGAGTTACCACTCCTTTTTAAATGATAGGAGGGGTTATTTGAAATTGGAATAATATCAGAAGTGTGTGGTGCATGGGATGAAGTAATGTTTAGGCAGTAAGATTTTTAGACATGTTTATTGCTGGTTGGCGCACGGTGCCTTTCGCTCCCTTTCATATACACACTTTGTCACACAAACATGCGCACACACTGAATCATGCTATACGCACACTCTGGAATCGTGGAGTCATCTCAATAAATGTGGAATGATTTTGTACTTGCTGCTGTCTTTTTTTTGTTCATGCTGACTCAATAGTGTTTTGCTAACTCATGTGACAAATAAGACCTTACTCTTCCCAACATACTCAGTCGTTCTAAACACATGATGAATACATGTATGCGTTGCTGTTGCTAGCAGTAGCACCACATGTACATTATATATATCTATACCGAAGTATGTGGACACCCCTTCAAATTAGTGGATTCTTCTATTTTAGCCATACCTGTTGCTAACAGGTGTCTAAAATTGAGCAAACAGCCATGCAATCTCCATAGACCGACATTAGCAGAATGGCCTCACTGAAGAGCTCCGTGACTTTCAACATGGCACTGTAATAGGATTCCACCTTTCCAAGAAGTCAGTTTGTCAAATTGATGCGACGCTAGAGCTGCCCTGGTCAACTGTAAGTGCTGTTATTGGGAAGTGGAAACATCCTAGGAGCAGCAACGGCTCAGCCGTACACACACGCTCACAGAATAGCACTGTCATACCATGTTTTAAACATCTTGGCCTCGGTTGCAAAAATCAGTTACAATGCCTCTGGATGTTCCAGTAACGGGAAAGCTTAACGCTACAGCACACAATGACATTCTAGATGATTCTGTGCTTCCAACTTTTTGGCAACAGTTTGCAGGCCCTTTCCTGTTTCATCATGACAATGCCCCTGTGCACAAAGTGAGAGCCATGCGGAAGAACTTGACTGGCCTGCACAGAGCCCTGACCTCAACCGTTATTAAACACCTTTGGAATGAATTGGAAAGGCGACTGCAAGCCAGGCCTAATCGCCAAAATCGTTGCTGGACCTCATTAATGCTCTTGTGGCTGAATGGAAGCAATGTTCCAACAGCTAGTGGAAAGCCTTCCCAGAAGAGTGGAGGCTGTTATAGCAGCAAAGGGGGACCAACTCTATATTAATGCCCATGATTATGGAATGTATGTTCAACAAGCAGGTGTTCACATACTCTTGGTGATGTAGTGTATATAGCTATGGATCAAATCTAACCTTTGCCAATTGTCAATGATACCCTCAGAACAAAATACACATCAGCCCAAAAAAGCTGTAGCAGTTAATGTACTACATTTCAACACATATTACTATCAACCAAAATGCTTGCAAACCTCTGAATTATACCTGCATAATAGACTATAAGAGCTAAATAATGGGTATTTTAAAAAGCTAGTGCATGTGTTCACATTTATGAACAATATTCTGATGTACTCTGAAGCTAGCATTCTCGAGTAATAGTTATCTGGAAAAGATAAGGCAGTAAGATCGTAACAAAACGGCATAGACATATTGCATAGATATACCACATACGATTTAGATGTAATGATAGATGTACAGTACCATGAAAATAGTTAATTGGTTCTCAAACATGTTTTAGGAGGTTGACAGGTCATCAGTGCGCAATAAAAAGTATAGCCTATTGAACTAAAGGCATTTGCTCAGGGAGTTGATGCAAATCTTCAGGTCTCAGACAAGGTTACTCATCACATGAGCATGTTTCACCAAACAACCTAAAATCTTGTTGGCAATCTTGTGTGTTTTGGGGTTATTCATTTGTTTTTACCACCCCGCTAATGTTATCAAATTTCTGAAAACCAAAACCAATATTACATGTTTGAATGAAGAGTGCTAAAAAGTTGTTTTTTATGGATAGGAAAACATGGGCGACTCATTCACTGTAGGATTTATGAATGACCCCTGTATTGTATGTGTGCAAGTGTATATGAGTGTGTGTGTGTGTGCGCACATGTTGGTCTGCTACTTGCATGGCATAGTGCTTCTATACAGACCTTCTGTATGGTATGTGGTTTTGAATCTTGTAACGAGTGAGAGGTTGCCTCAGAAGTTTACATACACTTAGGTTGGAGTCATTAAAACTCGTTTTTCAAACACTCCACAAATTTCTTGTTAACAACCTATAGTTTTGGCAAGTCGGTTAGGATCTACTTTGTGCATGACACAAGTAATTTTTCCAACAATTGTTTACAGACAGATTATTTAACTTATAAATTCACTGTATCATAATTCCAGTGGGTCAGAAGTTTGTCATGGCTTTAGAAACTTCTGATAGGCTAATTGACATCATTTGAGTCAATTGGAGGTGTACCTGTGGATGTATTTCAAGGCCTACCTTCAAACACAGTGCCTCTTTGCTTGACATCATGGGAAAATCAAAAGATATCAGTCAAGACCTCAGAAAAAAATTCCAAATGCCTGAAGGTACCACGTTCATCTGTACAAACAATAGTACGCAGGTATAAACACCATGGGACCACGCAGCCGTCATACTGCTCAGGAAGGAGACGGGTTCTGTCTCCAAGACATGAATGTACTTTGGTGCGAAAAGTGAAAATCAATCCCAGAACAACAGCAAAAGACCTTGTGAAGATGCTGGAAGAAACAGGTACAAAATTATCTATAACCACAATAAAACGAGTCCTATATCGCCATCACCTGAAAGGCCGCTCAGCAAGGAAGAAGCCACTGCTCCAAAACCGCCATAAAAAAGGTCAGACTACGGTTTGCAACTGCACATGGGGACAAAGATTGTACTTTTTGGAGGAATGTCCTCTGGTCTGATGAAACAAAAATAGAACTGGTGGCCATAAGGACCATCATTATGTTTGGAGGACAAAGGGGGAGGCTTGCAAGCCGATGAACACCATCCCAACCGTGAAGCATGGGAGTGGAAGCATCATGTTGTGGGGGTGCTAGCTGCAGGAGTGACTGGTGCACTTCACAAAATAGAAGGCATCAAGAGGCAGGAAAATTATGTGGATATATTGAAACAACATCTCAAGACATCAGTCAGGAAGTTAAAGCTTGGTCGCAAATGGGTCTTCCAAATGGACAATGACCCCAAGCATACTTACAAGGTTGTGGCAAAATGGCTTAAGAACAACAAAGTCAAGGTATTGGAGTGGCCATCACAAAGCCCTGACCTCAATCCTATAGAAAATTTGTGGGCAGAACTGAAAAAGTGTGTGTGAACAAGGAGGCCTACAAATCTGACTCAGTTACACCAGCTCTGTCAGGAGGAATGGGACAAAATTCACCCAACTTATTGTGGGAAGCTTGTGGAAGGCTACCCGAAACGTTTGACCCAAGTTAAACAAATTAAAGGCAATGCTACCAAATACTAATTGAGTGTATGTAAACTTCTGACCCACTGAGAATGTGATGAAAGAAATAAAAGCTGAAATAAATCATTCTCTCTACTATTATTCTGACATTTCACATTCTTAAAATAAAGTGGTGATCCTAACTGACTTAAAACAGGGAATATTTACTAGGATTAAATGTAAGGAATTGTGAAAAACTGAGTTTAAATGTATTTGGCTAAGGTGTATGTAAACTTCTGACTTGAACCATATGTGTGTTTGTGTGTGGATTGCTGGGATGTGTGTGAGTGGTCAAGACTCCGTTGCTAGGCACTGTAGTTCCTGCCCCTCTGTGCTGCTTGCTGATTGGATAATGTCCTCTCCTTGGCCCTTCTTTGGAGGAAACCTGAAGTAGAAAACAAACTCATAAAACGTTTTAAACAAAAACAGTCAAGAAACACAGGTTATGGTTGGCAATAGGGGTTAGTTTGTGGACTTGATTATGTGTGTGCGCGTGTGTGTGTGTCAGGGTTGGGGTCAATTCCAGTTCATTCAGAATGTTAACCAAATTCCAATTCCACATTTTCCTCATTGAAAAGTTTAAATTTCATTGTACTTCCTGAATTGAATTGACTGGAATTGAAATGGAATTGAACCCAACCCTGATGTGTGTTTGTGTGTCTGTCTGTCAGTAGATATAGTACCTAGTATCCCAGTTCTCTGCATCTTCTACGGTATCCGGTAGTGGTCTGTTGGCAGTCTCTGGCAGTGCCAGGGCGAGAACTGCGCCAAGCAGGGGGGTGCAGCCAAAGATGAGCATGGGTAGAGAGGGGCTTCTGGTATGGAGCATGTTGATAAGGGGGGCTAACACACCCCCTACACGGGCAAACATACTGGACACACCTATTCCTGTCTGCCTGTAGACACACACACACTGGTAATTGAAGTTGGCAATCACACAAATGAATGTGCACACACACACACACACACACACACACACACACACACACACACACTTCTTACCGTAGTACAGTTGGGAAGATCTCAGCAGTATAAACATAGATAACGGCGAAGGAAGCAGTGATACCAAACTTTCCTACCATGGCTAGACCTGTTATCAGGTTGGGATGGTCTGAGAGAGAGAGAGGGATGGAGAGAGAATGTTTATTACATGATTTTGTCATTTAGCACAACGCTCCTAACCGCTAGGCTACCTGCCGTGGTGTTTTGTAGACAGACTAGCAGCTGTTTTGTGGACCCAATATGTGGACCCAATTCGCTACAATCATGCAGTAACGCTACAGTGTACAGCCAGTAAGCAGTTACACCAGTGGGCCCCAGTGGCAATAAATTAGTAAAACCAAAAGCTTACCTTGACTTTAGGAGTTTCAGTTGTGTTGGATAGTCATAGCCAGCTAGCTAACATAGCATCCCTCTGTTTGAGCAGTGTGTTTCGGTAGGCTAAACTAGCTCGCTGCATTTACTAGCTAAATAAGTGAAACTGAAAAAAATGATAATCTCTCTATTTCTCTTGCTTCTCCTTCATTTAGGAATAAATGTTCAACTATTTTCTTTCTCTCGCTTCGAGTCAACTACTCACCACATTTTATGCACTGCAGTGCTAGCTAGCTGTAGCTTAAGCTTTCAATACTAGATTAATTCTCTGATCCTTTGATTGGATTATATGTTGGAGGAAGGGGGTGAGAACCATGAGCCTCTTAGGTTTTGTATTGAAATCATTGTACTCAGAGGAGGATGGAAGCTAGCTGTCCTCCGGCTACACCATGGTGCTACCCCACAGAGTGCTGTTGAGGCTACAGTAGACCTTCTTTGCAAAATAGTGTGTTTTAATCAATTATTTGGTGACGTGATTATATTTAGTATAGTTTTATCTAAAAAGGATAACCTTCCTCCTATGAGGAGTCTCCACTGACACACACACACACACACACACACACACACACACACACACACACACACACACACACACACACACACACACCTGTAGGTACAGTTAGAGTGAGCAGACAGGCCACGCCCCCCAGGGCCAGAAAGACACTCTGGGATAGGCGTCTGCTCCAAGGGAGGAACAGGAGAACCAATGACCTGGCAGGGATCTCCACCAATCCAAAGATGAACTGAGTCAGGTAGAGGTCTGAGCCCAGTTTAGATACACCTAGAGACAGTCCATAATATACCAATACATTCACAAACCTAGAGAGAGAAAGAGCAGGGTTAGACACACACATACACACAGTCTTGTATCACTAATCTCCTGGGGACACACAATTCAGTCCCATTCAAAATCCAATTTTCCCTAACCATAAACCTAACCCTAACCTTATATCCTTATTCAAACCCTAACACGTAACCCAAACTGGCTGCGCACGTGCGCCATCGTGCATAAATGCATTTTGTCCCCCCACACCAAACACAGGTTAAAATATTTTAAAAAACTCTGAACCAATTACATTAATTTGGGGACAGGTCGAAAAGCATTAAACCTTTATGGCAATTTAGCTAGTTAGCTTGCACTTGCTAACTAATTTGTCCTATTTAGCTAGCTTGCTGTTGCTAGCTAATTTGTCCTGGGATATAAACATTGAGTTATTTTACCTGAAATGCACAAGGTCCTCTACTCCGACAATTAATCCACACATAAAACGGTCAAACGAATTGTTTCTAGTCATCTCTCCTCCTTCTAGGCTTTTTCTTCTCTTGATTTTATATTGCGATTGGCAACTTTCATAAATTAGGTGCATTACCGCCACCGACCTCGTTCGTCTTTCAGTCACCCACGTGGGTATAACCAATGAGGAGATGGCACGTGGGTATCTGCTTCTATAAACCAATGAGGAGATGGGAGAGGCAGGACTTGCAGCTCGATCTGCGTCAGAAATAGAACTGACTTTTATTTTAGCCCTTTCAACGCAGACGCTCGTTGGCACACGCGAGCAGTGTGGGTGCAATAATTGAATAGTATAGATTTCTAAATTTATTTTGCGATGCGAGCTGTGTAGTGAGCCTGTAACCCGAAAAACTAACCCTAGCTCCTAAACCTAAACCTAATTATAACCCTAACACTAATTCTAACCTTAACCAGAAACCCCCTAGAAATAGCATTTGACCTTGTGGGGACTAAAATGTCCCCAGTTTCAAATTTTTGTTTGTTTACTATTCTTGTGTGAACTTCTGGTCCCCACATGTATAGTTAAACACGTCCACACACACACACACTTCTTAGTTACCAGACATAGAAAAGGATAAGAGCTCTTTTCCTCATCTGGGGTGTTCTAACAAGATCTGCAGCTGAGTGACTCCTTCTACCTTCCATGTCACACCAGTCCACCTAAACATACACACACATAAAATATTTTATTTGCATGCTCAAACACTGTGAAAAACATAAGATGTGTCTGTGTGGTACCTGTATAGTAGGTGGTAATACACGTCCGTTGACTGTAGCAGCTTTGCGTAGTAGAACAATGGCCTCCTCTCTCCTGTCATTGGCTAGCAACCACCTAGCTGACTGAGGAAGCACCCTGAGGGTAGAGAGAGAGTATATAATATCATACTTTATACAAAATGATTGACGCATTTGTCTCACCCATTTTTTTATTCTATTGCACACCTACAGTGCCTTCGGAAAGTATTCAGACCCCTTGACTTTGTCCAGCCTTATTCTAAAATGTTTTTTTTTTTAACAAATCCCTCATCAATCTTCACACAATACCCCATAATGACAAAGCAAAAATAGGTTTTTATTTAAAAAAAAAGAAATATCACATTTATATAATTATTCAGACCCTTTACTAAGTACCTTGTTGAAGCACCTTTGGCAGCGATTACAGCAGAGTTTTCTTGGGTATTACGCTACAAGCTTGGCACACCTGTATTTGGGTAGTTTCTCCCATTCTTCTCTGCAGATCCTCTCAAGCTCTGTCAGATTAGATGGGGAGCGTCGCTGCACAGCTATTTTCAGGTCTCTCAAGGACACTCAAGGACATTCAGAGACTTGTCCCGAAGCCACTCCTGCATTGTCTTGGCTGTGTGCTTAGGGTCGTTGTCCTATTGGAAGGTGAACCTTTGCCCATGTCTGAGGTTCCCAGTGCTCTGGAGCAGGTTTTCATCAAGTGTCTCTCTGTTCTTTGCTCTGCTCATCTTTGTCTCGATCCTGACTAGTCTCCCAGACCCTTCCACTGAAAAACATCCCCACGGCATAATGCTGTAGGGATGATGCCAGGTTTCCGCCATACATGACACTTGGCATTCAGGCCAAATAATTAAATCTTGGTTTCATCAGACCAGAGAATTTTGTTTCTCGTGGTCTGTGAATCTTTAGTTGCCTTTTGGCAAACTCCAAGAGGGGTGTCGTGCCTTTTACTGATGAGTGGCTTCCATCTGGCCACTCTATCATAAAGGCTTGATTGATGTAGTGCTGCAAAGATGGTTGTCCTTCTGGAAGGTTCTCCCATCTCCAAAGAGGAACTCTAGAGCTCTGTCAGAGTGACCATCAGGTTATTGGTTACCTCCCGGACCAAGGCCCTTCTCCCCAGATTGCTCAGTTTGGCCGGGCAGCCAGCTCTAGGAAGAGTCTTGGTGGTTCCAAAAATCTTCCATTTAAGAATGATGGAGACCACTGTGTTCTTTGGGGACCTTCAATGCTGCAGAAATGTTTTGTTACCCCAGATCTGTGCCTCGACACAATCCTGTCTCTGAGCTCTACGGACAATTCCTTTGATGTCATGGCTTGGTTTTTGCTCTGACATGCATGGTCAAACTGTGGGACCTTATAGAGACAGGTGTGTGCCTTTCCAAATCATGTCCAATCAATTGAATTTACAACAGCTGGAATTTACAACAGGTCCAATCAAGTTGAAGAAACATCTCAAGGATGATCAATGGAAACAGGATGCAGCTGAGCTCAATTTAGAGTCTAATAGCAAAGGTGCTGAATTCTTATGTAAATAAGGTATTTCTGTTTTTTTCTTTGTCAATATGGCGTATTGTGTGTAGATTGCTGAGGATTTTTTTTATTTAATCAATTTTAGAACAAGCCTGTAAAGTAACAAAATGTGGAAAAGTCAAGGGGTCTGAATACTTTTCAAAGGCACTGTATATTTACATGGATACAAGACAAAATGTATTTACGTTTTTCCATCATGTCTACTGTGTAATATTTATTGTGAGGTTAAAGTATTATATGTATTCAAGTGACCAGATGTTAATGCATCTAGAGGTTTTTTAGGTAGGTGTGTTTCACAGTGGTGTATGATGACCTGACGAAGATCCAACTCGGAACGAAACGTCTTTATTTTGTGCGTCTGATTAAATCACCATGGGAGAATACCAGAGTTGCGGACATTACTTTTTTCTTCTGGGAGAGAGAAAGAGACATGAATAGTGAAGAGCACCCGGCCAAGCATTAGTGTGTGTGTGTGTCCTCACCATATATAGAAGATGAACAGAAAGCCAGGAACAGATATAGCCAGCTGTAGTTTTCTCCAGTCTCGTATGAGGTAGGCTAGTCCAGCTATTAGCATGTAGCCCAGGCCAAAGAAGTAGTCAGTGAAGACACCAGCTAACATGCGACGCTGGGCACACGTCCACTCTGTACCTGTGGAGAGAATGAGGGATGGAAGGAGAGGGGGAGAAGAGGGTAGAAGGAAAGCAGAGGAGAAAGGAAGGAGAGGTATAATAAGGGTTAGGTTAAGGGGAAGGGGAAGGGGAAGGGGAGATTAAGGTTTGAGTGGATCGGGTGGTGTGGAACTAAGGGGTTTAGGTTTCTGAGAATAGAGCTAGGGGTCAGGGGTTAGGAATAATGTGTGTTCTGGGGTTGGAAAGAAGGAATATAGGTGATGTCATTGTGGTACTGTTTAAATTCTAATAATGGATTGAATGTTTGGCAGAATGGTCTCATGTAAATTACAGTCCTGTGTAAATAGCAGTCATATAGATTACAGTTAACATTTTGGGGGGGGGTATACATGTGTGTGTGTGTACCCAGTACAAAGGCGTTGATGATGACTCCAGAGATAGTAGTCCCCAGAATAAATCGCAGCAGGACATACACAGGGAAGTTTGGAGCGAAAGCCCCAGCCACTCCAAACACTGTCTGTAGTGCTAGGGAGAGGAGCAGGGCATTCCTCCTACCAATCCTACAGAGAGAGGGAGAGGGGGACAGAGAGGGAGAGAGGGAAGGGAGGGAGACTGTGAGTATTTATCAAAATGTATGACATTGAAGTTATAAATTCAGTATTGTACCTGTTGACCATGGGTTAGGTTTTAGGTAGGGGTCAGAGCCACTGAAATTTCCTAGGTGACTAAGGTCCGGATGGATATTGTAATTTATCGGCGTAGTAACAAACCCCCACCTCGCGACCCATGCGACCCCAAACTGTTCACACCCCTCTTTTTGGTTGAGAGAACATTTTGCAGTTTTAAAGATAAGTTCCTGCAATTATACACATTTTGCCATGGGGCATGGAGGCCCCCATGGGCACATAATCTGGCCATGGTAACTACAAGATTTAGATAGCTGCTTAGTTAGCCTGACTTACCTACCTAGCTAACATCCTACCTAGCTAACATCCTACCTAGCTAACATGGGCTGGTACTTAATAAACTGTAAATTCCTGACAGGTTATAAATATCTCTCTCTAAGGTCTGTTAGTGAATGACATAACAAGAGGAAAACTGCCCATACATTACCACATTTTGAATTTGCACCTTGTGCATTTTACTATTACAACTCATAACAGCATTAAATTGAAAGTCCGACTTAGTTCCTTTAAGTCAGGACCTGTGGTCCTTTTGACCCCGTTCTGGGAGTATGGCAAGTTTAGGGTCTGGTGGTAGGGGTCAAGGTTTATTGAAGATTCTACAGATGTAGGATCTTAATCTGATCACCCTGTTGCCAGAGAACATTCCTGCAATGAAGAAAGACTTGTAGTGCATTTGATGTTTAAAAATGATTCTAACGTTTGTATTTTCCACAAAAAATGTATCAACCCATACAAAAAGGGAAAGGCATTATTTACCTCAGTGATGGTAGTGCTTTGATAATCCACATAATAATTCAAATTCCTGTTGCTATAGGATTTTTCCCCCCTGCTGTAGTAAACTGTCTCAAATTAATACTATACCTGTCTGTCATAGCTTCAAAGACGACAGTTTCCTCCAGCAGAACCAACATGTAGAGAGGGTCAGAGGTTAGAGGTTTGGGGCCAAGGGTTATGTTATGTACCTGTCTGCCATAGCTCCAAAAATGACTGCTCCCACCAGCAGACCCAACATGTAGAGAGGGTCAGAGGTTAGAGGTTTGGGGCCAAGGGTTATGTTATGTACCTGTCTGCCATAGCTCCAAAGATGACTGCTCCCACCAGCAGACCCAACATGTAGAGAGGGTCAGAGGTTAGAGGTTTGGGGCCAAGGGTTATGTTATGTACCTGTCTGCCATAGCTCCAAAGATGACTGCTCCCACCAGCAGACCCAACATGTAGAGAGGGTCAGAGGTTAGAGGTTTGGGGCCAAGGGTTATGTTATGTACCTGTCTGCCATAGCTCCAAAGATGACTGCTCCCACCAGCAGACCCAACATGTAGAGAGGGTCAGAGGTTAGAGGTTTGGGGCCAAGGGTTATGTTATTATGTACCTGTCTGCCATAGCTCCAAAGATGACTGCTCCCACTAGCAGACCCAACATGTAGAGAGGGTCAGAGGTTAGAGGTTTGGGGCCAAGGGTTATGTTATGTACCTGTCTGCCATAGCTCCAAAGATGACTGCTCCCACCAGCAGACCCAACATGTAGACAGAAGACCCCAGACTGTTGAGCCATGCCTTGTCACACACCAAGTCCCACTGTAGGAGAGAGAGAGAGAGTGTGTGAGTGAGTGTAGTGAGACAGGGAACAACAGGTTTGATGAGAGAACTGTTCATAACATCTTCCCCTAGCACAGCTGAGGTTCCACCTAGTCTCCATCCATGGTACCCTGTTGACCATGGCACTGTAGTAGGGAAGTGAACAGATGAAACTAACATTTTCCTATTAACCCCATTAATCTGAACACAATTTAAGGGAAAGGCATTATTTACCTCAGTGATGGTAGTGCTTTGATAAATCTCCTGGCTGTACACCCATCCGTTCTCACAAGGCGCGCGCGCAGTCCCGTTCTCTGTTAGAATGTCCACGAGGACGCAGGAGTCGTCCACCTGTGGATCCACCGGGATGCTGAGGTTCAGCTTTGCAGTAACAGTAACGGCTGAAGTCAAAGCCAGGCTACCATTATGAACGTTATTACCGGGGCCTGAGCTCGGGCTGTCCCGGCAGCGATGTCCTGGTGTAGCCCCGGTAAAGATGCTGGCCATCATATGAAAACCCAGTAGTATCTGAGGCAGACAGATCCACACATACAAAATCTTCTGGTACTTTCCAAACCCTCCTACAGCTGTTAGAATCTGTTCGAAATTCATTTTCAATTAATTCAATGCTCCTTTGAAGAAGGGATTATTTAAATCTCAATGAGACATTAGGCCTATTGCTGCTATTCGACCAAGTCTCGTTTGCAAAATAGATTTTATCTGAGACTAAAGTGATCTGAATAGATACAAATTTAAAAATTGAATATATTTGGGTCCAAGTATCTCCTATTGTATCCTAGGCTATAGGTTGGACAAAAATAAACCGAATCACTAAAGCCAGCAAAAGGCTGTAAATTATATGTCTCCTAGAGAGAAAACCAGACAAAAACACACCACCATGTGCCACGGTGTGACAGTGGACAGACAGGTGCGTGTGTCCGTTGTCCGCTCTCGTCCGTCAGTGAGGGGCATAGTTTTGTTCTTCTCACATGTCCTGGCTGAGCCCCTTAAAAAACCCCACTTAAAAATCCCTCTTATCTAACAATCCACCCCACCTCCTCCTCTGTCGAAAATCAGTTGCAGTAGACTATCTTCCCTTCCCTTACAATGCATATGGTAGACAACTATACATAATAGTTTCTCACATCCAAGTGTGCACAGTTGTATATTACAATCTCTCAGAAAATCGTCAATAAAATAAATCGTCAGAATCGCGCTTCGGGCAGAGTCCCTCTGAACAAGCCCTTCCGAAACCCAGAACCGCACAACAATCTTCTGTATTGACATGCACCACAAATCATAAGTCAACTGGAAATCAGATAAACAGTCTACCAAACGCACAAATTACGCAAGAACATTGTCCAACAAAATAATATGCATCAGTGAAAGCCAGTGTCCAGTGCGCGTCCCCGAGGGTGGATGTTATAAACACCGTGTTTTTGTGGAGGTGGGGGTGGGGGTTGGGGTTGGTGTTGTTGCTACAGAACTGTTGAACCAAGGGAAACGCGCGAGCGGAACAATAGCAGAGCGCGGAGAGACATGAACGCGCACTTTATAGATAGGTAGTCTCTGAACAATGACCGCTGGAGCATGATTTATTTATCATCATCCGAGTGGTTTGTTTGTGTTTGGATGTAGTCTAGTCTGTCTTCTTTAATTTCACTTAATTTACTATTTGTTAGGAAATAAATATGCTAACAATCGAGAGTATAGGCCTAGGCCTAATAGGCTGCGTTTAGACAGGCAGCCCAATCCTGATATTTTTTTAAACTATTTGGTCTTTTGAACGATCAGATCAGCTTGAAAAAGATCAGATGTGAAAATATCTTATGTAATTGGTCAAAATATAAATTAGTGACATAAAGATAAGAATTGGGTTGCCTGTCTAAACGCAGCCCTAGATGCTGCACCTGTGACCGTCCACTGTTTGGTGGTGCTACATTTAGTGGTGAACTTCGTAATTCTGATTCTGCCTCTTTCCGCTTCAGTTGTGCTGAATCGCTGTTATTATTAGCTTCTTTGTTTAGGCTACTTTACATTAGAACTATCGGGCCTTTCACTCTGTTGCCAAAGTCCGCACACTGCACTCATGATGGACGTTGGTGTCACATTCAGGAAAACCTCTCCTCTGTGAAAGCCTAGACAGTGGCGCTATACTGACGCTCTGTGTTCACATGTGGTACTGCAGGATCCTCCTTTCTCTTAAGACGGGGACTTGATCCTTGATGTAGTCCAAAAAACCACACATAAGCCAAGACCCAAAACAATCCCAAAACGGAATGGATTCTAACAATATGGTGGAAACCACCTAGCCAATCAGAGGTCAAGATAGAGTCATCAACATAGTAGCCATGAATACTACTATGTATACAGGGATGCCTATGAAGCTAAGCAGAGTGGTCCTAGTCAATCCTTGGATAAGACTGGGAGACCAGGTCCTGCTGAAAGTGGAGACTCCAAGGACCCTGAACAGTGATGGGGACACTGCCCTCCAAAGTGTACCATTCTCCAGATAAGATGTTAAATTGAGTTCAGATGAAGGAGAGGTGGGGAAAGGAAACCACTTCCGACTATTGGGACACACTGTTATCTCAGCTGTTGTGAAGGACAGGAAATGAGGGCAGAGGGGAGGGATCAACGTTCTGGATTGAAACTCAGCCAATAGCTGTTAATTTTTCCCTAGAGACAATGGGGCCTCTGTGTCCCCAACTCACAGTTCATCAAACACACACACACACACACACACACGGACCAACAGCAGCAGCAGCAGCATACCACCCTACATCCCACTGCTGACTTTCCTCTGAAGCTAAGCAGGGTTGGTTCTGGTTGGTCCCTGGATGGGAGACCAGATGCTGCTGGAAGTGGTGTTAGAGGGCTTGTAGGAGGCACTCTTTCATCTGCTCTATTTTTATTTTATTTTTACCCCAGGGCAGTGATTGGGACATTGCCCTGTGTAAGGTGCTGTCTTTCAGATGGGATGTTAAATGAGTGTCCTGGCTCTCTGTGGTCACTAAAGATCCCATGGCACTTATTGTAAGAGTAGGGGTGTTAACCCTGGTGTCCTGGCTAAATTCCTAAACTGGCACTAATACCATCATGGCCACCTAATCATCCCCAGTTTCCAAATGGCTCATTCCTCTCCCTTGTAACTATCCCCCAGTTCGTTGCTTTAAATGAAAATACGTTTTCAGTCAATTTACCTATTAAAATACATTGGTTACATGAAATAAAACACACACACAGCTTCGTCAGTTAGAAGAGTGTACAAGTGGGCACGTCATGTGCCTGTCAGTGGGTTGAAAATCAGTTCGGCCTATTTTTGACTGTGGCATAGGACATAGGATATTGCCAAAATGAGGACTTAGATTTTCATGAAGCATGCTTGGGCTATCTACAATCCTTTAGGCATTTGTCTATTTCCCCTCAACATTCACTCATTGCAAACAGAATGTGGGCTATTTCAAAATGGGCTATTTCGAGCTCATATTAAACATCCAAGCTCATTTTATGATGCCATTTTCTTTTTTTTTCAAAAGCCAGAGTTAGCCTCGTTTTTAAAATTTTATCCATCCATAACCATGTATACGATTTTTGTTCATAGTGGTAGTACTAATTTGATAACAAGGTGGTAGTATTTCTGCTTATTTAAACGATAGGCTTTAATATACATTTATCATCCTGCAGCAGCTGTGGACGTTCGTGACGTCACAGTCGGTACAGTGCGGTCGGTGTTTTTCGGTAAGAGCTGGACGGAGAGCAAGAGAGAGAGAAAGAGAGATAGAGAGAGATGGCTATTGGCATAGGAAAACGAACGGAAATAGAAGAAACGAGTAAATCTGAGATGACCTTGACTCGACAGACATATCCCATCATCTTGATCAACTGACATAACGGCCGTTTTTCCGGTGGGAAAAGTTCCAGTGTTTGACGTTACCGTTTTACGCTTCTTCTCCACACCGTACCCGGGATTTTACCGCGTGCCCTTGCGGCACATATAATAAAATCCCACATTCCACATTTACTACAATAGTTCCCCACCCGGTTGATCTTGATATACGAGGGGAAATCGGCTATAATCGACTGGATTTCTTGAATCCTGATTGTGCGTGAGTAAGCGTTTTTATACTTCCTAACGAAGCATCTTTGTTTACTAACAACGTACAACGTGGCATTGTGGGGTACAATAACGGTTAAGGTATTCTAAGAGACGTTGTATTTTTGTTGTCAACTGGGTTTTTGTGATAACATGTCACCTACACATCGTTGTCTTTGTTTATGCAATGAGAGGGGAGAGAGCACACTGCATCCGCGCACGTAACGTCATGATGTATCCGGGCAGTGGCCACACCCAGCGTGGGTACAGTGCGGATGTAAAGCGGGATGTAAATCATAGCGTGTTTATAATAGGCAGTGGATAGTATATGAGGTAAATGTTGGCCTATGGAGCGGCCTTTTGTGGATCAATGATGTAGACAGAGATGTATTCGATAGAACTGCTACAATTAATTTGATATGACAGAGAATGATCATGTGTGTTCTATACTAGGTATTTCTACCTGAACACTATGTCCCATCCTCCTGATGCCTGTGGGTCTATGGAACAGTCATAGGGTCAGCCGATTAATTCTCTAGTGGAGAGAACTGACTGATTACAGAGCAGTGATTCGAGAAGCTTTTCTGACCAATGCCACTTGAACTCCTTGCTCCTACCCCTAGGGAACTGGATCCATTAAACATACAAAGGATTAGATAGGTAGGTCTATCATTACTAGCAATATGGAGAAGAAAAACCTGTAGGGCAGACTGAGTGTTAGTAAATCAGGGGAGACAGGGTCAGTGAGAGTGTGATAAAATCTGTGACTTGTAATCCCCCCTCTCTCCATCTCTTTATTCCCCCATCTCTCCTTAGCTTGGCCCAAAGCATTTTTCATATTTATCCCCCTGCCCAAGCTCACATCAGCTTACGTAAACATGGACATGGCTATTACCAGGGAAATTACAGCCACATTCATACCATACGTTAGTATTGTGGTGTGTGCGTTTGTTTATGCGTGAGTTCTTGTGCACGTGTGTGTTTGAGCAAAGCTGGAAGCTGTAATGTGACTGCAGGATCTACCTGTAGTGTATAGGTTTACTGCATAGAGAGAGAGACATCCCAAGGTTGCAGTGTCTCTATGCGTCAGCCTTTATAATATAGGAGCACCACAGAGCCTTTATAGTAACATTATTACAGAGCCTTTATAGTAACATTATTACAGAGTCCTTTATAGTAACAACATTACAGAGCCTTTATAGTAACAACACTACATAGTCCTTTATAGTAACATTATTACAGAGTCCTTTATAGTAACAACATTACAGAGCCTTTATAGTAACAACATTACAGAGCCTTTATAGTAACATTATTACAGAGCCCTTTATAGTAACAACATTACAGAGTCTTTATAGTAACAACATTACAGAGTCTTTATAGTAACAACATTACAGTGCCCTTTATAGTAACAACATTACAGTGCCCTTTATAGTAACAACATTACATAGCCTTTATAGTAACAACATTACAGAGACTTTATAGTAACATTACAGAGACTTTATAGTAACAACATTACAGAGTCCTTTATAGTAACAACATTACAGAGCCTTTATAGTAACATTATTACGGAGACTTTATAGTAACAACATTACAGAGCCTTTATAGTAACATTATTACGGAGACTTTATAGTAACAACATTACAGAGTCCTTTATAGTAACAACATTACAGAGACTTTATAGTAACAACATTACATAGTCCTTTATAGTAACAACATTACAGAGCCCTTTTATAGTAACAACATTACATAGTCCATTATAGTAACAACATTACAGTGCCCTTTATAGTAACAACATTACAGTGCCCTTTATAGTAACAACATTACATAGCCTTTATAGTAACAACATTACAGAGACTTTATAGTAACATTACAGAGACTTTATAGTAACAACATTACAAAGTCCTTTATAGTAACAACATTACAGAGCCTTTATAGTAACATTATTACGGAGACTTTATAGTAACAACATTACAGAGCCTTTATAGTAACATTATTACGGAGACTTTATAGTAACAACATTACAGAGTCCTTTATAGTAACAACATTACAGAGACTTTATAGTAACAACATTACATAGTCCTTTATAGTAACAACATTACAGAGCCCTTTTATAGTAACAACATTACATAGTCCATTATAGTAACAACATTACAGAGACTTTATAGTAACAAAATTACAGATAATTTATGTAACAACTTTACAGAGCCTTTATAGTAACAACATTACAGAGCCTTTATAGTAACAACATTACATAGTCCATTATAGTAACAACATTACAGAGACTTTATAGTAACAAAATTACAGATAATTTATGTAACAACTTTACAGAGCCTTTATAGTAACAACATTACAGAGCCTTTATAGTAACAACTTTACAGAGCCTTTATAGTAACAACATTACAGAGCCTTTATAGTAACAACATTACAGAAAATGTATGTAACAACTTTACAGAGTCCTTTACAGTAACATTATTACGGAGACTTTATAGTAACAACATTACAGAGCCTTTATAGTAACATTATTACGGAGACTTTATAGTAACAACATTACAGAGCCCTTTATAGTAACAACATTACAGACATTTTATAGTAAGAAACAACATTACAGAGCCTTTATAGTAACAACATTACAGAGCCTTTATAGTAACAACATTACAGAGCCTTTATAGTAACAATATTACAGAGCCTTTATAGTAACAACATTACAGAGTCCTTTATAGTAACAACATTACAGAGCCTTTATATAACAACATTACAGAGCCCTTTATAGTAACAACATTACAGACATTTTATAGTAAGAAACAACATTACAGAGTCCTTTATAGTAACAACATTACAGAGCCTTTATAGTAACAACATTACAGAGCCTTTATAGTAACATTATTACGGAGACTTTATAGTAACAACATTACAGGGTCTTTATAGTAACATTATTACGGAGACTTTATAGTAACAACATTACAGAGTCCTTTATAGTAACAACATTACAGAGACTTTATAGTAACAACATTACAGAGCCCTTTATAGTAACAACATTACAGAGCCTTTATAGTAACAACATTACAGAGTCCTTTATAGTAACAACATTACAGAGCCTTTATAGTAACAACATTACAGAGCCTTTATAGTAACAACATTACAGAGCCTTTATAGTAACAACATTACAGAGCCTTTATAGTAACAACATTACAGAGCCTTTATAGTAACAACATTACAGAGACTTTATAGTAACAACATTACAGACATTTTATAGTAAGAAACAACATTACAGAGCCTTTATAGTAACAACATTACAGAGCCTTTATAGTAACAACATTACAGAGCCTTTATAGTAACAACATTACAGAGCCTTTATAGTAACAACATTACAGAGCCTTTATAGTAACAACATTACAGAGCCTTTATAGTAACAACATTACAGAGTCCTTTATAGTAACAACATTACATAGCCTTTATAGTAACAACATTACAGAGCCTTTATAGTAACAACATTACAGAGCCTTTATAGTAACAACATTACAGAGCCTTTATAGTAACATTATTACGGAGACTTTATAGTAACAACATTACAGAGCCTTTATAGTAACATTATTACGGAGACTTTATAGTAACAACATTAGAGAGTCCTTTATAGTAACAACATTATAGAGACTTTATAGTAACAACATTACAGAGTCCTTTATAGTAACAACATTACAGAGACATTATAGTAACAACATTACAGAGTCCTTTATAGTAACAACATTACAGAGCCTTTATAGTAACATTATTACGGAGACTTTATAGTAACAACATTACAGAGCCTTTATAGTAACAACATTACAGAGCCTTTATAGTAACAACATTACAGAGCCTTTATAGTAACATTATTACGGAGACTTTATAGTAACAACATTACAGAGCCTTTATAGTAACAGTATTACGGAGACTTTATAGTAACAACATTACAGAGCCTTTAAGTAACAACATTACATAGTCCTTTATAGTAACAACATTACAGAGCCCTTTATAGTAACAACATTACAGAGCCTTTATAGTAACAACATTACAGAGCCTTTATAGTAACATTATTACGGAGACTTTATAGTAACAACATTACAGAGCCTTTATAGTAACATTATTACGGAGACTTTATAGTAACAACATTACAGAGTCCTTTATAGTAACAACATTACAGAGCCTTTATAGTAACAACATTACAGAGCCTTTATAGTAACAACATTACAGACATTTTATAGTAAGAAACAACATTACAGAGTCCTTTATAGTAACAACATTACAGAGCCTTTATAGTAACAACATTACAGAGCCTTTATAGTAACATTATTACGGAGACTTTATAGTAACAACATTACAGAGCCTTTATAGTAACATTATTACGGAGACTTTATAGTAACAACATTACAGAGCCTTTATAGTAACAACATTACAGAGTCCTTTATAGTAACAACATTACAGAGCCTTTATAGTAACAAAATTACAGAGCCTTTATAGAAACAACATTACATAGCCTTTATAGTAACAACATTACAGAGCCTTTATAGTAACATTACAGAGCCCTTTATAGTAACAACATTACAGAGCCTTTATAGTAACAACATTACAGAGCCTTTATAGTAACAACATTACAGAGCCTTTATAGTAACAACATTACAGAGCCTTTATAGTAACATTATTACGGAGACTTTATAGTAACAACATTACAGAGCCTTTATAGTAACATTATTACGGAGACTTTATAGTAACAACATTACAGAGTCCTTTATAGTAACAACATTACAGAGACTTTATAGTAACAACATTACATAGTCCTTTATAGTAACAACATTACAGAGCCCTTTATAGTAACAACATTACAGACATTTTATAGTAAGAAACAACATTACAGAGCCTTTATAGTAACAACATTACAGAGTCCTTTATAGTAACAACATTACAGAGCCTTTATAGTAACAACATTACAGAGCCTTTATAGTAACAACATTACAGAGCCTTTATAGTAACAACATTACAGAGCCTTTATAGTAACAACATTACAGAGCCTTTGTAGTAACAACATTACAGAGCCTTTATAGTAACAACATTACAGAGCCTTTATAGTAACAACATTACAGACATTTTATAGTAAGAAACAACATTACAGAGTCCTTTATAGTAACAACATTACAGAACCTTTATAGTAACAACATTACAGAGCCTTTATAGTAACATTATTACGGAGACTTTATAGTAACAACATTACAGAGCCTTTATAGTAACATTATTACGGAGACTTTATAGTAACCACATTACAGAGCCTTTATACTAACATTATTACGGAGACTTTATAGTAACAACATTACATAGTCCTTTATAGTAACAACATTACAGAGCCCTTTATAGTAACAACATTACAGAGCCCTTTATAGTAACAATATTACAGACACTTTATAGTAAGAAACAACATTACAGAGCCTTTATAGTAACAACATTACAGAGTCCTTTATAGTAACAACATTACAGAGCCTTTATAGTAACAACATTACAGAGCCTTTATAGTAACAACATTACAGAGCCTTTATAGTAACAACATTACAGACATTTTATAGTAAGAAACAACATTACAGAGTCCTTTATAGTAACAACATTACAGAGACTTTACAGTAACAACATTACTGAGTCCTTTATAGTAACAACATTACAGAGCCTTTATAGTAACAACATTACAGAGCCTTTATAGTAACAACATTACAGAGCCTTTATAGTGACAACATTACAGAGCCTTTATAGTAACAACATTACAGAGACTTTATAGTAACAACATTACAGAGTCCTTTATAGTAACAACATTACAGAGACTTTATAGTAACAACATTACAGAGTCCTTTATAGTAACAACATTACAGAGCCTTTATAGTAACAACATTACAGAGACTTTATAGTAACAACATCACAGAGACTTTATAGTAACAACATTACAGAGACTTTATAGTAACATTATTACAGAGACATTATAGTAACAACATTACAGTGTCCTTTATAGTAACAACATTACAGAGCCCTTTATAGTAACAACATCACAGAGACGTTATAGTAACACCATTACAGAGACTTTATCGTAACATTATTACAGAGACTTTATAGTAACAACATCACAGAGCCCTTTATAGTAACAACATTACAGAGCCCTTTATAGTAACAGTATTACAGATACTTTATAGTAACAACATTACAGAGACTTTATAGTAACAACATTACAGAGACTTTATAGTAACAACATTACAGAGACTTTATAGTAACAACATTACAGAGACTTTATAGTAACAACATTACAGAGACTTTATAGTAACAACATTACAGAGCCTTTATAGTGACAACATTACAGAGCCTTTATATAACAACATTACAGAGCTTTTATGTAGCAACATTACAGAGCCTTTATGTAACAACATCACAGAGCCTTTATGTAACAACATTACAGAGAATTGAAGTAACAAGGTTACAGAGCCTTTTACAGTGACATCATCACAGAGCCCTTTATAGTAAGTAACAACAATGAAGTGCCATTATTGTAAGTAACAACATTGCAGAGCCTTTATGGTAACATCATCACAGAGCCCTTTATAATGTCAACATTTAAGAGCCTTTATAGTAACAACATTAGAGAGCCTTTATAGTAACAACATAAGAGAGCCTTTATAGTAACAACATTACAGAGCCAGTCAACTGCCCGGCACCCTCCACAGCAACCCTCCAAAGCCCCCACCATTTCTCCTTCACCCATGTCCAGATAGCTGATGTTCTGAAAGAGCTGCAAAATCTGGTCCCCTACAAATCAGCCGGGCTAGACAATCTGGACCCTCTCTTTCTAAAATTATCTGCCGAAATTGTTGCAACCTCTATTACTAGCTTGTTCAACCTCTCTTTCGCATCGTCTGAGATTCCGAAAGATTGGAAAGCTACCGCGGTCATCCCCCTCTTTGAAGGGGGTGACACTCTAGACCCAAACTGCTACAGACCTATATCTATCCTACCCTGTCTTTCTAAGGTCTTCGAAAGCCAAGTTAACAAACAGATTTCCGACCATTTTGAATCCCACCGTACCTTCTCCGCTATGCAATCTGGTTTCAGAGCTGGTCATGGGTGCACCTCAGCCACTCTCAAGGTCCTAAACGACATCATAACCACCATCGATAAGAGACATTACTGTGCAGCTGTATTCATCGACCTGGCCAAGGCTTGCGACTCTGTCAATCACCACATTCTTATTGGCAGACTCGACAGCCTTGGTTTCTCAAATTATTGCCTCACCTGGTTTACCAACTACTTCTCTGATAGAGTTCAGTGTGTCAAATCGGAGGGCCTGTTGTCCGGACCTCTGGCAGTCTCTATGGGGGTGCCACAGGGTTCAATTTTTGGGCCGACTCTCTTCTCTGTATACATCAATGATGTCGTTCTTGCTGCTGATGATTCTCTGATCCACCTCTACGCAGACGACACCATTCTGTATACTTCTGGCCCTTCTTTGGACACTTTTTTAACTAACCTCCAGATGGGCTTCAATGCCATGCAACTCTCCTTCCGTGGCCCCCAACTGCTCTTAAATGCAAGTAAAACTAAATGCATGCTATTCAATCGATCACTGCCCGCACCTGCCTGCCCATCCAGCATCACTACTCTGGACGGCTCTGACTTAGAATACGTGGACAACTACAAATACCTAGGTGTCTGGTTAGACTGTAAACTCTCCTTCCAGACTCAAATCAAGCATCTCCAATCCAAAATTACATCTAGAATCGGCTTCCTATATCGCAACAAAGCTTCCTTCACTCATGCTGCCAAACATACCCTCGTAAAACTGACCATCCTACCGATCCTCGACTTCGGCGATGTCATCTATAAAATAGCCTCCAACACTCTACTCAACAAATTGGATGCAGTCTATCACAGTGCCATCCGTTTTGTCACCAAAGCCCCATACACTACCCACCACTGCGACCTGTACGCTCTCGTTGGTTGGCCCTCGCTTCATACTCGTCGCCCAACCCACTGGCTACAGGTTATCTACAAGTCTCTGCTAGGTAAAGCCCCGCCTTGTCTCAGCTCACTGGTCACCATAGCAGCACCCACTCGAAGCACGCGCTCCAGCAGGTATATCTCACTGGTCACCCCCAAAGCCAATTCCTAATTTGGTCGCCTTTCCTTCCAGTTCTCTGCTGCCAATGACTGGAACGAAATGCAAATATCACTGAAGCTGGAGACTCATATCTCCCTCACTAGCTTTAAGCACCAGCTGTCAGAACAGCTCACAGATCACTGCACCTGTACATAGCCCATCTGTAAACAGCCCATCTATCTACCTCATCCCCATACTGTATTTATTTATTTATCTTGCTCCTTTGCACCCCAGTTTCTCTTCTTGCACATTCATCTTCTGCACATCTACCATTCCAGTGTTTAATTGCTATATTATAATTACTTCGCCACCATGGCCTATTTATTGCCTAAACCCCCTTATCTTACCTCATTTGCTCACATCGTATATAGACTTTTGTGTTTTCTTTTTTTCTACTGTATTATTGACTGTATGTTTTGTTTATTCCATGTGTAACTCTGTGTTGTTATATGTGTCGAATTGTTATGCTTTATCTTGGCCAGGTCACAGTTTCAAATGAGAACTTGTTCTCAACTTGCCTACCTGGTTAAATAAAGGTGATATAAATACAAATAATAACCACATTACAGAGCCTTGTATAGTAAAAACATTACAGAGACTTTATGGTGACGACCCCTCTGCCAGCTGCTGCATTAATTACATTAGAACATATTTCACCTAGAGGAAATAGGAACCAGGGGTTAATCGAGGAAATGTAACATCTTTGGAATGACATTGTTTGAAATGTACTGAGTGATTGACTTCTGAATTGATTGATTGTTAGTTAGTTGAATGATATGACTTGAGGGATGTGATGTAGTTTTTAATGAGAATGTTAGATGCTGCGAGGTGTGTGAGTGTGTGTGTGTGTGTAACTGTGTGTGGTGTGTGTGGTGTGACTGCAGCCAGCTGTTCAGATGAAACCTCTGCTCACCTCTCTACTCTCTCCATCTGCAGTCTAAAATAGAGTGGTAGGCAGACATGGATATTCTAGTACATCAGCAAAGTACTGTACTAACCTGGTCCTAGATCTGTTTGTGCTGTCTTGCCATCTCCTCACGTATGAAAGTACAAATAGAAGTAAATAGGGGGCCTCCCGGGTGGCGCAGTGGTCTAAGGCACTGCATCGCACTCTGGGTTCGAGCCCAGGCAATTGGCCTAGCGTCGTCCGGGTTAGGGAGGGTTTGGCTGGTAGGGATATCCTTGTCTCATCGCGCACTAGCGACTCCTGTGGCGGGCCGGGCGCAGTGCACGCTGACCAGGTCGCTAGGTGCACGGTGTTTCCTCCGACGCATTGGTGTGGCTGGCTTCTGCGTTGGATGCTCGCTGTGTTAAGAAGCAGTGCAGCTTGGTTGAGTTGTGTTTCGGGGGACGCATGGCTTTCGACCTTCGTCTCTCCCGAGCCCACCATAGCTACTAACAATTGGATACCACGAAATTGGGGAGAAAAAGGGGGTAAAAATTTAAAAAAAAATATATATATATATTTAAAAACATTTTTTTGAAGTAAATAGTATCCAGAGTAGAAGCAGTGTCACTGCAGTAGTTAGTAGTTGTGAGTTGCTATGTGCCCATGCTCTGTCCATTGCATGTTTGGTTGGCAGGAGGCCAAGTGCACTGTCAGAATGTTCTAGTGGTCTACTGATTTCTAAAGTGTCTTCTGTCTGTCTCTTTCCCCAACATTTATCTAATCTCTCTTCTTCACCCTTTCACTTTCTCTTTCCAACCCCCCTTCTCTCTCTCTCTCTCTCTCTCTCTCTCTCTCTCTCTCTCTCACTCTCTCTCAGCCCCCTCTCGCTCTTCCCCTCTCTCTTTCTCAGGTTTAGACCTCTGCACCTCTCCTTCCTCCGCAGGTACCTGGTAACCCAGATAGAACTCCAGGTCTGTAGGCACATGGCCCTCCATTCTCTCCCCCAGTGAGAGGTGAGCCACGCTGGCCTCCCCAGCCCCCGCCCTGCCCCCGGACCCAGAGCCAGAGCCAGAGCCCGGCCCGGCCAGCCGAGAGGAGGAGCAGTATGTGAGCCTGCCTGAGCCACCCACCCCACCACCACCATGCAGGGACGCTGAGACCCTCACTGGTAGGTGTGTGTGTGTGTGAGTACGTTTGTAAGTCTGTGTGAGTGCGTATGAATGTGTGTGTGCATCTACTAACAAGAGTGAGAAAATAATTATAGGATGTGATGTGTCTCCTGTTTCTGGCTGTGATACTTTTCTCATTCATAAATAAGTGCACAGATTTAACCCCCCCCCCCCCTCTAGATGTGTGTAACACTGCTGACCTACCGGAAGTTGAGATCATCAGTCTGTTGGAGGAGCAGCTGCCGGTGTATCGGTTACGTGCCGACACCGTCTTCGGTTACGACCATGACGACTGGCTACACACACCGCTACTGTCACCAGACGCACGCATCGACCTGACCACAGAACAGATCGAGGAGACGCTCAAATACTTCTGTAAGTGTTTGTGTGTGAGGGCGGTTATGTGTGCAGTATAGTGTAGGGCTTTTGCTGTTCTAATGCTTGGGGAGATGACAGACAGTTTCCACACAGGTTCTAGATCTTCTCTGTTACATAACCCAGCAAGTATATTAGATCTCTGTGTGTATAATGTATAATGTATAATGTATAGGCCGTGGCTCGGGTGGTTGATGTCCTGGAGGGCAGGTAGTTTGCTCCCGGGGATGGGTTGGGCAGACCGCACCACCCTTTGGAAAGCCCTGTGGTTGCGGGCGGTGCAGTTGCCATACCAGGCAGTGATACAGCCCGACAGGAGGCTCTCAATTGCGCATCTGCCACCTTGCCATGGTTAAATGCGGTGGTTCGCGCTTTCAGTTTTGCATAACAGATTTCACAACATATTAAGTGTGTTCCCTCAGGCCCCTACTCTACTACCACATATCCACAACCCAAAACCCATGTGTACGTGTGTGTATAGTGCGTATGCTATTGTGTGTTTGTATGCATATGTCTGTGCCGATGTTTGTGTTGCTTCACAGTCCCCGCTGTTCCATAAGGTGCATTTTTATCTGTTTAAAAAAAATCTAATTTAACTGCTTGCATGAGTTAGTTGATGTGTGTTAGCAGTTGATGTTATTGTTAACACAGACCCCAAGGCAAATCAGGGGGAGAAAAATAGGTTTATTCAAAGGGAACGGATCATAGCTGTTATTCTGAGAAGTAGATGTTCATTCTTCCCTGTCCTCAGTGATTCTCCACAGAACAAAGTGACAGGATGTAATTTATAGCCCCCAACCCTAGCCTGTTGTTGACCAATTAGAATTCCTTGCAGTAAAATTGGGCCAATGGCCAAATAACAAGTGTCCTGTTTCAGGCTCAATGTATAGACTATTCAGACCAATGAGATCCTGCCACATGTAGCTATGAGTCCAGGACTGAAGCCCCTACACAGATTCTAACCAGATGTTGAACTGGAAAACAACTATTTCCATTGATTGTTAATTCCCTATTGACCTCTAGTCCTCTGCGTTGTGGATTATCTTAAAATATTCTTACATGTGGAGTAGAGTTCTATGTAGTCATGGCTCTATGTAGTACTGTGTGCCTCCCATAGTCTGTTCTGGACTTGGGGACTGTGAAGAGACCTCTGGTGGCATGTCTTGTGGCATATGCATGGGTGTCCGATCTGTGTGCCAGTAGTTAAAACAGACAGCTTGGTCATTCAACATGTCAATACCTCTCACAAATGCAAGTAGTGATTTAGTCAATCTCTCCTCCACTTTGAGCCAGGAGAGATTGAGATGCATGTTATTAATGTTAGCTCTCTGTACATCGAAGGGCCTGCTGTGCTTCCTTTTTCTGAGCCAATTGCAATTTTCCTAAGTCCCTCTTTGTTCCACCTGACCACACGAATGAACAGTAGTCCATGTGCGACAAAACTATGGCCTGTAGGACCTGCCTTGTTGATAGTGCTCTTAAGAATGCAGAACAGCACTTTATTATGGACAGACTTCTTCCCATCCTAGCTACTGTTGTATCAATATGTTTTGACCATGACAGTTACAATCCAGGGTTACACCAAGCAGTTTAGTCACCTCAACTTGCTCAATTACCACATTATTCATTACAAGTTTTAGTTGGTTTAGGGTTTAGTGAACGATTTGTCCCAAATACAATGCTTTTAGTTTTTGAAATATTTACGACTAACTTATTCCTTGCCACCCATTCTGTAACTAACTGCAGCTCTTTGTTAAGTGTTGTAGTCATTTCAGTCGATGTGGTAGCTGACGTGTATAGTGTTGAGTCATCACCATATACATACTACACTGCCTTTAATCAAAGCCAGTGGAATGTCATTAGTAAAGATTGAAAAAGTAAGGGGCCAAGACAGCTGCCCTGGGGAATTCCTGATTCTATCTGGATTTCGTTGGAGAGGCTTCCATTAAAAAACACTGTTAGACAGGTAACTCGTCATCCACAGTATAGCAGGGGGTGTAAAGCCATAACACATACGTTTTCCAGCAACAGACTATGATCGATAATGTCAATCGCCGCACTGAAGTCTAACATAACAGCCCCAACAATTTGTTTAGCATCAATTTCTCTCAGCCAATCATCAGACATTTGTGTAAGTGCTGTGCTTGTTGAATGTCCTTCCCTATAAGCGTGCTGAAAGTCTGAAAGTCCACAACTGTACATTTGGCGAAGCATGACAACTCAGCGACACAATGTCTCAATGCAGCCTTATAAGGCTGGGTTGAGGGACCCAAATGATTATAATACAAGCATTTAAAGATGCAGATGGTCTCATGGAATTCTTATTCAGTTCAAGGCACTTGGTCAAATGTTTTATTTCTTCATGAAGAGTAATAATCCTTTCTTTACAAATGAAGGTATCCATCGAACCTTTCCCCGTGACAACTATGAACATGTCGCAGATTATACACTTGATAGCATGCCAGTCCCCAGCAGATTCAATGGCGTTTTCACTGTTGAACGCCAACAGTCCAAGGGAACAAACATTTCCCGGCGGCGCTGGGGACTTATATGCTCCCTCCATGGCTGTGGACGCCAGGCACCAGTGCCTCGCGTAACTGTGTTGTTGTCTGACTCTTGTTGAATGTGAAGAGCAAAAGAGAATTGCAGGGGGGAGGGTGATGGCTGGGTCGGTTGTCAGTGGCAGGTCGCAGGTTGTTTCTTGGTGCGCACCGGTCCGGCTGTGTGTTAGCGTTTGGTGTAGTCTCTCAGAGCTGTGTCGGGCGTGTCCCCAGTGTCTGTAGTCCTGGGGAATACAAAACATACGGTTACAGCATGTACTGGCCAACAACTGGAGTCGCACTCACACGCTGTTTGACTTTCCTTTAGTAGTTCTATAGAGAGCGTTGTATAAGTTGAGCTCTTGGCAGCCTGGCTCAGTTGTTGGTATCCAGGTACCAACAACCGCAAGATGGGCCGTGCGACGAACTTCCAGCGGTGGCAAGAGGAGGGCAACAGATGGATAATTCTTGATACACACAGGAAGCTGTTGAGTGTAAAAACCCGTCAGTGTTGAAGATGGGCAACTGGCTGGCCCTTTTGTAGACCGGCGGACCAATTAAATGTAAAAAATAAATAATATAATATATAATAATAGTAATAATATATTTATTTATTTATTTTGGAACTCAGTCAGGGTCTCAACTTACTGTTGAGAGTTACAATAATAGAATACACAAGGTGCAATTTCGAAATTTAGTTGTGCATCAGCAGTAACTTAATTAGCCTATGTCAGCTAACATTTTTTACATTGGCAAGTTTGTCTAGCGGCCAGCTATCTAAACATGGTCGTATTACTAACCGGGCTGGGGCCCACCGATCCTCAGTTATCATATAAAAACTGCAAAAATGTGCCTCCACCGTATGGGAAGATGTGTAGAGTTGCAGGAAATTAGCTTTTAAATGATTTATTTTTCTCTTCGCTGTCACGAGGGGGCCAGCTAAAATGTTTTGCTCACAAGGTGGGGATATGGTAGTGGGTACGCAGACCGAGGAGCCTCTGCAGCCCCTGATAAGTTCTGTTTATTGTTATTGCTCCACCCCCATCACAGTTTCCCATCCCTGGTGTATTGTGTATTCCTGAAGAGATATGAAATGGGTCTACACCAGGCCTGGGCAAATGCCCGCGACTGATTTAGTATGGCCCGCGGAATCTTGCTCAGATCACATAAAGAATTTGCGATTGTAAAGTTTAGAAAAACGTATTTGTTATTCAAATTAAAAGCCCAATGAATACTTGCCTTTGTGTAATGATTTAATTTAACTCCCACCGCTTGTGGGACATTTATTTTGAAAGCATGTATAAATAACAACAGCACGAGGAGACAGTGACTGACAGGCTGACAAACACATCACAGTTACAAATAGTAGTTAGCTAGAAATGGCAGTTTTCCATAGATTTCAAGTAAAAGGAAAGTAGACAATGAATGTAGGGTGTTCCAGCAAGAGTGGACATCTAAATATTGATTTATTGAGGTATCAGGGAAAGCTGTGTGTTTAGTGTGCAAAGAGAGCATCACTGTAACGGTTTTCCTCCTCTTCTGAGGAGTAGGAAAGATCGGACCAATGCGCAGCGTGGTAAGTGTCCATATTTTAATGAAATATACCCGAACACTGAATAGAAAAGAACAAGAGAAATAAATGAAAACCAAAACAGTTCTGTATGATAAAACACAGACACAGAAAACAACTACCCACATATCATAGTGGGAAAACAGGCTGCCTAAGTATGGTTCTCAATCAGAGACAACGATAAACAGCTGCCTCTACCAGGCCAAACACAGAAATACAAAAACATAGAACACATAGAATGCCCACCCCAACTCACGCCCTGACCAAACTAAAACAGAGACATAAAAAAGGAACTAAGGTCAGGACGTGACAATCGCTGTCTTGAAAGACTACAACTTGTCCCGACACTTTTTAAATTTTTTATTATTTTTATTTCACCTTTATTTAACCAGGTAGGCTAGTTGAGAACAAGTTCTCATTTGCAACTGCGACCTGGCCAAGATAAAGCATAGCAGTGTGAACAGACAACACAGAGTTACACATGGAGTAAACAATTAACAAGTCAATAACACAGTAGAAAGCATGCAGATTATTATAGGAATATGTCTTCAGAGCAGAGGGCAAGTGCATCGAAATAATTGCTTTCTCAGATGCAAAAGCAGCAAGGACTTTTCACAAAACTGCATTCAACAAACAACTGAATTGCGAGAGCTAGCTATGTACTGTTCCACAAAATTGCTAAATGTAGCAAGCCATTCGCTTGGGCGATTTCATTAAATCATTTTTAATTGACTCTACAGCAATACTTTGCCCCGACAAGAAAGAGCTGTTTGAAAATGTTTCCCTATCAAGACGAACATTGATACGGCGTGTTGAGGACATCGCAGAGAATATGGAACAACAGTTGAAAGACAAAGGATTTCACCTATTTCTCCTGGGCCCTGGATGAGAGCAGTGATGCACGTATCACGGAACAGTTGTTGATATTCTTGCGAGGCAAAACCCCAGACTTTGAAATTACAGAGGAGCGTGCAGTCAATGAAGAGCACAACCACAGTGAAATATTTATTGGAGGAGGTTCGGAAGTGTGTGGCAAAGCTGGGACAGTGTTTTGGGAAGTTTTCCAGTGTGACCACTGATGGCTGTCCAAATTTGACAGGAAAAAACGTTGACCTTTTGAAAGGATACAAGATCAAGTAGCTGAGGTGAACCCAGGTCAGAAAATTATTTCCTGCATTGCATTATTCATCAGTAGGTGCGCTGTAAATGTGTTCTGAAAATGAGCCATGTTGTGGATACAGTCACTAAAGTGGTAAACTTCATAAGAGCAACATCTTTAAACCACAGGCAGTTTGTTTCACTGTTGGAAGAGACAGTCGGGTCATGCAGATCTCCCATACCATTCAAACGTGAGATGGCTGAGTTTGGGGAAGGTGCAGATCTCCCATACCACACAAACGTGAGATGGCTGAGTTTGGGGAAGGTGCAGATCTCCCATACCACACAAACGTGAGATGTCTGAGTTTGGGGAAGGTGCAGATCTCCCCTACCACACAAACATGATATGGCTGAGTTTGGGGAAGGTGCGGATCTCCCCTACCACACAAACGTGAGATGGCTGAGTTTTGGGAAGGTGCAGATCTCCCATACCACAGAAATGTGAGATGGCTGAGTTTGGGGAAGGTGCGGATCTCCCCTACCACACAAACGTGAGATGGCTGAGTTTTGGGAAGGTGCAGATCTCCCATACCACAGAAATGTGAGATGGCTGAGTTTGGGGAAGGTGCGGATCTCCCCTACCACACAAACGTGAGATGGCTGAGTTTGGGGAAGGTGCAGATCTCCCATACCATACAAACGTGAGATGGCTGAGTTTGGGGAAGGTGCGGATCTCCCCTACCACACAAACATGAGATGGCTGAGTTTGGGGAAGGTGCAGATCTACCATACCACACAAACGTGAGATGGCTGAGTTTGGGGAAGGTGCAGATCTCCCCTACCACACAAACATGAGATGGCTGAGTTTGGAGAAGGTGCAGATCTCCCATACCACACAAACGTGAGATGGCTGAGTTTGGGGAAGGTACAGATCTCCCATACCACACAAATGTGAGATGGCTGAGTTTGGAGAAGGTGCTTAAAAGGGTGTGGGACCTGAAGTCGGAGATTGCTGAGTTTTTGCAAATGAAAAAAGAATAAAGAATGGTTGGCTGATTTTGCCTCCACCGTGGACATCATGGACCTCATGAATGAACTGAATTCCAAACAACAATGGAAGTGCCTTTTTGTACATCAGATGTACAGCCTTGTCAAAGCCTTCAAGAGAAAATTACTCCTACTGACCCACCAAATAGAAGCCAACAATCTCACCCACCTTCTGACACTACTAGTCTGTTCCCTCTCGGATGACCAGAGGGAGAAGTATACATCACTACTAGTCTGTTCCCTATCAGATGACCAGAGGGAGAAGTATACATCGCTACTAGTCTGTTCCCTATCAGATGACCAGAGGGAGAAGTATACATCACTACTAGTCTGTTCCCTCTCGGATGACCAGAGGGAGAAGTATACATCACTACTAGTCTGTTCCCTATCAGATGACCAGAGGGAGAAGTATACATCACTACTAGTCTGTTCCCTCTCGGATGACCAGAGGGAGAAGTATACATCACTACTAGTCTGTTCCCTCTCGGATGACCAGAGGGAGAAGTATACATCACTACTAGTCTGTTCCCTATCAGATGACCAGAGGGAGAAGTATACATCACTACTAGTCTGTTCCCTATCAGATGACCAGAGGGAGAAGTATACATCACTACTAGTCTGTTCCCTCTCGGATGACCAGAGGGAGAAGTATACATCACTACTAGTCTGTTCCCTCTCGGATGACCAGAGGGAGAAGTATACATCACTACTAGTCTGTTCCCTCTCGGATGACCAGAGGGAGAAGTATACATCACTACTAGTCTGTTCCCTCTCGGATGACCAGAGGGAGAAGTATACATCACTACTAGTCTGTTCCCCATCAGATGACCAGAGGGAGAAGTATACATCACTACTAGTCTGTTCCCTATCAGATGACCAGAGGGAGAAGTATACATCACTACTAGTCTGTTCCCTCTCGGATGACCAGAGGGAGAAGTATACATCACTACTAGTCTGTTCCCTATCAGATGACCAGAGGGAGAAGTATACATCACTGCTGCGTGCTTTGAACGGGGAGTTTTCCCGTCGTTTTGAAGATTTCAAATTGTTGGAAAATGACATGAATTATGTGATCTGAGCAAGATTAAGCGGGCCGTGCTGAATCAGTCGCTGGCCGCATACGGCCCCCGGGCCGGACTTTGCCCAGGCCTGGTGTAGGCACATGCATCTCTCGATGAACAAAACTTTCCAAAGATTTGTAGTCATGCTCAGAAGATGTTTGTACTGTTTGGGTCAACCTATGTATGTGAACAGACATTTTCAGTGATGAAATATAACAAGTCAAGACACAGATCATCTCTTACCGACTCTCACCTCTCAGCAGTCCTGTTCGTAGTGACGTCAGGATCTACCTGACTTCACTCCTCTAGTCAATGCCCATTAGAGACTTCACTCCTCACACTGATTGAGTAGTTTAAATGTAATGTTGAGTTCTCTCTTTCTTGTGCTTTTGTGCATAGCCGTTATTAACAGGAGTTCTGTCCATGGTGCTGAATGCACAGTGTGCTTTTCCCTCTGTGTAGTTCATTGCATGTTTAAAAATGAAAATACCTACCAAAAGGAGAACATGGATGTGGTTTATTTCTGTGCATGTTAAAAAAGTAAAATAAGTATCATATCTGGATGTGATTTACAGTAGATTTACAATATCTGTCAACACAGTCATACACATGATGTATGATCCTGTAATATGATTCTGGCCTGCTATGGCAAAAATATATCCTAATGTGGCCCTCCATGGGAAATAATTGCCCAGGCATGGTCTACACCACCAGGGGGAAGTCCAATCAATCGTTCTCAGCCTTGTTTTGGTCTTGTGGGATGAGGTGTGTGTGTGTGTGTGTTGATGGAAGCTTAACTGTGATTATATAGGTGGATGGATGCTCTTTGTCCTTGGACAGAGGGGGAATACGTGTGTGTGTGTGTGTGTGTGTGTGTGTGTGTGTGTGTGTGTGTGTGTGTGTTTGTGTTTACTCTATTGAGATGGCCTGTGGGCATGACAGTGGGTGTGACTGGGAATGGAGGAGGGTCTGTCCCTGATTTTACAATCTCTGATTGGTTCCCTCTGTCTTCCTCCCCTCCAATCAGGATGCTATCTCAGCTACAGCTCTCACTCAGCAGTACACTAGAGTGTGTGTGTGTGTGACTTTCTTACCTAAGTACTGTCACTGTGGAAAGGAGAAGAGGGAGGGAATGAGAGGAAAGAAGGATGAGGAGGATGGAGAGAATTACAGGGGATGGATGTGAGCTGGACGACTGGCGCTATGAGGAGGGAACTGAGGGTAACACTGGTGTGTGTTTGTGTGTGTGTGTGTGTGTGTGTGTGTGTGTGTGTGTGTGTGTGTGTGTGTGTGTGTGTGTGTGTGTGTGTGTGTGTGTGTGTGTGTGTGTCTGTGTCTGTGGGTGTCTTTGTTTTTCTGAGAGAGAGAGAAAGAGGGTGAGAGTTGTGTTAAGTGTAAACCTGTTTTTCAGTTTGTTGTAGAGAGATCGTAAGACCCTATCATTAAGGGATTTAGTTCTGTATTGTGTAGAGAGAATGGTGCTTCAGGCTCATATTTGAGATTTGTCTGTAATGTGTTTAAGTGTAGCTTGTTTCCCGCTCATAGTTGACTCTCATGTTGTGGCTCCAGAGAAGTAAAGGTTAGTATGTGTATAATAAAGCAATGAGGCCCAAGGGGGTGTGGTATATGGCCAATATACCACGGCTAAGGCCTATTCTTATGCATGACACAACGCTAAGTGCCTGGATACAGCCCTTAGCCGTGATATATTGGACATATACCACAAACCCCTGAGGTGTCTTATTGCTATTATAAACTGGTTACCAACATAATGAGAACAGTAAAAATAAATGTTTTGTCATACCCGTGGTATACGGTCTGATATACCACGGCTTTCAGCCAATCAGCATTCAGGGCTCGAACCACCCAGTTTATAATAATGTTTAATAATGTGTTATAATAGGTTTAAAGAGGAACTGATGGAGCTGTGTGATGTCGAGCTGGTTCAGTGTGACCTGTCTACCCTCAGGCTCACAAACACTCCCTTACATCATATGTCTCAGTTTCTCAGCGTCTCAATTCATGTTTGTTTTTGTTTTGGTACTTGGTTTAATGACAGAATGTCAGGTTTTAGGAAGTGTCTGTCTATTGGAGGTTGAGGAAGCTAAAGAAGCATTGTATTTTATGGATGCTCTAGCTCTCTTTAACTGTAATTTAGTTAGAAGTTTATTGTAAAGATGGTTGATTTAGAAGAGTCTATGTTATGTTTTAGTGAGTTTCTAGGTCATTACTAATTAAATTGATAATTATAGTTCTGATCAATATCAGCTTCAGGCCTATTGAGCACATCAGCCGTGTGCGGCATGGAAAATAGTCCCCTTGTCTGAACCCTCAGGGTGTTCCAGGAAAAGTATTCCCCAGTAGTGATGCACGGGTTGACTCATCATCTGGGGCAGGTTTAGGGTAATGAAATATTGTGTGGATGAAGGGCGGGTGGCTTGTGGGCGGTCTGAATAAAGAGAAAACAATACCTTAAATCCATAAAGGTATCATTGTTGTGCAATAATATATTTATAGGCTACACATTGAGTTTTTGTTCTTCTTGTTTTAGGCTATCTGGCATTAGTGCTGAAGCCTAAGCTTACATGCGCAAAATAGCCTACACGGCAATCGGAAAATATTTTTGGTAATGGGCAAAAAAAGTTACCGTCGATCCATGGAGGCAAAAAGGACAATGTGTCTGTGGTGTTGAGTTTAATTCAATACGAGAAAAGCTGCACAATGGAGAGTTGAAAATAAAGACAAGGGAGGGCCAGAAAAGTCATGTTTGAGGAAGATTTGGTGATTATGTTATGTGTGATGAGTGTGAGGCGCAATACAAATTTGACAGTCACAAGATGGGGTCTTCAAATAGGCCTATGTCACATCAAGGGAACTGTAGTCTACTGTTCAGATGGGTTAAATGGAAACTGAAATCTGGACACTGACTGTAGGTCTGTAACCTCTCACATAGCCTTAATATTAACTCCTGCAGAATTAAGCATTTCTTTCAGTAAAATTATACACCACCTATATGCAACATTTAGACTGGGAACATGAGTGGAGAAATCTGATTTCTTTCAGCATCTTAAGAGAATGTGAATGCAAATCTGTAGAGGGGCCTCTTTATCAACATCATAAAAGATGATATTATTTCAACCACATAAAATATACATCCAAACTGAAATCTTATCAGAAACATGTTGGGTCGTTTTCACAGCTTTCTATTTCCTTACAACTGGTCAAACTGATGTCATTTCGAGGTTTTGCACAGAGAATCTTTCAATTTTTTGTTTTGTTATTGAATTATTCTCCCAGGTCCCTAATCGTCTTTGCTCTGCGAAAGAAGCAGAGATGACAGAGAACATTTTACCCATGGCAGCTACATTAAAGCATTCATTCTATTGATTTCTGACATTATTCTGGTGAGCATTAGTGTTCTAGGGCAACATATAATGACAGAAGAGAAGCTGCATGTATCTAATTATAGACAAGTTGACTATCAAATAGTCTACCAAAATGTTGGAAATGATGAGCAGAAACGTACATGTACAGCCTTCAGAAAGTATTCATACCCCTTGACCTTTTCCATATTTGGTTGTGTTACAGCCCCAATACCCCATAATGACAAAGTGAAAACATGTTTGTAGAAATGTTTTCATATTTATTAAAAATGAAGTATTCACACTACTGAGTCAATACATGTTATAAGCACCATTGGCAGTGATTACAGCTGTGTGTGTTTCTGGGTGAGTCTCTAAGAGCTTTCCTCACCTGGATTGTGCAACATTTGCCCAATATTATTTTCTAAATTCTTCAAGCTCTGTCAAATTGGTTGTTGATCATTGATCACCATTTTCAGGTCTTGCCATAGATTTGCAAGTAGATTTAAGTCAAAACTGTTACTCGACCACTCAGGAACATTTACTGTCTACTTGGTAAGCAACTCCAGTGTAGATTAGGCGTTGTGTTTTAGGTTATTGTCCTGCTGAAAGGTGAATTAATATCCCATTGTCTGGTGGAAAGCAGAATGAACCAGGTTTTCACGGATGACGTTGCCTGTCCTTTTAAAGAATGGATTTCTATTGAATATTTAAAACATACAATCTACTTGCAATGAAGCCGCTCAACATCTACATCACATTAGACATTAGTCTAACAGACTCCCGAACCAGCGACCCACCAGCCACCGGCTCAACCTCCCAACCGCCAGGCCACCAGACCTCCAAGATCCCCACCACAGTTCCCCAATAGTAGTCCCTTCTTTGCGAGGCATTGGAAAACCTCCCTGGACTTGGTGGTTGAATCTGTGTTTGAAATTCACTGCTCGTCTGAGGGACCTTACAGATAATTATGTGTGGGGTACAGAGATGAAAAAAAATCATGTTAAACACTGTTATTGCACACAGAGTCCATGCAACTCATTATGTAACTTTTAAAGCAAATCTTTATTCCTAAACTTAATTAGGCACACCATAACAAAGGGGTTGAATACTTATTGACTGAAGACATTTCAGCTTTTCATTTTTTATACATTTGTAAACGTTTCTAAAAACATTATGCCACTAACATTATGTGGTATTGTGTGTAGATCTGTGACACAACATCTCAATGTAATCCATTTTAAATGCAGGCTGTAACACAACAAAAATAGGAAAATGTCAAGGGGTGTGAATATTTTCGGAAGGCACTATATCTACATTAGGCAAACAAAAATCCTGCACTCCTGTTAAAAAACAAATTCTTACGTGTCTGACTGTTCTGTTCTGCAGGTTAGTCTCGGGATCGGGCATCAGATTTTCACTTTATCACATATAGTCTCTGATAGTTGGGTGCTTGCGGATTGATTATTAGCAATTGCGGGCGGGTGCGGGTAAACAAACAGCTGACCCGTGCACCACTATTCCCCGGTTCTCACTAGATGGCCATGCTGTAAAGGATGAAATGGACAATATCATTCGAATTGATTAGCAAGTAAATTAGTGAAATTTAGGGTTTGGGTTAGGGGTATGGTTAAGGATATGTTGAGGTTATGGCTATTGGTTAAAATCAGAGATCAATGTGTTCTTACTCTTCTCTATAAACAGTGTGTGTCAAGTCAGTTGTGTGTGTATTCTAGCTCCTCTCTCCATCCACAGTGCTATGTGCAGACAGAGTGGGCCAGATGACGAAGACCTACAATGACATCGATGCTGTCACACGTCTGCTGGAGGAGAAAGAGAGGGACCTGGAGTTGGCTGCTCGGATCGGCCAATCACTGCTCAAGAAGAACAGAACGCTCACAGAGCAGAATGACTACCTGGAGGTACAAGTGGGACACATCACAGAGGAGGTGAGAGAGACATTGGGTCACAGAAGAGCACACAAGTGCATGTACGCACACATGCATTTACAATAACTGAGTTACAAGGGCACTAGTTCCTCATGCATAAACCCAGCTCTGTTTTTTTGCCAATGTTGCAAAGTTAGGTGTCATTGGTCAGGTTTTTAAAATACATTTTGGCTATATTTTTTCAGTAGTATAAACGTGACTTTTAAAGATCCACTGTTATAGGTATTTTGTTTTTGATATCAGTAAACAACACTGGGTGCTAGTGCTGCATCACCAGCTCAGTGATCTGTGTGTTCTCAGGTGGCCCAGCTGCATCATGAGTTGAACCTGAAGGATGAGTTGCTGCAGTTCTACACCAATGCATCAGAGGAGAGTGAAGAGGACACTACTACTGGCTCACCCACGTTAGTATTGTCTGTGTGTTTACTATTCCTGACTGTCTTTCTCTCTCTATCTCATCGCCAAAGCAAGTGAAAATGATAAACAAATGGGAAATAACCACAAAGAAGTGAACAGTAAATATTACACTCACACAAGTTCCAAAATAATAGACATGTCATATTATGTCTATATAGTGTTTTAGCGATATGCAATTAGTTAAAGTACAAAAGGGAAAATAAATAGATATGGTTTGTATTTACAATGGTGTTTGTTCTTCACTGGTTGCCCTTTTCTTGTGGCAACAGGTCACACATCTTGCTGCTGTGATGGCACACTGTGGTATTTCACCCAATAGATATTTCGAGTTTATCAAAATTGGATTTGTTTTTAATTCTTTGTGGGTCTGTTTAATCTGAGAAATATAGGTATGTCTCTAATATGGTCATACATTGGGCAGGTGGTTAGGAAGTGCAGCTCAGTTTCCACCTCATTTTGTGGGCAGTGAGCACATAGCCTGTCTTCTCTTGAGAGCCTTGTCTGCCTACGGCGGCCTTTCTCAATAGCAAGGCTATGCTCACTGAGTCTGTACATAGTCAAAGCTTTCCTTAATTTTGGGTCAGTCACAGTGGTCAGGTATTCTGCCGCTGTGTACTCTCTGTGTAGGGCCAAATAGCATTCTAGTTTGCTCTGTTTTTTTGTTAATTCTTTCCAATGTCTCTCTCTCTCTCTCTCCCCGCTCTCTCCCGCTCTCTCTCTCTCTCCCGCTCTCTCCCGCTCTCTCCCTCTCTCTCTCTCTCTCTCCCACTCTCTCTCTCTCTCCCCACTCTCTCTCTCATCTCTCTCTCTCTCTCTCTCTCTCTCTCTCTCTCTCTCTCTCTCTCTCTCTCCCGCTCTCTCTCTCTCTCCCCGCTCTCTCTCTCTCCCCCGCTCTCTCTCTCTCTCTCCCAGCCTCTCTCTCTCTCTCTCTCTCTCCCGCTCTCTCTCTCTCTCCCGCTCTCTCTCTCTCTCTCCCGCTCTCTCTCTCTCTCTCTCCCGCTCTCTCTCTCTCCTGCTCTCTCTCTCTCTCTCTCTCTCTCCATCTAGGAGTAAGCGAAGTAAGCTGCTGGGTGTGTCAGGATTTGGAGCTGACTCTATGCAGAGGAAACTCAGAGAGCTGGAGGAAGAGAACCTATCTCTCCGCTCAGAGGCCTGTAATCTGAAGACTGAGACTGAGACCTATGAGGAGAAGGAACAACAGCTGGTCAACGACTGTGTTAAAGAACTCAGTGAGTGGAGGAGTATTATACTCTTATACTCTTTCTTTCCTCATGACCCATACCTCCTGAGCTTGCCTCTCTTCCTCTCTCTCTCTCTCTTCCTCTTTAGCTCTTTCTCGCTCTCTCGCACTCTCTATGCTCTCCATCATTTTCTATCAATTAAAATATACTTCACTGGTATTGAATGCCACTTTTGGCATGAATTTAAAATAATGTTGCCAGAGCAGCTAATGAATCCCCCCTCTCCTCTCTCCTGTCTCCAGGACAGTCCAGTCTGTAGATAAACACCTAATGAATCCCCCCTCTCCCCTCTCCTGTCTCCAGGACAGTCCAGTCTGTAGATAAACACCTAATGAATCCCCCCTCTCCCCTCTCCAGGACAGTCCAGTCTGCAGATAAACACCATAGCGGAGGAGTTGGCTCGGAAGACAGAGGACGCCATGCGACAGCAGGAGGAGATCACACACCTGCTCTCTCAAATAGTTGACCTACAGAAGAAAGCCAAGTCGGTGAGACACGCATACCCATGCTTTACCCTCAGTAATACACTGCATGCAATGTGGTATATACTCAGTACAATACTCTTTGTGAGTGTGTGTGTGTTTCTTCAGTTCGCAGTGGAGAACGAGGAGCTCTCTCAGCACCTAGGGGCAGCTAAAGATGCCCAGAGACAACTCACAGTCGAGGTTAGACTCACACCCTACCCCTTTGCCAACCTACACCTCATGAATACTTTGCCAATGAGAAAAAGTAATCAAGCCTGCTCTCTTTTGTTCCTTCTCTCTAGCTAACAGATTTGGATGATAAATATTCAGAGTGTATAGAGATGCTCCATGAGGCTCAGGAAGAGCTGAAGTACTTGAGGAACAGAAACCATCCTGCTGGAACACCACGCAGATTCCATCCTCTGGGTCTCTACCCTATGGTATGTGTGTGGTAGGGGTTATCAGAACGTACACTCTCAAAAGAGCGATCTCCTTTTGAGAGTGTAGTTGTATATCATAGAGCTGATGGTGTGTGTGTCTATGGTGTGTGTGTGTACGGCAGGACTCCCTGGCAGCAGAGATAGAGGGGACGATGAGGAAGGAGATGAGTCTGGATGACCCTGAGTGCGAGGAACAGAAGTACACATGCTTCTATTAGTTTATAACACTCTTCTAATCTTTCTCAATACTGTATAGTAACATAAACTCACCTATACTCATAATATATACCCATAGCTACCATACTTGCCTACACTCATGTCTATTTCATGTTATGTTTGTGAACAGGGTGCACCACAAGCGTGTGTTTGAGACAGTGAAGAACATCAACCAGATGGTCCGGCAGCGTTCTCCAATCCCGTCCAACGTCAACATCCCGGGATCCAATCAGGCGTCGTCTCTTAGCTCCGCTCACTCTAGTGGCAGGACCACACCCATGACTGGTAGCATTAGCTGGGATGTCAGAGGTGACGGTGTCACCCTTGACAACCGACAACAGAGCATGCTCATGGAGTCAGCAGCAGACAATCAGGACAGGTAAGTCGTGCATACCTGAACCTGTGAACCACCCTGTCTTTGACACAGTATAGTTGTACAGTTTACCAGATCTCGCCTGAAGAAATGTTTAAAATCTAACGAACCATATTAAAATGAAATTAGAACAAGCTTTTCATATTCACCAGGTTCATTTTTTAAATAGTCTATTTATGTGCATCAGTCTAGTAATATTTATCTATTTCTGTTTGGGCTTTAGTGTGGACGCCCGTGCTAAGAAAGCAGCTGGTGTTGAGGACCTGAGGCTGGCGTTACGCCGCCTGTCCCTGCGCCGCCAGAACAACCTGAGCGAGAGACGCTTCTTTGAGGAGGAGAGAGGGAGGAGGAGAGGTGGAGGAGGAGTTGCGCAGGATGGGGGGGGGCAGGGGGGTGGGATGACACCCTCAGATAGCATCATGTCTCTGGGGTCATTACACCTGTGGGCCTCCCGACCATACCTCCCCGACAAACTACAGATCGTTAAACCCCTGGAAGGTGAGGGAGAGAAGGAGAGGCGGACGAGGAAAGAGGAGAAGAGAAAGGTGGGGATGAGGGGAGAGGAGAGAAGGATGGGGTGGAGGAGAGAGAGAGAAAGGGAAGAGAGGGAGGGGCTGGCCAAGCCGTGGGAGAGAGGTAGGGAATGGCAGCGAGATGTGGAAGGAGGGAGCGAGGTAGAGAGAGAAGGAGAGGGAGAGGGAGAGGGAAGGGATGGGGAAAAGAGTGGAGGAGAGAGGGAGAGAAGAAGTTGGAGCAAAAAGAGGGGGCTAGATAGAGAGAGGGAGCGAGGGAGGAGATGGGCTAGAGAGGTAGAACAGGGGAGAGAAACAGAAGAAGGAATAGAAAGAGGAGAGCGTCCTGTATCTTTAATGTTGTTTAACTCCTTCTGGTCTCTGATGCATCACCATCGTAAGTCAGGCCTCTCCACCTCACAACACTCCTACTATAGAGACCCTCAGCCTAGAGGTTGGCTGGGGATCAACTAAAATATAAGTTTAATCATGAGCAGTGTGGTGTTTTGTTGTGCTGCTGCTACCCTCTGCTGGTGAGGGGAGAAACATACAACATGATAACATTTTGATGTAACATTAAATATGTGAGATGTCTGAGTCTAACTCTTTATTTTCTCTTTAGTTCACTATTCCATCATTTTTGGTGTACTCCCCCCCCCCTCTCCTACTTTCTTTCTTGTTATAATACTTTAATTTCTTTCATCTCATTTACTCATTTTAATGAAATCCTTTGTTAATTTTTCATCTTCTGTTTAACTAAACTTTTACTCTGCATCTTCAATAAAAACCTGACCTCATTCTCTTCTTTTGCTCTCTTCATTCTTTCACTTCTGTTGCCTGTGTGTGTTTTTTCATTTTCTCTGCAATCTCAACTTTCTCTGCAGCCTCCCTAGCTTTGTGTTGGGCTTTACTGTTATGGCTTTAACCATTGTCTACAGTTGAGATGTTTTCATGCAATACAATAAAACACACCCACTTTCCTCACTTCTCTCAAATGTTTAACCATATATAGCAAATTGTGAAAATGTGTGTGTGTGTGTGTGTGTGTGTGCCTGTGCTTGTATGTAATATGTTTCTCTCACCCTTTGCATTTCTCTCTTGGTCCTGTCGTCTCCAGGCTCTGCGACCCTTCACCACTGGCAGCAGTTGGCTCAGCCCCACTTAGGAGTGATCCTGGATGCTAGACCTGGGGTTGTACCTAAAGGCTTCAGGCCTCTGGAACTAGAGCTGGAACAGGTAAGTGTGTGTGTGTGTGTTTCCCATGGGTGTGTGTGTATATGGAATAACCTGTGTGTTTGTGTGTATGTTTGGGTGTTGCAGGTGTATCCATGGGGTGGTTTCGAGGAGGATGAACCAGGAGAGCAGTACTTCCAGAGTCTCCCCACCTCCTCAGCCTCTGCCTCCCCCGCCCTCCCCCCTCAGCCTCACCCTCCTTACCCCTCTACTCCCCCCAGCCACCTCGCCTCACCCTCAGCCCCCTCTCCCTCCCCTCACCTAAGCAACACTGATCCTGCAGGTATGTTTCTATATGCACATACAGATACTATGATAGATGCTACATCAACATGTGAGATACTAAGAATACTTAACCATTTATATTCAAAGTGATAGAGAGAGAGAGCGATTCAAAAGACAGAGAGAGAGCGATTCAAAAGACAGAGAGAGAGCGATTCAAAAGACAGAGAGAGAGCGATTCAAAAGACAGAGAGAGAGCGATTCAAAAGACAGAGAGAGAGCGATTCAAAAGACAGAGAGAGAGCGATTCAAAAGACAGCGAGAGAGCGATTCAAAAGACAGAGAGAGCGATAGAAATAGATAAACAGAAAGAGAAAGTGTTTTAGTGGTTAACTAAGTGGTTGACTGGTTCAATCATATACACACTGGTTCAGTGGTTCACTGAGTGGTTCACTAAGTGGTTCAGTGGTTCACTGCCACTTTTCCAGCCAGGAAAGGTAGAGGAGAACAGATAGACTATTCTGTGTGTTTGTGTCTTTGTGTTTTCAGCGGTGTACTACCCAGGTAAATGCATGGCCCATACCAGCTCTACCTACACCTTTACTACCTGTCGTATCCTACACCCAACTGATGAGCTGACCCGCGTCACACCCAGGTACAGAGACACACCATACACCTACATCTCCTCCTTCTCTACCACCATACACCTCCCTCTTCTCCTTCTCTACCACCCTACACCTCCCTCTTCTCCTTCTCTACCACCCTACACCTTCCTCTCCTCCTTCTTTACCACCCTACACCTTCCTCTCCTCCTTCTCTACCACCATGCTCCTCCCTCTCCTCCTTCTCTACCACCATACACCTCCCTCTCCTCCTTCTCTACCACCATACACCTCCCTCTCCTCCTTCTCTATCACCATGCTCCTCCCTCTCCTCCTTCTCTACCACCATACACCTCCCTCTCCTCCTTCTCTACCACCATACACCTCCCTCTCCTCCTTCTCTACCACCATACACCTCCCTCTCCTCCTTCTCAACCACCATACACCTCCCTCTCCTCCTTCTCTACCACCATGCACCTCCCTCTTCTCCTTCTCTACCACCATACACCTCCTTCTCCTCCTTCTCTACCACTATACACCTCCCTCTCCTCCTCCTTTACCACCATACACCTCCCTCTCCTCCTTCTCTACCACCATACACCTCCCTCTCCTCCTTCTTTACCACCATACACCTCCTTCTCTACCACCATACACCTCCCTCTCCTCCTTCTCTACCACCATACACCTCCCTCTCCTCCTTCTCTACCACCATACACCTCCCTCTCCTCCTTCTTTACCACCATACACCTCCTTCTCTACCACCATACACCTCCCTCTCCTCCTTCTCTACCACCATACACCTCCCTCTCCTCCTTCTCTACCACCATACACCTACATATCCTCCTTCTTTACCACCATACACCTCCCTCTCCTCCTTCTTTACCACCATATACCTCCCTCTCCTCCTTCTCTACCACCATACACCTCCCTCTCCTCCTCCTTTACCACCATACACCTCCCTCTCCTCCTTCTCTACCACCATACACCTCCCTCTCCTCCTTCTTTACCATCATACACCTCCCTCTCCTCCTTCTCTACCACCATACACCTCCCTCTCCTCCTTCTCTACCACCATACACCTCCCTCTCCTCCTTCTCTACCACCATACACCTCCCTCTCCTCCTTCTTTACCACCCTACACCTCCCTCTCCTCCTTCTCTACCATCCTACACCTCCCTCTCCTCCTTCTCTACCACCCTACACCTCCCTCTCCTCCTTCTTTACCACCATACACCTCCCTCTCCTCCTTCTCTACCACCCTACACCTCCCTCTCCTCCTTCTCTACCACCCTACAGCTCCCTCTCCTCCTTCTCTACCACCCTACACCTCCCTTTCCTCCTTCTCTACCACCCTACAGCTCCCTCTCCTCCTTCTCTACCACCCTACACCTCCCTCTCCTCCTTCTCTACCACCCTACACCTCCCTCTCCTCCTTCTCTACCACCATGCACCTCCCTCTCCTCCTTCTTTGCCACCATACACCTCCCTCTCCTCCTTCTCTACCACCATACACCTCCCTCTCCTCCTTCTATACCACCCTATACCTCCCTCTCCTCCTTCTCTACCACCCTACACCTCCCTCTCCTCCTTCTCTACCACCCTACACCTCCCTCTCCTCCTTCTCTACCACCCTACACCTCCCTCTCCTCCTTCTCTACCACCATGCACCTCCCTCTCCTCCTTCTTTGCCACCATACACCTCCCTCTCCTCCTTCTCTACCACCATACACCTCCCTCTCCTCCTTCTATACCACCCTATACCTCCCTCTCCTCCTTCTCTACCACCCTACACCTCCCTCTCCTCCTTCTCTACCACCATGCACCTCCCTCTCCTCCTTCTCTACCACCCTACACCTCCCTCTCCTCCTTCTCTACCACCCTACACCTCCCTCTCCTCCTTCTCTACCACCATACACCTCCCTCTCCTCCTTCTCTACCACCATGCACCTCCCTCTCCTCCTTCTCTACCACCATACACCTCCCTCTCCTCCTTCTATACCACCCTACACCTCCCTCTCCTCCTTCTCTACCACCCTACACCTCCCTCTCCTCCTTCTCTACCACCATACACCTCCCTCTCCTCCTTCTCTACCACCATACACCTCCCTCTCCTCCTTCTTTACCACCCTACACCTCCCTCTCCTCCTTCTCTACCATCCTACACCTCCCTCTCCTCCTTCTCTACCACCCTACACCTCCCTCTCCTCCTTCTTTACCACCATACACCTCCCTCCCCTCCTTCTCTACCACCCTACACCTCCCTCTCCTCCTTCTCTACCACCCTACAGCTCCCTCTCCTCCTTCTCTACCACCCTACACCTCCCTTTCCTCCTTCTCTACCACCCTACAGCTCCCTCTCCTCCTTCTCTACCACCATACACCTCCCTCTCCTCCTTCTTTACCACCCTACACCTCCCTCTCCTCCTTCTCTACCATCCTACACCTCCCTCTCCTCCTTCTCTACCACCCTACACCTCCCTCTCCTCCTTCTTTACCACCATACACCTCCCTCTCCTCCTTCTCTACCACCCTACACCTCCCTCTCCTCCTTCTCTACCACCCTACAGCTCCCTCTCCTCCTTCTCTACCACCCTACACCTCCCTTTCCTCCTTCTCTACCACCCTACAGCTCCCTCTCCTCCTTCTCTACCACCCTACACCTCCCTCTCCTCCTTCTCTACCACCCTACACCTCCCTCTCCTCCTTCTCTACCACCATGCACCTCCCTCTCCTCCTTCTTTGCCACCATACACCTCCCTCTCCTCCTTCTCTACCACCATACACCTCCCTCTCCTCCTTCTATACCACCCTATACCTCCCTCTCCTCCTTCTCTACCACCCTACACCTCCCTCTCCTCCTTCTCTACCACCCTACACCTCCCTCTCCTCCTTCTCTACCACCCTACACCTCCCTCTCCTCCTTCTCTACCACCATGCACCTCCCTCTCCTCCTTCTTTGCCACCATACACCTCCCTCTCCTCCTTCTCTACCACCATACACCTCCCTCTCCTCCTTCTATACCACCCTATACCTCCCTCTCCTCCTTCTCTACCACCCTACACCTCCCTCTCCTCCTTCTCTACCACCATGCACCTCCCTCTCCTCCTTCTCTACCACCCTACACCTCCCTCTCCTCCTTCTCTACCACCCTACACCTCCCTCTCCTCCTTCTCTACCACCATACACCTCCCTCTCCTCCTTCTCTACCACCATGCACCTCCCTCTCCTCCTTCTCTACCACCATACACCTCCCTCTCCTCCTTCTATACCACCCTACACCTCCCTCTCCTCCTTCTCTACCACCCTACACCTCCCTCTCCTCCTTCTCTACCACCATACACCTCCCTCTCCTCCTTCTCTACCACCATACACCTCCCTCTCCTCCTTCTTTACCACCCTACACCTCCCTCTCCTCCTTCTCTACCATCCTACACCTCCCTCTCCTCCTTCTCTACCACCCTACACCTCCCTCTCCTCCTTCTTTACCACCATACACCTCCCTCCCCTCCTTCTCTACCACCCTACACCTCCCTCTCCTCCTTCTCTACCACCCTACAGCTCCCTCTCCTCCTTCTCTACCACCCTACACCTCCCTTTCCTCCTTCTCTACCACCCTACAGCTCCCTCTCCTCCTTCTCTACCACCCTACACCTCCCTCTCCTCCTTCTCTACCACCCTACACCTCCCTCTCCTCCTTCTCTACCACCATGCACCTCCCTCTCCTCCTTCTTTGCCACCATACACCTCCCTCTCCTCCTTCTCTACCACCATACACCTCCCTCTCCTCCTTCTATACCACCCTATACCTCCCTCTCCTCCTTCTCTACCACCCTACACCTCCCTCTCCTCCTTCTCTACCACCCTACACCTCCCTCTCCTCCTTCTCTACCACCCTACACCTCCCTCTCCTCCTTCTCTACCACCATGCACCTCCCTCTCCTCCTTCTTTGCCACCATACACCTCCCTCTCCTCCTTCTCTACCACCATACACCTCCCTCTCCTCCTTCTATACCACCCTATACCTCCCTCTCCTCCTTCTCTACCACCCTACACCTCCCTCTCCTCCTTCTCTACCACCATGCACCTCCCTCTCCTCCTTCTCTACCACCATACACCTCCCTCTCCTCCTTCTCTACCACCATACACCTCCCTCTCCTCCTTCTCTACCACCATACACCTCCCTCTCCTCCTTCTCTACCACCATGCACCTCCCTCTCCTCCTTCTCTACCACCATACACCTCCCTCTCCTCCTTCTATACCACCCTACACCTCCCTCTCCTCCTTCTCTACCACCCTACACCTCCCTCTCCTCCTTCTCTACCACCATGCACCTCCCTCTCCTGCTTCTCTACCACCATACACCTCCCTCTCCTCCTTCTCTACCACCATGCACCTCCCTCTCCTCCTTATCTACCACCATACACCTCCCTCTCCTCCTTCTCTACCACCATACACCTCCCTCTCCTCCTTCTTTACCACCCTACACCTCCCTCTCCTCCTTCTCTACCACCATACACCTCCCTCTCCTCCTCCTATACCACCATACACCTCCCTCTCCTCCTTCTATACCACCATACACCTCCCTCTCCTCCTTCTATACCACCATACACCTCCCTCTCCTCCTTCTATACCACCATACACCTCCCTCTCCTCCTTCTCTACCACCATACACCTCCCTCTCCTCCTCCTATACCACCATACACCTCCCTCTCCTCCTTCTATACCACCATACACCTCCCTCTCCTCCTTCTATACCACCATACACCTCCCTCTCCTCCTTCTCTACCACCCTACAGCTCCCTCTCCTCCTTCTCTACCACCCTACAGCTCCCTCTCCTCCTTCTCTACCACCCTACAGCTCCCTCTCCTCCTTCTCTACCACCCTACACCTCCCTCTCCTCCTTCTATACCACCATACACCTCCTTCTCTACCACCATACACCTCCCTCTCCTCCTTCTATACCACCATACACCTCCCTCTCCTCCTTCTCTACCACCATACACCTCCCTCTCCTCCTTCTCTACCACCATACACCTCCCTCTCCTCCTTCTATACCACCATACACCTCCTTCTCTACCACCATACACCTCCCTCTCCTCCTTCTATACCACCATACACCTCCCTCTCCTCCTACTCTACCACCATACACCTCCCTCTCCTCCTTCTATACCACCATACACCTCCCTCTCCTCCTTCTCTACCACCATACACCTCCCTCTCCTCCTTCTCTACCACCATACTCCTTCTTCTCCCTCTTCTCTCTAAAGTGTACACTTGTTCTCTGTCCACACGTTATCTCATAGATCACAATTGTTGCAGTGTGCAGTCTCAATGTTCTCTGTTCTTTCTCTGCCCGTCTTTTTCAAATGGTGTTGTTATCCCTTCCCTCCTCTCCAGTGTTAACCCCGGCATGTCCTCGTCATCCTGTGTGATGACATCATCTATCCTGGCCACTCCCGCTGCCACGCCCTGTCATACACCCCGCAGGATGAGTCTACTACGACCCTCTGAGTCCTCTACCAACCTCAGGTACACACACACACACACACACACACACACACACACACACACACACACACACACACACACACACACACACACACACACACACACACACACACACAATACATATAAAACTTGATAGATTGACTCTAGCTACTACGTCTCATTCCCAGGACTTTGTCTGTGTGTGTATGTGTGTGTGTGTGTGTGTGTGTGTGTGCACCTGCCCGTGTGTGTATATGATTTCCCCTTCTTCAGGGAAGCCACACGTACCACCAGTACCTCTCTGGGATTAGTGCGCCTTCTGCAGGAGAGAGGCATCTCTGCAGCCATGTACCACCACCAGACCCAGGGCTGGGACAGGGCTGGCGGGCCCGGGGTGGGGAGCGGAGGGGTGCTGTTCAGTACCTCTATCACCCCTAACCTCCACCCAGCCCCCCACCCCGACTCCCTCCGCCCCTCCACTCCCCCCAACTCCCCCACAGGACACGACCCCCCATCCTCGGGGACCAACACCCCCGCGGGCTTCGACTTCAAGTCTCCTTCCTATGACAACTTCCTGGCCTCCAAGCCGGCACGGTCCATTCTGAAGGAAGTAGCGGGGGGGGTGGGGAGCAGCCGGAGCAGGAGGCAGCAGAGGGGGAGAGATTGTGAGAGCCAGACAGATGTTAGCGTCACAGTTCATAACCTCAACCTGGTGGACAAGGTGAGGCGCCTGGGTGTGGCTGGGTGTCCTCCAGGACCAGGGGGTGTAACCGGGGGACCAAGTTCCATCCTGGGGCCTCTGGGTGGGCTACGGAGGCCCGGGTCGCCCTTTGGACCAGAGGGGATGAGGAGGAACAGGAGTTATCCAGCTATGGTAGGGGCCAGTATGGCGATGAAGGGCCCGGGGCCCCAGGAGGACTCAGAACTATTCCTGCCTCCTAACAAAATGCCTAAAGAGAAGAGCCTCAAGTAGAGGCTGGGACCTCTGGCCTCTAACCGCTGACCCCTAATATTAACCCTAACCAACTAGTTTCCTCAGGAGACTGAACTTGTTACTTACCTGTTAGACCTCTGGTACTATAGCTAGTTTTTCAAAATCCTACAAACTATTGGTACTCCTGGTCTAGCTATTGACAAATGACAACTAGTCACCTTTCTCAGCTACTGACAATGAATTAGTCTTCTAGTTCTGTCCGATGCTTATTCTTCCAGCTCCAAAACCAAATGGCTACCCTGCTGTCTGCTACTGTTTAACCAGCTACCAAACTAGTACTAACAATGAACAATGATCTTCCATAATAGCTAAAACTTTTCCTCTCTAGCCCTTGAACACAGCTATTTCTCCCTGATGTAAGTCAATGAAATGACATTGAACCGATGTCTGCGCCCAGAGAGGGGTAGCTCCTCACATGTAGACTAAGCATAATGTATGTAGTTCAAATCTAATTGTATTTGTCACATTTTCTTTAACCTTTATTTAACTAGGCAAGTCAGTTAAGAACAAATTCTTATTTTAAATGATGGCCTTGGAACAGTGGGTTAACTGCCTGATCAGGGGCAGAACGACAGATTTGTACTTTGTCAGCTCGGGGATTTGAACTTGCAACCTTCCGGTTACTAGTCCAACGCTCTAACCACTAGGCTACTAGACTAACAGTGAAAGTGTTACTAAAGGGCCCTTCCCAACAATGCAGAGAGAAAACAAGTCATAATAACACATGGAATAAATGCACAATGAGTAACGATAACTTGGCTACATACACGGGGTAGCAGTACGGAGTGGATGTGCAGGGGTACGAGGTAACTCAAATCAAATCAAATCAAATTTATTTATATAGCCCTTCGTACATCAGCTGATATCTCAAAGTGCTGTACAGAAACCCAGCCTAAAAACCCCAAACAGCAAGCAATGCAGGTGTAGAAGCACGGTGGCTAGGAAAAACTCCCTAGAAAGGCCAATACCTAGGAAGAAACCTAGAGAGGAACCAGGCTATGTGGGGTGGCCAGTCCTCTTCTGGCTGTGCCGGGTGGAGATTATAACAGAACATGGCCAAGATGTTCAAATGTTCATAAATGACCAGCATGGTCGAATAATAATAAGGCAGAACAGTTGAAACTGGAGCAGCAGCACAGTCAGGTGGAAGTTGAAACTGGAGCAGCAGCATGGCCAGGTGGACTGGGGACAGCAAGGAGTCATCATGTCAGGTAGTCCTGGGGCATGGTCCTAGGGCTCAGGTCAGTTGAAACTGGAACAGCAGCATGGCCAGGTGGACTGGGGACAGCAAGGAGTCATCATGTCAGGTAGTCCTGGGGCATGGTCCTAGGGCTCAGGTCCTCCGAGAGAGAGAAAGAAAGAGAGAAGGAGAGAATTAGAGAACGCACACTTAGATTCACACAGGACACCGAATAGGACAGGAGAAGTACTCCAGATATAACAAACTGACCCCAGCCCCCCGACACATAAACTACTGCAGCATAAATACTGGAGGCTGAGACAGGAGGGGTCAGGAGACACTGTGGCCCCATCCGAGGACACCCCCGGACAGGGCCAAACAGGAAGGATATAACCCCACCCACTTTGCCAAAGCACAGCCCCCACACCACTAAACTGAGATAGACATATACATATAGGTAGGGATAAAGTGACTAGGAAACTAAATAATAAATAGTAGCATCAGAGTATGTGACGAGTCAAAAGAGTTCATGCAAAAGGGTCAATGCAGATAGTCTGGGCAGCTATTGGTTAACTATTTAACTACCTATTCACCAGTCTTATGGCTTGGGGGTAGAATCTGTTCAGGATCCTGTTGGTTTCAGACTTAGTGTATTGGTACCCCTTACCATGCGCTAGCAGAGACAACAGTCTATGACTTGGGTAGCTGGAGTCTTTGACAATTTGCTGAGTAAGTTAGATCAAACTTACACGTCATGTGATTGTCATGTCAGCTGGATTAGGAGCTTCTTCATCACCATGTATTTAGATTACTAGTATCATGTAGCACCGCTAACTATAGTCTAAACCTTTCTTCCTAGGTAATAATGGATTGTGAGATAATGTTGAATATATAACAATTCTAATGTTAAAGATTTTCCACAAAATTCATGAAATAGATGATCAACTTTTTTGCTCAACTCTTTCTCCTTCTTTATTTTTCTCTTCCACTCTCTCTTTCTCTCTCCCTGTTCTCAATGAGAAGAATAAGTCATAGTTCACTTTTAAGAGTCTTGTTAATGTTTTGTCTGTGTGTTAAAGTTTCATTAGTGTTATTTTTCTAAATGACTATAGACAAAGGGAAATGGATAGTGGTTTCAGAGTGGTCAGTGAGTGAGGGCATTCTGAAAAGATCAATATACCCACTGCTGGAATGGAGACAGGGAAGGAGGAACAGGGGGAAGGGATAGAGGTTAAACAGTCTTTGTGGTCAGAAGCGTTTCCTGCTTCTTACTTCAGAGAACTCCACAGAGAATTTCAATTGCTTAAATTAATTTTTAAAAAGCATTAGTGCCTCAACATGGTTTCTACATCACTATGCTCATACAGGTTGTTTATGTTCTTATTCTAACAAAAACATTGTCCACTGAGTTACACTCGTTAGCTCCTACATTGATATGTATAATTATGTAATTTATTGACTAAACAGTCTTTTGATTGAATATGCAAAACTATTATTATTCACAAGATTTAACACATAAAACACATGCACTATATACGGTATATAACACTATATTCATTCATTGTTATTAGTACTGGAAAACTAATTTACAACAATCACGGTGAAATAGAGTGGTGGTGTTCAATACTAAACAAAAATATAAATGCAACATGTAAAGTGTTGGTTTCATGAGCTGAAATAAAATATACCAGAAATTGTCCACAATTTTTTTTGTATTTCTCTCAAATTCGGTGCACAAATTTGTTTTCCTCCCTGTTATTGAGCATTTCTCCTTTGCCAAGATAATCCACCCACCAAATAGGTGTGGCATATCAAGAAGCTGATTAAACAGCATGATCATTACACAGGTGCACCTTGTGCTGGCGACAATAATAGACCACTCTAAAATGTGAAGTTTTGTCACACAACATAATGCCAGACATGTCTCAAGTTTTGAGGGAGTGTGCAATTTGCATGCTGACTGCAGGAATGTCCACCAGAGCTGTTTCCAGATCATTTAATGTTAATTTCTCTACCATAAGCCACCTCCAACGTCGTTTTAGAGAATTTGGCAGTACGTCCAATCGGCCTCACAACCTCAGACCACGTGTAACCACACCAGCCCTGGACCTCCACATCCGGACAGCTGATGAAACTGTGGATTTGAACAACCAAAGAATTTCTGCACAAACTGTCAGAAACTGTCTCAGGGAACCTGATCTGTCTGCTCATCGTCCTCACCGGGGTCTTGACCTGATTGCAGTTCGGTGTTGTAACTGACTTCAGTTGGAAAATGCTGACCTTCGATGGCCACTGGCACACTGGAGAAGTGTGCCTTTCACGGATGCATCCCGGTTTCAACTGTACGAAGCAGATGGCCTACAGAGTGTATGGCGTCGTGTGGGCGAGCTGTTTGCGGATGTCAAAGTTGTATCGATGGCAATTTCAATGCACAGATACCGTGACGAGATCATGAGGCCCATTGCTGTGCCATTCATTTGCCGCCATCACCTTATGTTTCAGCATAATAATGCACGGATCTGAACACAAATCCTGGAAGCTGAAAATGTCAGAGTTCTTCTATGGCCTGCATACTCACCCGACATGTCAACCATTGAGTATGTTTGGGATGCGTATGACAACATGTTCCAGTTCCCGCCAATATCCAGTAACTTCTGCACAGCCTTTGAAGAGGAATGGGACAACATTCCACAGGCCACAACAGCCTGATCAACTCCATGGAAAGGAAATGTGTGGTCACACCAGATACTGGCTGGTTTTTCTGATCCACGCTCCTACATTCTTTTTTACGTATCTGTGACCAACAGATGTGTATCTGTATTCCCAGTCATGTGAAATCCATAGATTAGGGCCTAATTAATGTATTTCAATTGACTGATTTCCTTATATGAAACTCAGTAAAATCTTTGAAATTGTTGCATGTTGTGTTTATATTTTAATTCAGTGTATATTTAAACAGTTGTGTTTCAGCAGTTACAGTGGCTTGCGAAAGTATTCACACCCCTTGTCATTTTTCCTATTTTGTTGCCTTACAACCTGGAATTAAAATAGATTTGGGGGGGGGGTTTGTATAATTTGATTTACACAACATGCCTACCACTATGAAGATGCAAAATATTTTTTCTTGTGATACAAACCAGAAATAATACCAAAAAAACAGAAAACTTTAGCATGCATAACTATTCCTCCCCCCAAAGTCAATACTTTGTAGAGCCACCTTTTGCAGCAATTACAGCTGCAAGTCTCTTGGGGTATGTCTCTATAAACACATCTAACCACTGGGATGTTTGCCCATTCTTCAAGGCAAAACTACTCCAGCTCCTTCAAGTTGGATGGGTTCCGCTGTTGTACAGCAATCTTTAAGTCATGCCACAGATTCTGAATTGGATTGAGGTCTGGCCTTTGACTAGGTCATTCCAAGACATTTACATGTTAGCCCTTAAACCACTAGATTGCTGCTTTAGCAGTATGCTTAGGGTCATTGTCCTGCTGGAAGGTGAACCTCCGTCCCAGTCTCAAATCAGGTTTCACTCAAGACTTTCCCTGTATTTAGCACCATCCATCATTCCTTCAATTCTGACCAGTTTCCCAGTTCCTGCCAATGAAAAACATCCCCACAGCATGATGCTGCCACCACTATGTTTCACTGTGGATGGTGTTCTCGGGGTGATGAGAGGTGTTGGGTTTGCGCCAGACATAGTGTTTTCCTTGTCGGCCAAAAAGCTCAATTTTAGTCTCATCTGACCAGAGTACCTTCTTCCATATGTTTGGGGAGTCTCCCACATGCCAAACATGCTTGCTTATTTTTTCTGGCCACCCTTCCATAAAGCCCATCTCTCTGGAGTGTACAGCTTAAAGTGGTCCTATGGACAGATACTCCAATCTCCGCTGTGGAGCTTTGCAGCTCCTTCAAGGTTATCTTTGGTCTCTTTGGTCTCAGATTAATGCCCTCTTTGCCTTTGTCTCTGACCTGTTTGGAGAGCTCCTTGGTCTTCATGGTGCCGCTTGCTTGGTGGTGCCCCTTGCTTAGTGGTGTTGCAAACTCGGGGGCCTTTCAGAACAGGTTTATATATACTGAGTGAGTATATCATGTGACAGATCATGTGACACTTAGATTGCACAAAGGTGGACTTTATTTAACAAATTATGTGACTTCTGAAGGTAATTGGTTGCACCAGATCTTATTTAGGGGCTTCATAGCAAAGCGGCTGAATACATATACACGCACCACTTTTCCATTTTAGATTTATTTTAAACAAGTTATTTGAAATCCAAATAAAAATCCATTGTAATGCAACAAAATAGGAAAAACGCCAAGGGGGGGGGGGGGGGGGGGGGGTGAATACTTTTGCAAGGCACTGTATAGAGTTATAAGAGTTTGTGGTCAACCCTTCTCCTGATAATGATTAATTGTTTGGAGTGCAGGCTTTTGCTCAAGCCATACTGTAACACATCTGATTTAGCTAATCAAGGTCCTAATCATTTGTAGTTATTTCGGTAGAGCATGGCGTGAGCAAAAGCCTGCACACCACTACCAGCTGATGGCACTGTTTGACAGCTTATTTCCTAGAAGAAGTCTTGTTTTCAGAACACGCACACACTCAGATATAATGTTTCCCTCTCCATAAGTGTTGCGACTGCCGCTGAGAGGAAGATGGAGGATGATTGGTGGATAAATGAGAAATGAACAGGAACGTTTCAACCTTCATACCTGTGTGTGTGCTCTCCTTTCAATAACCACAAATATCACTGCGGCTGCCTCTAATCCAACACAATTAGATGTCAACAGACGATTATTGCGTTTCAAATGCCATTGGTGTCGATCATTCAGATAATGTGTGTAAAGTGTCATAATATTTTAATAACATTCTATAAGTCATTGAGATCAAACTGTACCTGAGAAATGGTGAAAATTGTTTTCAGTAATGTGAATGGAAATGATTGTGTGTCAGATTTGAGTTCCTTTAAAGAAAAGAGAAAGAGATAAAAGGGGTTAGAGATGGGGAGGGGGAGAGAGAAAGAGATAAAAGGGGTTAGAGATGGGGAGGGGGCGAGAGAAAGAGATACAAGGGGTTAGAGATGGGGAGGGGGAGAGAGAAAGAGAGAAAAGGGGTTAGAGATGGGGAGGGGGAGAGAGAAAGAGATAAAAGGGGTTAGAGATGGGGAGGGGGAGGGGGCGAGAGAAAGAGATACAAGGGGTTAGAGATGGGGAGGGGGAGAGAGTAAGAGAGAAAAGGGGTTAGAGATGGGGAGGGGGAGAGAGAAAGAGAGAAAAGGGGTTAGAGATGGGGAGGGGGAGAGAAAAGGGGTTAGAGATGGGGAGGGGGAGAGAGAAAGAGAGAAAAGGGGTTAGAGATGGGGAGGGGGAGAGAGAAAGAGAGAAAAGGGGTTAGAGATGGGGAGGGGGAGAGAAAGAGAGAAAAGGGGTTAGAGATGGGGAGGGGGAGAGAGAAAGAGATAAAAGGGGTTAGAGATGGGGAGGGGGAGAGAGAAAGATAGAAAGATGAAGGGGATACAGGAAGAGTAAAAGAGAGTGAGGGAGAATAAGAAAAGAGAGAAAAAGAAAGAGAGATGGGGAGAGTGATTGCCAGAGACAGAGAGATGTCGTGTATCGGACTGAAGTGAGTTTGGATTGATGAGCAATTCTCCAGGGTATTAGCAGTCTGAACGCTGGACTGAATGTTTCTTAAGCTTTTGAAGACTAACTCCCACAGAGAGCGAGAGAGTGTGAGTATGTGTGAGTGTGTGTGCGTGTCTGTGCGAAGATAGGTATTTGATGTCCAAACGGTGCACTAAGTATTCTTTATGCTATCTTCCAGATGAAGTGATGGCAGTTTGGGTCCTCGGGTCATACATTTACCCCTGTCTCCAATCCTAACACACCTGAGCCATTACCTGTCGAAGATGTGAAGAATATTTTTTGGTCTGATGTGTGTAATGATGAATATCCTGACGCTAGACTTGAAGCATATATGAAACTGCTTCTTCTGGTTATGGATAAGCATGCGCTCATCAAGAAACTGACTGTCAGAACTGCCCAAATCCCAGTGAATTTAAAAATATATATATTTTTAATTGTACCTTTATTTAACTAGGCAAGTCAGTTAAGAACAAATTCTTATTTTCAATGACGGCCTAGGAACAGTGGGTTAACTGCCTGGGGAATAGATGATGAATTGAAAAACTGTATGGCTGAGAGCGATGAGGCAAAGGGAATAGCAAATACGTCTGAAACACAGCAGACTGGCACACATACAGTCAATAGAGAAATAACATAGATAAACAAAAAGAAGAAGAAACTACACTATGGAACAAAGTTGAATGATATAAAAAATGAAATAATAAAAAAATCTCTGGAGTTATTGAAATAATTCTAGGCAAAAAAAGCCAACCCAGCTCCATCCTTCATTGTGGCAGATGCCTTGTTCATAGCAAATCCCTTTGATATTGCCAACCACTTTAGTAACTTTTTTGTTGACAGGATTAGCAAATTTGGGCATGACATGCAAACAACATGCTGATCCTTCATGTTCATGCATAATGGACCAAGTAATGAAAGACCAGCACTGTAGTGGAGAGTTCCACAAAGTGGGTGTGGAAGAGGTATATCTTTTTTTGCTATCTATAAATAAGGACAAACCACCTGGTACCGACAACTTGGATGGTAAATTGCTGAAGTTGGTACCCTCCTGTTTCCACATCTTCAATTTAAGCCTAGAATACTGTGTGCCCTCAGACATGGAGGAAGGGAAAAGTCATTCCACTACCCAATAATAGCAGAGCACCCTTTAATGGTTCAAACAGTTGACCAATCAGCCTGTTACAAGTGCTTAGCAAACTTTAGGAAAAAATTGTGTTTGATCAAATATAAAGGTGTTTTACAGAAAACTAACAAGACTTTCAGCATGCTTATAGGAAAGGGCACTCAACATGCTCGGCACTGACACAAATGACTGATAATTGTCTGAAAGAAATTGATTGTGTTGTGGAAAATGTTATCCAAAGATTCTGCCACCATCATAATAATAATTGTGGGAGCTGATTTGTAAGACTTCAGTGCAGCTTTTGATGTCATTGATCATAATCTATTGCTAAAAAACGTAGGTGTTACGGATTTGCATCCTCTGCCTTATTATGGATTGAGAGTTACCTGTCTAATAGAACACAGACGGTTTTCATTAATGGAAGCCTCTCATACAAATTGAGTTGAGTGTGGTGTACTGCAGGGCAGCTGACTAGGGCCATTATTGTTTTCTGTTTTTACTAATGATATTCCACTGACCTTGAATAAAGCTTGTGGGTCTATGTATGCTGACAACTCAACACTATACACTTCAGCTGCAACAGTAAAATAAATAACTGACACCTTTAACATATACCCAGTTTTAGAATGGGTAACTAGCAATAGGATAATAGCAGAGGCCGGGAAACGCACAGTACAAACACACACAATAATATTATTACGTGAAATATTATTACCCACACATATACAGGGATTTCATAAGAAGTCAGGCCCCTTCACTTTTTCCATATTTTGTTAAGTAACAGCCTTATTCTAAAATTGACCCCAAAAAATAAAACTCATCTATCCACACATAATACCCCATAATGACTCGAAATTGAGCTCAGGTGCATCCTGTTTCTATTGATCATCCTTGAGATGTTTCTACAACTTGATTGGAGTCCACCTGTGGTCAATGCAATTGATTGGACACACACCTGTCTACATAAGGTCACACAGTTGACACTGCATGTCCGAGCAAAAACCAAGTCATGAGGTCGAAGGAATTCTCCGTAGAGCTCCAAGACAGGATTGTGTCGATGCACAGATCTGGGGAAGGGTACCAAAACATTTCTCCAGCATTGAAGTCCCCCACATCACAGTGGCCTCCATCATTCTTAAATGGAAGAAGTTTGGAACTACCAATACTCTTCCTAGAGCTGTCGCCCGGCCAAACTGAGCAGTCGGGAGAGAAGGGCCAGGGAGGTGACCAAGAACCCGATGGTCACTCTGACAGATCCCCAGAGTTCCTCTGTGGAGATGGGAGAACCTTCCAGAAGGACAGCCATCTCTGCAGCACTCCACCAATCAGGATTTTATGGTAGAGAGGCCAGATTGAAGCCACTCCTCAGTAAAAGTCACATGACAGCCCGCTTGGAGTTTGTCTTAAGGCACCTAAAGACTCTCAGACCACGAGAAACAAGATTCTCTAGTTTGATGAAACCAAGATTGAACTCTTTGGCCTGAATGCTAAGCATCAAGTCTGGAGGAAACCTGGCACCATCCCTATGGTGAAGCATGGTGGTGGCAGCATCATGCTGTGGGGATGTTTTTCAGTGACCACGGACTGGGAAAGTAGTCAGGATCAATGAAAAGATGAACAAAGTACAGAGAGATCCTTGATGAAAACCTGCTCCAGAGCGCTCAGGACCTCCAGACTGAGGTTCACCTTCTAACAGCACAACAGCCCTAAACACACAGCCAAGAGAATGCAAGAGTGGCTTCGGGACAAGTCTGTGAATGTCCTTGAGTGGCCCAGCCAGAGCCCAGACTTGAACCCCATCGAACATCTCTGGAGAGACCTGAAAATAGCTCTGCTGGGACGCTCCCCATCCAACCTGACAGAGCTTAAGAGGATCTGCAGAGAAGAATGTGAGAAACTCCCCAAATACCAGTGTGCCAAGCTTGTGGCGTTATACCCAAGAAGGCTGTAAATGAAAACTGTCTCATGAAAACAAAATGCTAGCTTTCTATATTAAATGCATTCAAATAAATGTTGTCTATTCTCATGTTCAGTAACCAGAAAATTGCAAAGAAAAATGCATTTCGGCCTACCTTAAATTAAGTGCAGTCATCTGTCCTTCAGGGTAAAGCTCTCGGGGACAGCGTTGTGGAAGTCACAGTAAAACACTATTTCCATTATTTTATTGGGAATGCACAGAGCAGGCCAACAGTCGTGTAGGACTGGAGATGTGGGACTGGAGATGCATCCCTAAGGCCTCCTTCGGTTCCAGTTTCACACTGACACAAGTCACACACACAAACAGTAGCTGGTAGCACAGTTCTCCCACTCAGCACACAGATAGGCAGCTACCTCCATTAGGGCATCCAGCCGGTCAGAGAGCAGAATCCTCCCGCCGAGTGCGCCCCCATGCAGCAATACACATAGAATCATGTTTAGTCGTATCCATTTTGTAGAAGCCAAGGCTCAAGGCCGCATTTGGTAGTGGGAGAAGCCCCATTCCCATAATGTCCACAAAGCAAAAGTAAATGTCAATGTATTAAAGTCAGGGTAAAAAGTATTACGTTTCAGACAAATGCACAGTCCAGCACTCATTGTTCCCCTGCCCGACAGCTAGCAGTGAGGGAGATGGTGGTTGCCAGTCATAAATATAATAATGTCTTGTAGAGCTCTTGTATGCAGCCCCTGTCTGGCCTTCCCTTTCATTATCCACTGAGTGTACAAAACATTCTGAACACCTGCTCTTTCCATGACATAGACTGACCAGGTGAATCCAGGAATGGGGTATGGTAGGTGCCAGGTGCACCGGTTTGTGTGAAGAACTGCAACGCTGCTTGGTTTTTCACACTCAACAGTTTCCCATGTGTATCAAGAATGGTCCACCACCCAAAGGACATCCAGCCAACTTGACACAACTGTGGGAAGCATTGAATCAACATGGGCCTGCATCCCTGCGGAATGCTTTTGATACCTTGTAGAGTCCATGCCCCAAAGAATTGATGCTGTTCTGAGGGCAAAAGGGGGGTGCAACTCAATATTAGGAAGGTGTTCCTAATGTTTGGTATTCTCAGTGTAGTTGACGTTTCACTCTACGAACCCTCTAAATGTAATGTTACATTATAGTTTGTGGTGCAGTATAGTTTTCATTTTGCCAGGTTGTTTTTCCTAGCTAGCTAGCTTCACCTTTGTTCATTTCAAGGGATGCCAAATTATGTAGACACCCCCAGGTGTGCAGAGTTTACCCCAGGTTAACTACATAACATGTTCAAGTCAAATCAAAGTTTATTTGTCACGTGCGCTGAATATAACAAGTGTAGTAGAAATGCTTACTTACAAGCCTTAACCAATTGTGCAAAAAAAGGTATTAGGTGACCAATAGGTAAGTAAAGAAATAAAACAACAGTAAAAATACAGGCTATATACATTAGCGAGTCTATAAAAGTAGCGAGGCTACATACAGACACCGGTTAGTCAGGCTGCTTGAGGTAGTATGTACATGTAGATATAATTAAAGTCACTATGCATATATGATGAACAGAGAGTAGCAGTAGCGTAAAAGAGGGGTTGGCGGGACACAATGCAGATAGCCAATGTGCAGGAGCACTGGTTGGTCGGGCCAATTGAGGTAGTATGTACATGAATGTATAGTTAGGGTGACTGTGCATATATGATAGACAGAGAGTAGCAGCAGCATAAAAGAGGGATTGGGGCACACAATGCAAATAGTCCGAGTAGCTATTTGATTACCTGTTCAGGAGTCTTATGGCTTTGGGGTAAATACTATTGAGAAGCCTTTTTGTCGAGACTTGGCACTCCGGTACCGCTTGCCATGCGGTAGTAGAGAGAACAGTCTATGACTGGGGTGGCTGGGGTCTTTGACAATTTTTAGGGCCTTCCTCTGACACCACCTGGTGTAGAGGTCCTGGATGGCAGGCAGCTTAGCCCCAGTGATGTACTGGGCCGTACGCACTACCCTCTGTAGTGCCTTGCTGACCGAGCAGTTGCCGTACCAGGCAGTGATGCAACCAGTCAGGATGCTCTCGATGTTGCAGCTGTAGAACCTTTTGAGAATGTCAGGACCCATGCCAAATCTTTTTAGTTTCCTGAGGGGGAAAAGGCTTTGTCGTGCCCTCTTCACGTTTAGGCTGCATGCATGCGCAAAATATAAAAACCGCTCAATGCAACGAATGAAGCTACTTCAAGCTAGGCAAAGCAGTGATGCCTATGCTGACCATGTCCGTTAACAGTGACTGGAGTCAGGAACGGCCACGCGTGTCAACGATTTGCATGGATGAAAAGGAAGACATGAATACATTGTCGCATTTCCTGAGGTTCTGATGCAGTTTTAGATTTTTTTAAACATTTATTTTGACCATAAAAGCCACCAGAATCATTGAGAAAAAACCTTAGATAATAAAAAAATATTATTTCTATTTACATTTTTTAATTACATTTAAAAAATAAAAATAAGCACGGCATACCCTGCCAATGTGGTCTCACAACCTGGTCTCAGAGCATTTTGTATTTTTCTCTACGTCAATCCAAGACACTCCCTTTAGTATGATATGTTATGTGTCATGTTTCGTATGGTATGTACAATATTAATTTGTGGATCTCCATCATCCATTGCGTATGATATGTTACGAATTACAATTCGTATGATATGGGCGGCAGGTAGCCTAGTGGTTAGAGTGTTGGACTAGTAACTGGAAGGTTGCAAGCTCAAATCCCTGAGCTGATAAGGTAAAAATATGTATTTCTGCCCCTGAACAAGGCAGTTAACCCACCTAGGCTGTTTGTTCTTAACTGACATGCCTATTTAAATAAAGGCAAAATAATGTATGTTCTGAATATGCTAAATGTACAATATGTTACACTAATGTTAGCTAACTCTAGTGGTTAGGGCTAATGTTAGGAGTTTGTCACTCCCTGGGCTGTTTCACCTGTCTTATGCTTGTCTCCACCCCCACCAGGTGTCTCCCATTATCCCCTGTGTATTTACTGCTGGGTTTTCAGTTTGCCTGTTGTCAAGTCGTACGAGCGTGTTTCACGTTTTTCCTGTTCTCAAGCTTTTCTTTTCTAATGTTCCTGGTTCTGACCTCTGTCTGTCTGTCTGTCTGTCAATCCTGAGCCTGCCTACCTGCCGTCCTGTACCTGCCTGACTCTGACCTGGTTTATGAACCACTGTCTCGACCTGCCTTTTCCCGTCCCCCTTTGTTATAATAAATATTGTGTGAATCGTACTATCCGCCTCCTGTGTCTGCATCTGGGTCTTATCCTGAATCGTGATAGTACAAACTTCCTCAGGGAGAAGGATGAAGTGTCCACTAGACGATGATCAGTGTGTTATGTTTCCTCTCCTAATGATTGAGGTGAGGATTGGGGAGGGTAAACTGATCCTAGATCTGTTGTTAGCAGCTCCTCAGGGAATTCTGTTTACACTCAGTCCTCACATCTCTCTGTAAAGACCTCATCACACCACCTAAATAATTCATTAGTTTTACCAACACACACACACACACTACACATATTTTCCTTCAATTAAATTATTTAATATGTTAGCCTATGACTGAAAGAGATGTCAAACTGTCAAATCAGAAATTCTCTCTAAAACATCTCAAATTGTCTTTAAACCCTTTGATTAGATATAGGGTCTAGATTGCTCTGCTATATGGGTTTGACAGCAGCAGTCAGAGCATGTGATACTGACTGGACTGGTTGAGCTGTACAGTACCGTATCACACTTTAAAGCTCTCAAAGCACTTTGCATTCAGAGGAGACCTAACTAATTCCTCAGTAACAGAAAGACCCTGAGACTTTTTCACTTTAAATGTAAAAACAAAAAAACAAACAAAATAACTACAGTGGGGTCTGAAATTGTTGACACCCTTGATAAATATTAGCAATAATTGTTTATTTAATTTTATTTAACTAGGCAAGTCATTTAAGATCAAATTCTTATTTACAATGATGGCCTACCAAAAGGCTTCCTGTGGGGCGGTGGCTGGGATTAAAATTAAAATAAAAAATATAGGACAAAACACAAGAGAGACAACACAACACTACATAAAGAGAGTCCTAAGACAACAACATTGCATGGAAGCAACACATGACAACACAGCATGGCAGCAACACATGACAACACAGCATGGCAGCAACACATGACAACACAGCATGGTAGCAGCATATAACAACATGGTAGCAACACAACATGTCAGTAGCACAACATGGTAGCAGCACAAAACAGGGTACACACATTATTGGGCACAGATAACTTCAAATTTTTCAATTGAGATTATTATACAAAATTCTTGCAACCAATAGAATGTTATACACATGGGGGATACAATCTTTCCAGCTCTGCAGATTTTGCTGCGAGGAGGCAGTCATTAGATCATCTATTTTGGTATTATACAGGTCCAGGAATGGCTGAAGAATTGCAACATTTACCTAGAACTAACGCTGCAGATAGCAATACTGGGTGATTTGAAAAGTCATAGTCAATTGATTAATAATATAATCATTATTTTAGCAAAAATGCTTGTCTTTAATTTACAATCTGTAGAAGATATGATAATAGAAAGGTTCAGTACTTTTGTGAAGCATCACAGCACAGTTGAACAATATATGGCAAATAGAAATCCAAAATGGATGGTGTTAAGAGATGGATGGGAGGGGATGAATGGAGCTGAAGGGTGGGACTAATAACAAGATAACACATTTAAAACATACGGGGTCTGTAACATGTATACAGGTTCAGAACTTTTGTGAAATAACACAAATAGAAATGGAGTAAACTAATAAACAATAACACATGGGCTTCTACCTTTAGTTTGTAAATACTATACACATTTTATAGACACAATCCATTTTACAATAGTTACATTTTGTTTGTTTTTAGTCCTGACCTTCCTCTAATTGGGGGAGGGTGGTAGGTTCGCAGGGAACAATAAAGGTATATTCTAAAACAAAAGTTGTGTATATGTATGCATGTTTGTATATATGTATGTGTATGTATGTATAAATATATATGAATGTTTATGTGTGTATATATATACAGTGGGGAGAACAAGTTTTTGATACACTACCAATTTTGCAGGTTTTGCTACTTACAAAGCATGTAGAGGTCTGTAATTTTTTATCATAGGTACACTTCAACTGTGAGAGACGGAATCTAAAACAAAAATCCAGAAAATCACATTGTATGATTTTTAAGTAATTAATTTGTTCTCCCCACTGTATGTATATGGGTATGTGTATGTATATGTGTATTTAGATATATATATTTACCCAAAAAATATATGAGGGATTGGAAATTATGCAGATAATTACATTGATGGAAGCAACAATATATCCGCAATATTAAAGCTGATCCACCCCTTGAAAAGAAAAATTAATATATATATATATATATATATATATATATATATATATATAATTGGGCACAGACAACAGTAAAAAGGGCAAGAAGGTAGAGACAACAATACATTACACAAAGCAGCTACAACTGTCAGTGTCCATGATTGTGTCTTTGAATGAAGAGATAAAACTGTCCAGTTTGAGTGTTTGTTGCAGCTCATTCCAGTCACTAGCTGCAGCAAACTGAAAAGACGAGCGACCCAATGATATGTGTGCTTTGGGGAGTGTATAAAATGACTGTTTAAAATAAATAATTCAAATACTGAGCTATATTGCATGTATTTTATACTAACACAAATGCTCAGAGAAAGAGATTAAAATGTTTTGTGCCGAATAAATAACTGATTATGTCATTTTGGAGTCATTTGTATTGTATAGGATATGTTTCTAAAAACTTCTACATTAATGTGGATGCTACCATAAGTACAGATAATCATGAATTAATCGTGAATAATGATGAATGAGAAAGTTACAGAGGTTCAAAGATCATACAGCCAAGACATGCTACAATTAATGTCTTAGAGTTATGATATTTGACCCTATTAGGGCCTTCCTCTGACACCGCCTGGTGTAGAGGTCCTGGATGGCAGGCAGCTTAGCCCCAGCGATGTACTGGGCCGTACGCACTACCCTCTAGTGCCTTGCGGTCAGAGACTGAGCAGTTGCCGTTCCAGGCAGTGATGCAACCAGTCAGGATGCTCTCGGTGTTGCAGCTGTAGAACCTTTTGAGGATCTCAGGACAAATCATTTTAGTTTCCTGAGGGGAAATAGGCTTTGTCGTTGAGCAGCTCTCAACCTGCTCCACTACAGCCCCGTCGTTGAGAATGGGAGCGTGCTCGGTCCTCCTTTTCCTGTAGTCCACAATAATCTCCTTAGTCTTGGTTACGTTGAGGGATAGGTTGTTATTCTGGCACCACCCGGCCATGTCTCTGACTTCCTCCCTATAAGCTGTCTTGTCGTTGTCGGTGACACCACTGTGTCATCTGCAGACTTAATGATGGTGTTGGAGTCGTGCCTGGCAATGCAGTCGTGGGTGAACAGGGAGTACAGGAGGGGACTGGGCACGCACCCCTGGGGAGCTCCAGTGTTGAGGATCAGTCGTCTGGCAGATGTGTTCCTACCTACACTCACCACCTGGGGGTGGCCCGTCAGGAAGTCCAGGATTCAGTTGCAGAGGGAGGTGTTTAGTCCCAGGATCCTTAGCATAGTGATGAGCTTTGAGGGTACTATGGTGTTGAACGCTGAGCTGTAGTCAATGAATAGCATTCTCACATATTGAACTACAGTAAGTGAAGTGGATTAAAACGCTGTAACAGAATGACATCATGATTCTCTGATCTGTACTGTAAAGAAATGCATCATTATGCATGTCGTTCTCTTCATGGTGATGTATCCTGAATAGCAACACAAAGGTAGAAATATGTCCTATCCTCCTTTGCATGTTTGGGTATTATTCTACACACTGGCTATTATTGTAAGGAGCTCTGCTCCCAAACAAGTTAAGACATCACAGTACAGTACAATGTAATATCAGGCCCTGATCTGTTTCGCCTGTCCTTGTGATTGTCTCCACCCCGTCCAGGTGTCACTGATTTTCCCCAGTGTATTTATCCCTGTGTTTCCTGTCTCTCTGTGCCAGTTCGTCTTGTATGTATCCAAGTCAAACAGCGGGTTTCCCTGTTCTCCTGCTTTTTGCATCCTCCTTTTTCTAGTCCTCCCGGTTTTGACCATTGCCTGTTTCTGGACTTTGTACCCGCCTGCCTGACCGACCATTCTGCCTGGCTTGACCATGAGCCTGTCTGCTACTCTGTACCACCTGGACTCTGATCTGGTCTCGACCTTTTTTCCTGTCCACGACCATTCTCTTGCCTACCCCTTTGGATTAATAAACCTTGTAAGACTCCAACTATCTGTCTCCTGTGTCTGCATCTGGGTCTCGCCTTGTGACTTGATAGTAGAGTATAGTTCAGTAGAGTACAGTATAGCACAATACAGTACACAATACAGTAAGTAATACTGTATTTTGAAAATGAAAAGACACTAGGCTATATTTCTTAAACTTACAGAAGGCAAATCATTTTTGTGTTGCAAAGTGTTGCTGTTAGTTGTCAGGAGTTTTTACTTCAACATTGTGTTTGGAGGTATTTCTAATACCTTTTGCTGCTAGCTGTTTTCTAAGACCATTTTCCATCGCTTTGACCAATAACCAAAGCCTTTGCCTGTTCCTAACTTTCTGTGGAAAGTAGACATGCGTCTATGCCTTAATAAAACATTCAAAAAACAGACTCTTAGCTTTAATTTGCAACCAAATGTAATGTTCTCTTATGAACTTCACGTTATTGCTCATAGGGCTCTTTACATGGAAATGCCCTTCTTTGAAATTCTCTCTTGGACATCTGAACAATTATCACTGAAGCATTTAATCTCATGCCATGTACCACCAATGTAGGCCTATTGCGGTGGTTCCCAAACTGTGGGTCGGGACCCACTTGTGGTTCGCAGAAGGTGTCCATGTGGGTTGTGGGATGACATTAACCACATGTTTTAATATATACATTTTCAGGATAGAAAAACCCTTTCAGTGTAACCTTAAATGACTAAAACCAAATAGAAACTATGTAGAAAAGATAATGGAGCTATGTATTTTTCAATAATAGCCTATAATCTTTGAACATTTACAATCAACAAAATTGCAGCTACACCATCAGGCCTCCATTGATTTTGTTATGTTTGAGCATAAGAACAAAGCATTAGCCATGTACAATCCGTAGAATTGTATGAAATGATATTTTAATCTGCAACATGGCAGGATGTATAGGATTGCAGGAGATTAGCTCTGAAAGGGCAGAATGTTCTCTCCACTGCCTAGATAATATTTGTTACTTATTCTTTGGTCTGTGTATGTTTTTTCACCTCTCAACCCTTATGATGGACTGCGACTCGAAAGACACCTCAATTGGTGGGTCAGGAAGCAAAAAAGTTTGGGAACGTCTGGGCTGTAATACCCATTGCTGAATATCTATTATAGCAGTGATGTGCTGTACTTCTGTCTATTCTTCTACTTGTCATGGACTACTCTCTATCCTGAGGTGAATAAGTGAATATGTTCTTCACATTTCATCTCTGTCCATTTCTCTTAATTCCCTCAGCTCTGTCAATATTTACCAGATATTTAACTGTTCTCTGTCTCAGCTCTGTCAATATTTACCAGATATGTACCTGTTCTCTTCTCAGCTCTGTCAATATTTACCAGATATTTACCTGTTCTCTGTCTCAGCTCTGTCAATATTTACCAGATATTTACCTGTTCTCTGTCTCAGCTCTGTCAATATTTACCAGATATTTACCTGTTCTCTGTCTCAGCTCTGTCAATATTTACCAGATATTTACCTGTTCTCTGTCTCAGCTCTGTCAATATTTACCAGATATTTACCTGTTCTCTGTCTCAGCTCTGTCAATATTTACCAGATATGTACCTGTTCTCTGTCTCAGCTCTGTCAATATTCACCAGATATTTACCTGTTCTCTGTCTCAGCTCTGTCAATATTTACCAGATATTTACCTGTTCTCTGTCTCAGCTCTGTCAATATTTACCAGATATTTACCTGTTCTCTGTCTCAGCTCTGTCAATATTTACCAGATATTTACCTGTTCTCTGTCTCAGCTCTGTCAATATTTACCAGATATGTACCTGTTCTCTGTCTCAGCTCTGTCAATATTTACCAGATATTTACCTGTTCTCTGTCTCAGCTCTGTCAATATTTACCAGATATGTACCTGTTCTCTGTCTCAGCTCTGTCAATATTTACCAGATATTTACCTGTTCTCTGTCTCAGCTCTGTCAATATTTACTAGATACAGTATGTACCTGTTCTCCGTCTCAGCTCTGTCAATATTTACCAGATATTTACCTGTTCTCTGTCTCAGCTCTGTCAGTATGTACCCGTTCTGTGTTTAGTGTGCTCAGGAGATAGTATGGTGATTGTCTTATTGATGATGGGATTGGGTTATTGATGAAGTGATTTGGTTATTGATGATGTGATTTGGTTATTCTTTGTCACATCTCTGTCAAAATTGTGTTTACTGTGCTCATGAGATTGTCTCTAGATTGTCTTATTGATGATGTGATTTGGTTATTAATTGGTTTATTTATTAGGAAATGAATGAGCAGTATCTGTTTACACTGCAGCCATTTCTTTATCTCCACCAGTTAGAACACCAGCGTTCCAGTCACTTTACAGTCTATCTCCAACAGTCTTTATCTCCACCAGTTAGAACACCAGCATTCCAGTCACTTTACAGTCTATCTCCAACAGTCTTTATCTCCACCAGTTAGAACACCAGCGTTCCAGTCACGTTCCAGTCTATCTCCAACAGTCTTTATCTCCACCAGTTAGAACACCAGCGTTCCAGTCACGTTACAGTCTATCTCCAACAGTCTTTATCTCCACCAGTTAGAACACCAGCGTTCCAGTCACGTTACAGTCTATCTCCAACAGTCTTTATCTCCACCAGTTAGAACACCAGCGTTCCAGTCACGTTACAGTCTATCTCCAACAGTCTTTATCTCCACCAGTTAGAACACCAGCGTTCCAGTCACGTTACAGTCTATCTCCAACAGTCTTTATCTCCACCAGTTAGAACACCAGCGTTCCAGTCACGTTACAGTCTATCTCCAACAGTCTTTATCTCCACCAGTTAGAACACCAGCGTTCCAGTCACGTTACAGTCTATCTCCAACAGTCTTTATCTCCACCAGTTAGAACACCAGCGTTCCAGTCACGTTACAGTCTATCTCCAACAGTCTTTATCTCCACCAGTTAGAACACCAGCGTTCCAGTCACGTTACAGTCTATCTCCAACAGTCTTTATCTCCACCAGTTAGAACACCAGCGTTCCAGTCACGTTCCAGTCTATCTCCAACAGTCTTTATCTCCACCAGTTAGAACACCAGCGTTCCAGTCACGTTACAGTCTATCTCCAACAGTCTTTATCTCCACCAGTTAGAACACCAGCGTTCCAGTCACGTTACAGTCTATCTCAAACAGTCTTTATCTCCACCAGTTAGAACACCAGAGTTCCAGTCACGTTACAGTCTATCTCCAACAGTCTTTATCTCCACCAGTTAGAACACCAGCGTTCCAGTCACGTTACAGTCTATCTCCAACAGTCTTTATCTCCACCAGTTAGAACACCAGCGTTCCAGTCACGTTACAGTCTATCTCCAACAGTCTTTATCTCCACCAGTTAGAACACCAGCATTCCAGTCACGTTACAGTCTATCTCCAACAGTCTTTATTTCCACCAGTTAGAACACCAGCGTTCCAGTCACGTTACAGTCTATCTCCAACAGTCTTTATCTCCACCAGTTAGAACACCAGCGTTCCAGTCACGTTACAGTCTATCTCCAACAGTCTTTATCTCCACCAGTTAGAACACCAGCGTTCCAGTCACGTTACAGTCTATCTCCAACAGTCTTTATCTCCACCAGTTAGAACACCAGCGTTCCAGTCACGTTACAGTCTATCTCCAACAGTCTTTATCTCCACCAGTTAGAACACCAGCGTTCCAGTCACGTTACAGTCTATCTCCAACAGTCTTTATCTCCACCAGTTAGAACACCAGCGTTACAGTCACATTACAGTCTATCTCCAACAGTCTTTATCTCCACCAGTTAGAACACCAGCGTTCCAGTCACGTTACAGTCTATCTCCAACAGTCTTTATCTCCACCAGTTAGAACACCAGCGTTACAGTCACGTTACAGTCTATCTCCAACAGTCTTTATCTCCACCAGTTAGAACACCAGCGTTCCAGTCACTTTACAGTCTATCTCCAACAGTCTTTATCTCCACCAGTTAGAACACCAGCGTTCCAGTCACTTTACAGTCTATCTCCAACAGTCTTTATCTCCACCAGTTAGAACACCAGCGTTACAGTCACGTTACAGTCTATCTCCAACAGTCTTTATCTCCACCAGTTAGAACACCAGCGTTCCAGTCACTTTACAGTCTATCTCCAACAGTCTTTATCTCCACCAGTTAGAACACCAGCGTTCCAGTCACTTTACAGTCTATCTCCAACAGTCTTTATCTCCACCAGTTAGAACACCAGCGTTACAGTCACGTTACAGTCTATCTCCAACAGTCTTTATCTCCACCAGTTAGAACACCAGCGTTCCAGTCACTTTACAGTCTATCTCCAACAGTCTTTATCTCCACCAGTTAGAACACCAGCGTTCCAGTCACGTTACAGTCTATCTCCAACAGTCTTTATCTCCACCAGTTAGAACACTAGCGTTCCAGTCACGTTACAGTCTATCTCCAACAGTCTTTATCTCCACCAGTTAGAACACCAGCGTTCCAGTCACTTTACAGTCTATCTCCAACAGTCTTTATCTCCACCAGTTAGAACACCAGCGTTCCAGTCACTTTACAGTCTATCTCCAACAGTCTTTATCTCCACCAGTTAGAACACCAGCGTTCCAGTCACTTTACAGTCTATCTCCAACAGTCTTTATCTCCACCAGTTAGAACACCAGCGTTCCAGTCACGTTACAGTCTATCTCCAACAGTCTTTATCTCCACCAGTTAGAACACCAGCGTTCCAGTCATGTTACAGTCTATCTCCAACAGTCTTTATCTCCACCAGTTAGAACACCAGCATTCCAGTCACTTTACAGTCTATCTCTAACAGTCTTTATCTCCACCAGTTAGAACACCAGCGTTCCAGTCACGTTACAGTCTATCTCCAACAGTCTTTATCTCCACCAGTTAGAACACCAGCGTTCCAGTCACTTTACAGTCTATCTCCAACAGTCTTTATCTCCACCAGTTAGAACACCAGCGTTACAGTCACGTTACAGTCTATCTCCAACAGTCTTTATCTCCACCAGTTAGAACACCAGCGTTCCAGTCACTTTACAGTCTATCTCCAACAGTCTTTATCTCCACCAGTTAGAACACCAGCGTTCCAGTCAAGTTACAGTCTATCTCCAACAGTCTTTATCTCCACCAGTTAGAACACTAGCGTTCCAGTCACGTTACAGTCTATCTCCAACAGTCTTTATCTCCACCAGTTAGAACACCAGCGTTCCAGTCACTTTACAGTCTATCTCCAACAGTCTTTATCTCCACCAGTTAGAACACCAGCGTTCCAGTCACTTTACAGTCTATCTCCAACAGTCTTTATCTCCACCAGTTAGAACACCAGCGTTCCAGTCACTTTACAGTCTATCTCCAACAGTCTTTATCTCCACCAGTTAGAACACCAGCGTTCCAGTCACGTTACAGTCTATCTCCAACAGTCTTTATCTCCACCAGTTAGAACACCAGCGTTCCAGTCATGTTACAGTCTATCTCCAACAGTCTTTATCTCCACCAGTTAGAACACCAGCATTCCAGTCACTTTACAGTCTATCTCTAACAGTCTTTATCTCCACCAGTTAGAACACCAGCGTTCCAGTCACGTTACAGTCTATCTCCAACAGTCTTTATCTCCACCAGTTAGAACACCAGCGTTCCAGTCACTTTACAGTCTATCTCCAACAGTCTTTATCTCCACCAGTTAGAACACCAGCGTTCCAGTCACGTTACAGTCTATCTCCAACAGTCTTTATCTCCACCAGTTAGAACACCAGCGTTCCAGTCACTTTACAGTCTATCTCCAACAGTCTTTATCTCCACCAGTTAGAACACCAGCGTTACAGTCACGTTACAGTCTATCTCCAACAGTCTTTATCTCCACCAGTTAGAACACCAGCGTTCCAGTCACTTTACAGTCTATCTCCAACAGTCTTTATCTCCACCAGTTAGAACACCAGCGTTACAGTCACGTTACAGTCTATCTCCAACAGTCTTTATCTCAGCAGGTAGAGAGAAACAGAACAGACAGAACACAAAACAAGCAGAACATAAAATAAAGGCTATTTATGATTTGAGTATTTTCCAGATTCCTGTGTTTTCTCATCTCGGATTCCTGGTATGATATTCCCATCAAGTAACAGCACACTTTACTGTGGTCTGTCCCAAGATACTGTATCTCCAAACACTCTTTCATTTTTAGTTTAGTATGTAGGCCAACATTCCGATCGGGCACAAACAGGTTAACCTAATCTTTCATGTTATTTAAACATTTTGTCAATTTAAGCAATTGATATAAAAACCAAATTGAATTGGTAACACATCAAGATCTACATTTCCCTATATAATTTCAACTTCAATTTCAGTGACTGGGCTTGATGTTTGGTACATCTGCCATTCAATGATGTTGGTCAACAACACACAGTAAATATGAATCACAACGTGATGTTGAAGTCTATTCCCTGTCGGCTGTTGTTGCACACCAGTTATGTCAGGCAGTACTGTTGTTCACAAATGACATGTTTTTAAGTGAAAGGGGCACAGCTGCAGCGTCTGCTGCAGCATCCTTGCCTTTTAATCAAAGTCTGATTCAGTCCTGGGAAACCAGGTGTGTGCACTCTGACCAATCAGTACATTATATTCATTGGTTAATTGAGAGAACTGAAAAGCAGCAGGACTGGAGTCCTAGAGAAGTGAGCTCTGTGTTCTACCAGCTTTATGTATTGTAATGAGCCACTGCTCACTATTTATATTTCTAGTTTAACGTCTTAAGGTGATACCATGAGGGTATTATGTTATTTGTGTGAGTTGTTATCTGTGCATGCATGCTAACGTGGGTGTGAGCATGTGTCTTTGGGAACTCATTTGTTGAGATACTGTTCATTCTTAACTTTTATTGATCCAAGTTAATCTCATGACATCATATATATTATTCCATTAACACCTGACCTTAATTCATTCCATTCAATTCCCTCCAAAACCATAAACAGACAGAACACCAGGAAAGAAAACCAGAACTTTAAAGATTTCCTGAAAAATGTGGCATATGTATATATTGCATCATGTAGTGTTTACAAACAAATACAGAATAAATATACTCTTATCGCGGGACATTGACTGAGTTTTTTGTTTTCTTGTAGAGAGTGACTACTTTTTTACAAGGAGTACTCGTACTCTTCTGCACTGCGGCGGCCGAAGTCCATCCACCCATTGTAGTCTCGGTCTTTTATCCGGTGGTTAGCACTGAGACCGCTAGCTCTGCTGTTCACTGTTGAGTTCTTACGGAGAGAACCTAGAGGGAGGGAGGGACAGAGGAAGCAGAGAGAGAGAGCTATAACACCTGTCTATCTTCTACTGGCGTGAGTCTTTGTGGCGGGTTGAACAATTTGGCTACCCCACACGCATGCAGAGACATACTGTATCAACAGAAGCTCTGTGGGAATGTAATTTATTAGCTAATGAATTATCCAGATTGAGAATAGGTAACATACGACATGGCTAACACTGGAGATATCTGTCTGTGATTTTTTGACTGGCGTGTGAACTATGGTAATATCAATGGTGTTCGTGTCACTGGGGAGCTTTTAACACTCCTCCCTCGCCACCCACATATATATACACACACACACACGCACGCGCACGCATGCACACGCACACGTACACACACACACACACACACACACACACACACACACACACACACACACACACACACACACACACACACACACACACACACACACACGCACACGCACACGCACACACAGACAGACAGACAGACAGACACACACACACATTCATTGTAGGAGGTGTAAATGTCAAGCATGTTACAGAAAGTCTTTCACATGCTTCCTGTGAGCCAAGACACTTCACAGGTCTCAGAATGATCTCTCACTCTCTGTGTGTGTGTGTGTGTGTGTGTGTGTGTGTGTGTGTGTGTGTGTGTGTGTGTGTGTGTGTGTGTGTGTGTGTGTGTGTGTGTGTGTGTGTGTGCGTGCGTGCGTGCGTGCGTGCGTGTGTGTGTGTGCGTATGTGTGTGTGTGTGTGTGTGTGTGTGTGTGTGTGTGTGTGTGTGTGTGTGTGTGTGTGTGTCAGAGGCCAATGTTCTAAGCCCAACCCTCCGTCTGATTATAGAATTAATAACAGTCTTTACTAACAGGGTTCAGAGCTGCAATATCATGCCCCTCTTGTTCCATCTCTCTTTCTCCATCTCACTTTTTTTCTGGCTTGTCCTATTCCCTCTATCTCTTTTGCTCTGCATCTGTTTCTCTGACCCTCCCCTGCCTCTGTCTCATTGACACAGTAGAGTGATGCACATAATAACAGACTAGCTGTGTAGGTTGTGATTTCATGGTACAAACTGTGAACATGAACTTTCGAAACAATAAAGTTAGAATTGTTGGCTTGTTGCTTTAAAGGCCCAGTGCAGTCAAAAAACTTGATTTTCCCGTGCTTTATATATATTTCCACACAATGAGGTTGGAAAAATATTGTGAAAATTATTATAATGCCCTTTCATTGTAAGGGCTGTTTGAAAAGGTTTTTAGCTTGTTTTGGTTGTATGGACTTTTGGCCTTCAATGGTGACATCTTGCCTGGCTACCCAGACTCCTTGCTCCGGCCAAATGCTACGCCACGTCCACGGACTTTAGTTTCTTATTCACAGTAAGTATGGATCTGAGTACGTCCTGACCCTTCACCGAATGCGAGCACATTTGGGGCCATGTAAATGGTCCAGAAACCAATGGGTTGGGCCAGAACCAGAACACACGTGGAAGATTCATTGTTGGCTTTGATACTCTGATCCGATCGATGATGACTTTGTTTTGTACAATGCCTCTCTTCACCACAAACATCTTCATTGATGGCAGCCTCAAACTAAATTATGTAGCGAATGACAGAGCAGCGGAACAATTTAGTGTGAGTCGTCAGGCTAGGTGACATCACCATGTGGTAAATTAGTTAATGGACCAATAAGAAAGTGTTCCAAACCTCTCTGCCAATAACAGGTAATTATCTGTTTTCCCTTCCCTACTCAGACCAATCCAAACATTCCTAGCAAAATTCTTGCTTGAGAAATTTCCCTTTGCAAAGAAGCTATTTTTAAAAATTATTTGTAACCATTTAATTAAAGACAATAACAGTAAGGTACTTAATTGTTACCCAGAAATAAATGGCTGCATTGGACCTTTAAAAACGCCTTCAGGATCGGTAGGTCCCCTGCGGAATGTTGAGCTAACGTAGACTGATGTGATTAGCATGAGGTTGTAAGTAACACGAACATTTCCCAGGACATAGACATATCTGATATTGGCAGAAAGCTTCAATTCTTGTTAATCTAACTGCACTGTCCAATTTAAAGTAGTGATTACAGTGAAACAATACCATGTTATTGTTTGAGGAGAGTGCACAGTTTTGAACTTCAAAAGTTATTAATAAACAAATTAGGCACATTTGGACAGTATTGATACAAAATTTGGAACAGAAATGCAATGGTTCATTGTATCAGTCTAAAACTTTGCACATACACTGCTGCCATGTAGTGGCCAAAATCTATATTGCACCTGGGCTGGAATAATACATTATGGCCTTTCTCTTGCATTTCAAAGATGATGGAACAAAACTTTTTTTTTTTTTTACGGTTGTTTTTTTCTTTGTATTATCTTTTACCAGATCTAATGTGTTATATTCTCCTACATTCCTTTCACATTTCCATTTTTTCATTTTTACATTTTTTCGTCAAAGTGTTTCCTTTCAAATGGTACCAAGAATATGTATATCCTTGCTTCAGGGCCTGAGCTACAGGCAGTTAGATTTGGGTATGTCATTTTAGGCAAAAATTGAAAAAACGGGGCCGATCCTTAACAAGTTTTTAACCCATGAGTTTAACACGTGAACTCAGCACTTATACATTTCTCTCAGGCGGAAGTAGTGAATTCAGATTGTTTTGTGAACTTTATCAAAAACAGTTGTTGAAGTGGGCACTTACATTTTCAACTGCTTGAGTATAACAACACCTCTTACAGAATACGTCTAATACTAACTCATTAGATAGACTGTCTTCAGTAGCCCCATGGTGCTATCTGTCCACATGTCTTCACCATGCTGTTCTCTGTCTGTTATCTTCTGAATGGAGGTGTGTGTGTGTGTGTCTGTGTATGTGTGTGCGTGTGTATAACATCACACTAACTCAGACAGAATATCTCAAGCTCAGACAGAATATCTCTACAGTTGTTGTCAGCAGTGTAAAAGCCCTGACTTAGATCTTCTCTGATCCTGTCACAGAACAAGTGTCTTTATAGATCCTGTCACTGACAAAGCAGAGACAAGGAGATGGAACGAAAGCCAAAGACCGGAAAGATATACACACTCACAAACTTACATGTACAAACCACCAAAGCTTTTCTAAACCACCAGCCATTTAGACCAAACAACACTCTCACTGTAATAGAGGTCAGAGTGAAAGAGAGAGGGAGAGGTCCTAAATGGACTTTAAAAATTACTTGAAGAGAACAATGTGAGCTTAATTCATCTTCTCTCTTCTCTCTCTCCCTCATACCTTTCTCTCATTCTCTCTCTTCCCTCTCTCCCTTATACCTTTCTCTCATTCTCTCTCTTCTCTCTCTCCCTCATACCTTTCTCTCATTCTCTTTCTTCTCTCTCCCTCATCTCTCTCTTTCCGCTCACCCTCAAGCCTCTCTCTCCTGCATGTCTCTCTCTTTCTTTTTCTTTTTCTCTCTCTCTCAATCTCTCTCTCTGTCTCTTACAAGCACGCACGCACGCCCGCACACACACACACACACACACACACACACACACACACACACACACACACACACACACACACACACACACACACACACACACACACACACACACACACACACACTACACTCACTCACTCACCCTTCCGTGAGGAGATGAGTCTAGCCAACAATTCACTGAGGTTGGCTCTGGAGTCTCCGTCTTCTTCTGCCGTATATGGGACGGTATTGTCCAAAGTGGCGGAGCGTGTCTGTCTGAGGCGTGGCTTGGAGAGGAAGTGGGCGTAGGCTTCAAGACGTGCTATCAAAGGGAGTACTGTCTTAGGTTGGTTGGTGCAATTCAATGACATAGGTAAAAATATTATGATAATAATTGATTGATATAATCTGTTATTGCTAGTGCGTCTTTCTAGAGCCCAAGGATTGCCGTAAAAAGCATAAACATTCATCATATCATCAGGACACCAGTTTGAACAAAACATATCCATCAGTTCCATTGTACCAGGAAAGATAAATCAAGCTCAGCTAAAGCATTTGAACGTATTAGATTGAAATGTATTTGACATCCAGATGTGATCTCCCTGTTCTTACCTTCAGAGGAAGGGGGCATGGCAGGGTCGCCCTCTTGGAGGGGGGGAGAGGACTGGGGTCGTCCCAAACAGCTAGTGGACAGGACCACCAACAGAACACACACACACAACCCCGCCGTCATCTGGGGGAGAGAGAGGGGAAGAGGGGTAGAGGGGAAGAGGGGTAGAGGGGAAGAGGGGTAGAGGGGAAGAGGGGTAGCGGTGAGAGGAGTGGAGAGGAGAGGAATGTGACATAAAGGTGTGAATGGTTAAACTACTTATTTCGTCTGTCGGTGAAAAGCAAGACACCCCTAATTTACTGGAAGTCTTGACTTGTTCATCCCAAAGAGGCATTAGTGATGTGATGAGGTTATTGAAATGTTCTGGAGAGACTTAGGAAAACCTTTTCCTTCTCTTTCACTCCTGATCTGCTTCTTCCCTCCCCTCTGAGATCTCTTCACTCATTAAGTCAGAATATAACTGAATGACTGAACTTCTTGTCCAGATTATTAGTCAAAATAAAATATGCTACAATAGAATATAATAGAATGTAGACTAAAGTGATCCCTAAAAGATGAAATGACACAAATGTGTGGCACAGTATGTCAATCTGAATGACTGATAAATGTTGGCAGTCTGTAAAGTGGTCTATGGGAGACCAGTGAGGTCACTGTCAGCTGTTCCCATCACTAAACCTACACTTCAGCTGCTCCACTTCAACCGATCATTTACATACACTTCACCATATCACTCATTACACACACAGCAGTCCACGCTACATCATTTATCTACTTGATCAAACACAACCTAACAAGAAAATATAGCAATTGGATTAATGAAAAAAATGATTGAGTTAAAATATTGTTCTCCAGAGATCTTGTACTTATTCCTGACTCAAGAACAACTACATCCAATTTGGTAATTCATTTGTTCTCAATTAACTGAATAAAGGTAGAGAAATATAGAGAAAAACACTCACAGAGCGAGAGAGAAAAGGAAGGAAGAAGTGCTGTTCTTACCTTGAGGAAAGAGAGTCCTTGTGTTGGAGGAGTGTTTGAGAGAGGGATGAAGGGACTTCTCCGCTCAGAGAGAGAGGCACCCCTTATATACACCCCGGCTCTCCACCCAGTCTGTGTGTGTGTGTGTGTGTGTGCTGAGTTTTGTGTCAGCTTTTACCTCAATGATGAGTCAGTGTGTGTGTCAGTGGGTTTTCTCAGCGTGTGAGAGCTTGGTTATGCCCATTAGGCCCTCTAGGGGGCATTACCTACAGCGGGGCAAAAAAGTATTTAGTCAGCCACCAATTGTGCAAGTTCTCCCACTTAAAAAGATGAGAGAGGCCTGTAATTTTCATCATAGGTACACTTCAACAATGAAAGAAAAAATGAAGAAAAAAAAATCCAGAAAATCACATTGTAGGATTTTTAATGAATTTATTTGCAAATTGTGGTGGAAAATAAGTATTTGGTCACCAACAAACAAGCAAGATTTCTGGCTCTCACAGACCTGTAACTTCTTCTTTAAGAGGCTCCTCTGTCCTCCACTCGTTACCTGTATTAATGGAACCTGTTTGAACTTGTTATCAGTATAAAATACAAATTTTCTATAGGATTGAGGTCTGGGCTTTGTGATGGCCACTCCAATACCTTGACTTTGTTGTCCTAAAACCATTATGACATTGTCCATTTGGAAGACCCATTTGCGCCCAAGCTTTAACTTCCTGACTGATGTCTTGAGATGTTGCTTCAATATATCCACATAATTTTCTTGCCTCGTGATGCCATCTATTTTGTGAAGTGCACCAGTCCCTCCTGCAGCAAGCACCCACACAACATGATGCTGCCACCCCTGTGCTTCACAGTGGGATGGTGTTCTTCGGCTTGCAAGCATCCCCCTTTGTCCTCCAAACATAACGATGGTCATTATGGCCAAACAGTTTTATTTTTGTTTCATCAGACCAGAGTACATTTCTCCTAAATGTACGATCTTTGTCCCCATGTCCAGTTGCAAACTGTAGTCTGGCTTTTTAATGGCGGTTTTGGAGCAGTGGCTTCTTTCTTCCTGAGTGGCCTTTCAGGTTTAGTTGATTTAGCACTTTTTTTTACTGTTTCACTGTGGATATAGATACTTTGGTACCTGTTTCCTCCAGCATATTCACAAGGTCCTTTTGTGTTGTTCTGGGATTGATTTGCACATTTCTCACCAATGTACGTTCATCTCTAGGAGACAGAATACGTCTCCTTCCTGAGCGGTATGACGGCTGCGTGGTCCCATGGTGTTTATACTTGCGTACTACTGTTTGTACAGATGAACGTGGTACCTTCAGGCGTTTGGAAATTGCTCCCAAGGATGAACCAGACTTGTGGGGGTCTAGGTGATTTCTTTTGATTTTCCCATGATGTCAAGCAAAAAGGCACTGAGTTTGAAGGTAGGTCTTGAAATACATCCACAGGTACACCTCCAATTGACTCAAATTATGTCAATTAGCCTATCAGAAGCTTCTAAAGCCATGACATAATTTTCTGGAATTTTCCAAGCTGTTTAAAGGCACAGTCAACTTAGTGTATGTAAACTTCTGACCCACTGAAATTGTGATACAGTGAATTATAAGTGAAATAATCTGTCTGTAAACAATTCTTGGGAAAATTATTGTGTCATGCACAAAGTAGATGTCCTAACCGACTTGCCAAAACTATAGTTTGTTAACAAGAAATTTGTGGAGTGGTTGAAAAACGAGTTTTAATGACTCCAACCTAAGTGTATGTAAACGTCTGACTTCTTCTTTATCTCCCCTCTCCTTTCTCTCTCTCCCCCACCTCTCTCTCTCTCCCCCACCTCTCTCGCTCTCTCCCCCACCTCTCTCGCTCTCTCCCCCACCTCTCTCACTCTCTTCCCCACCTCTCTCACTCTCTCCCCCACCTCTCTCTCTCTCTCCCCCACCTCTCTCACTCTCTTCCCCACCTCTCTCTCTCTCCCCCACCTCTCTCGCTCTCTCCCCCACCTCTCTCGCTCTCTCCCCCACCTCTCTCTCTCTCCCCCACCTCTCTCGCTCTCTCCCCCACCTCTCTCGCTCTCTCCCCACCTCTCTCTCTCTCCCCCACCTCTCTCACTCTCTTCCCCACCTCTCTCTCTCTCCCCCACCTCTCTCTCTCTCCCCCACCTCTCTCTCTCTCCCCCACCTCTCTCTCTCTCTCCCCCACCTCTCTCGCTCTCTCCCCCACCTCTCTCTCTCTCTCTCCCACCTCTCTCACTCTCTCCCCCACCTCTCTCGCTCTCTCCCCCACCTCTCTCTCTCTTCCCCACCTCTCTCTCTCACTCCCCCACCTCTCTCTCTCTCTTCCCCACCTCTCTCTCTCTCTCCCCCACCTCTCTCTCTCCCCCACCTCGCTCGCTCTCTCCCCCACCTCTCTCGCTCTCTTCCCCACCTCTCTCTCTCTCTCCCCCACCTCTCTCGCTCTCTCCCCCACCTCTCTCGCTTGCTCCCCCACCTCTCTCTCTCTCTCTCTCCCCCACCTCTCTCTCTTCCCCCTCTCGCTCTCTTTTTACTTTCTCTCTCCCCCTCCATCCTCCATTTATCTCTCTCTCTCTCAGTTGATTGGATGGAAATAAGAGGGATTAAAGAGACTCATTGATCACCGTGGCGACCTGATCAATCATTAGGCATTGATCAGCTGTCTCCGGTTAATATCCTTGTTAAGGGAACAACGTTCTAGCGATCTATGAGAGGGTTTACAACGCTGTCACAGAGAGAAAGTCTTCACTTGTCTTTTCACTGGTCTCCTCCAGCTCCAAGGAAACTTTCAAGCCATAGTTAAATGTTCCTGAATCTTATATTATGGTACCATTACCACAGATTAAGCTTGTCAGCATGTGGACTGAGAGTCTTTCTCTTATACTTCCTCCTTCTCTTTTTCTCATATTTCTAAACTATCCCTCTTGCTCATTTGCTAAATACACAACTTGTAAGGACAGCACACTACTTGTAAGGACAGCACACAACTTGTAAGGACAGCACACAACTGAAACCAATGTGATCCAGTACTTAAATAAACCTACTGAAAGAGGTGTCATTTTATGAATAGAGTACCTTTTGGGTCATGTCAATTTGTAAAAAAAAATATATATATTTATTTAACCTCATTTTAAAATGCTGTCATTAAGAGCACATGTTCAACTTTTATAAGGAACATATTTTCCTATCTCAAGAAAAAATGGCAGTGACAGTTAAAGGGTTTAAGTTTTCATCTTTAATTAGTGCTAACTCCCGAGGCGACAGGGGGAATTGAGGAGTGTTGTGCGCAACAGGGAGGGACAAATGAAGGCCTGGGAATGTTTCATTTCTAGCCTGCCTATCTATGGGTAACAGGGTTGATGTGTGATGCTCGACACGCTCAATTGTCCATCACAAAACACTAGAAAGTAGCCAAAAAGTGGACTCCCCAACCCTAACTCAAAGTGGACTCCCCAACCCTGTTTCGATAAAAAGCTCAGGGATGGGGCTGAAGAAATGTTCCCACTCTCAAATTCATAGACAGAGCTACTGGATGCAATGACTGACCAAAATATAGTTTGATCCATGTTTTGAGGCTATATAGTGTTTGTTTACATTTACATTGTTTACAAACATTGGAGTAAAACAAACTGATATTTTGGGTTCTAATGGGGTACAACAATTGATCTAAGCTCATGCGGCATTTCTAAGTTATTTTCTTCAAGAATCAATGGGTACTTATCATAAATGTATAAATCCAAAACTGTATGTAGCAACAGCAACTGCAGATTGCCCCTTTAAATAAGTACAAATCTTCAGAAATTACATGATCGTTCAAAAGTTTGGAATATCTACAGGCCCATTATCCGCAACCATCACTCCTGTGTTTCAATGGCAAGTTCTGTTAGCTAATCCAAATGTGTCATTTAAAAGATTACTTGATCATTAGAAAACCCTTTTGCAATTATGATAGCACAGCTGAAAACTGTTGTGCTGATTAAAGAAGCAATAAAACTGGCTTTATTTAGACTAGTTGGGTATCTGGAGCATCAACATTTGTCGGTTCGATTACAGGCTCAAAATGGCCAGAAACAAATACCTTTATTCTGAAACTCGTCAGTCTATTCTTGTTCTGAGAAATGAAGGCTATTCCATGTGAGAAATTGCCAAGAAACTGAAGATATCATACAATGCTGTGTACAAATCCCTTCACAGAACAGCGCAACGGGTCTCTAACCAGAAAGAGTAGTGGGAGGCCCCGGTGCACAACTGAGCAAGAGGACAAGTACATTAGAGTGTCTAGTTTGAGAAACAGGCACCTCACAAGTCCTCTACTGGCAGCGTCATTAAATAGTATCCGAAAAACAACGTCAACAGTGAAGAGGCGACTCTGGGATGCTGGTCTAGAACTTTGTTCCAGAGCATAGATATACAGTATGTAATCCAGCTGTTAAATGTAACACTTTATCAAAATGGACTCACATAACCTCTGAAGAACATAAAAGGCACTCAGAATGTACGACCCATAATGCATTTTGCCATGTCATAGAGAGATTTTTTATGAGATTCATTTTATTTTAACAATAGAAACCTTCCACCGCCATAGAAATACTCCTAGAGCTGAAACATCTCAACCATTCCTCATACCTCTATCGATGTAAACACATTTGAGAGAGAGAAAGAGAGAAGGAGAGGGAACGGGAGAGGAAGAAAAAGGCAGAGTGACAGAGTGAGAGGGGGACAGAAACAGAATGAAATGGAGAAAGGGAGAAAGAGAGAAGGTGAGGGAGCGGGAGAGGAAGAAACAGGCAGTGACAGAGTGAGAGGGGGACAGAAACAGAATGAAATGGAGAAAGGGAGAAAGAGAGAAGGAGAGGGAACGGGAGAGGAAGAAACAGGCAGAGTGACAGAGTGAGAGGGGGACAGAAACAGAATGAAATGGAGAAAGGGAGAAAGAGAGAAGGAGAGGGAACGGGAGAGGAAGAAACAGGCAGAGTGACAGAGTGAGAGGGGGACAGAAACAGAATGAAATGGAGAAAGGGAGAAAGAGAGAAGGAGAGGGAACGGGAGAGGAAGAAACAGGCAGAGTGACAGAGTGAGAGGGGGACAGAAACAGAATGAAATGGAGAAAGGGAGAAAGAGAGAAGGAGAGGGAACGGGAGAGGAAGAAAAAGGCAGAGTGACAGAGTGAGAGGGGGACAGAAACAGAATGAAATGGAGAAAGGGAGAAAGAGAGAAGGAGAGGGAACGGGAGAGGAAGAAAAAGGCAGAGTGACAGAGTGAGAGGGGGACAGAAACAGAATGAAATGGAGAAAGGGAGAAAGAGAGAAGGAGAGGGAACGGGAGAGGAAGAAACAGGCAGAGTGACAGAGTGAGAGGGGGACAGAAACAGAATGAAATGGAGAAAGGGAGAAAGAGAGAGAAACTCTTGCCGAGGGCATGTAAATAACAGATTATAGACAGCACCTCCAGTTCCGTGTAAACACAATCAATTATTCACAGAGGTATTAATACATCTGTCTCTGTAGCATTCACCTTTACACACACACACAAACACACACGCGCGCTATTATTCAGGCGCGTGTTATTTATTCATCTTTCTGAGATAACAACACTTCCTGTGAGAAAACATAATAATTTGGCAGAAACTGGTTAGAGGACAACGTTCTAACAAGCAAAGAACATGTATTAATATAACAGAGATGGTTTGGGGAATGTTTGTTGGCTCCCCTAGTTAATTCAGAGGCTTTAGCTCATTGCTAGCACGGGCTTGTGGCACATAGATCAACCAGGGTTTGAACCCATGCGGGTATTCCTGCTGCTTATTGTCTAGTCGTGTCATGTGAGTTTGCATATGTAAGTGTGTAAATGCGTGACCTATTAAGTGCACATCCATGACCACACATGTGAACACACACACAGGTCCCTGATCCTCAGATCAAGTGTTTGTAGCTGCTTCATCGTAACTATGCCAGCAATTACACACATAATTTATGTGTGCATAATTATCCTTTGACAGTATTGATGGGAAAAGGGAGGTTTCTGACAGAATTAATTCAGTTTGAACATTTACAGTCATTTCTCTGTCACTGAATCTCCAGTGTGAAGTTGAATAAGGAAGACTAATTAGACAGTTTGATGTCCTGCATGGTGTTGATGCTCCTCAGGCAGTCTGTCTGTCTGTCTGTATGCTAGTGATTTGGAGGGGGTGGTTTGGCATTCTATGTTCACATGGTGATCTGGAGACAGGTGTTATCTCCTCAGGCTTCTGAAAAGATAGTTTGAATAGTTTGCTTGTATGACTGGCCAGGTATCGAATCTGGGTGGTGCTCACAACTCCTAGTCCGAGTTTGCCCTTTGAACTAAAGCCCAGGCATTAAGAAGCTAACACAAGTCTTTATGTCTCAAGCAAGGATACTCATCAGGCAAGACACCAAACTGCCTCTGCTATATGGAATCCCAGTACAGTCACAAGTCATGAGAGGGTGAAGCGGTTAAGGGGCTTGATTCAATCTTGATCAGAAAATACCTTTACATTTCAAGCGCTGTAGGGCACTGTAGGGCGCTGTAGAGCGCTGTAGGGCGCTGTAGGGCGCTGTAGGGCGCTGTAGAGTGCTGTAGAGCGCTGTAGGGCGCTGTAGGGCGCTGTAGAGCGCTGTAGGGCGCTGTAGGGCGCTGTAGAGCGCTGTAGGGCGCTGTAGGGCGCTGTATTGCGCTGTAGAGCGCTGTAGGGCGCTGTAGGGCGCTGTAGAGCGCTGTAGAGCGCTGTAGGGTGCTGTAGGGCGCTTGAAATGTAAAGGTATTTTCGATTTAGCCGACATCTGCAGTGTTTACCTTGAATTAGAGCTCTGTTACCTGAACCGAGCCGACAATATACATCAGGTTAGGGCCGGGTAGGGACATATCATCAATATAAATAGGTTTTGGGTATTACTAAATTGATCTCTAACATTTTGAAGCTGAGCCATTTGCTTGTGCTCTGCTGCGCAGTCAAGTCATATCTGACTAAGATCATGACATGGTGTCAGAAATGCTTCAACCTAGTCAAATATAAGACCAGAACATTGCCTGAGTCGACAGGTGAGATTATTTCACAGAAATAGTAACTTTCCTTGATTTTTCCTTGACTCCTTGAGTTTAGAGTGAATAAAAGTAGCTAGCTACCTGCTAACTGCTCTCTGTCATGTCTCGTGAACAGCCCAAGGTGTAGCCGTTGCTATGTAAAATAAAACACACAGACTAGCAGCAGATTGCATGCAGCATGAGCAGCACAGGGAGCGAGGACAGACAGAGATGAGCAGCACAGGGAGCGAGGACAGACAGAGATGAGCAGCACAGGGAGCGAGGACAGACAGAGATGAGCAGCTAATGTATACACATTTTTGTTTTCTGATTTCGGGTCCGGGTCCGGGGAGGGCCGGGCCTTAAATTTGGCAGAAGCAATCAGGGCTGGGTAGGGTATGGCCTGAACGTTGCGGGTATGGGTAGGCCTCGGGCTTAATATTCATGCCCCTACAGGGCTGCAGTCTCTGTGAACGTGGGAACATTGCCTTTAAATTTAAATCACGCTCTAGCACTGAACTTTGGCGATATGGATGGAATCGAGCCCAAGATGAGTCATTCCAAGACGTCAAGATTTGTCAATTCTCTCCAAGGAGTTGTCAGGTGGCTATTCCTACTGGTGTGAATGAGCCACTGGCTCCAAGAGGATGCAACATGCGACATTAGAGACATCATGTACAAGTAGATGGGAGGTATTACGCATTTTCATCTAATAACCCTTGATAAGGGTCAATTATATTGCACTCTGAAACTCATTGCGATGAAAACGTTTTTTGATGCAGAGACAGTGTCAGAGAAAGGTCTGGTCAGAACAGAAAGAGGGATTCAGGAGAGCTAGGCTTACTGATTGTCATCAATAATAATATGACAAAACTATCTGAAGCCTTTCTTCCTACTCAACAACCCCTGTCTTTAATTCTACATGAGGGAATATTTGAATGTGTGTTTCCAAAGTGTATATAGTACTGTACAATACAGATATAGCAGCAGTATAGAATAGGGATTATAATAGTAAGATGAAAGGTGTGTATTGTGTATAACTACCCAGCAAACAGGGGACCTCCTAACGACATTTGGCGACATTCCCATTAGGTCCCTTAAACGGTTTCGGGAAGACGTTATCCCGCTGACATTCGGAGAACATTAAAACATGACGTTAACCTCGGGACCATAAGAGGATGTTCAGTACAGGTCCCGGTTTGGTCACATTATAACGTTGCAATAAGGTATTTTGATATCCATTAGGGAAATGTTATGAAAAGGTTCCTATTTGGTTCTGACAAGACGTTATCCATGGGACATTCAATGACCACAAGGGGACGTTTCACAATGGTCAAGGGGACGTCGCATGATGGTCCCAAGGGAACTTACTCTGGGGATCTTTGTATAATTCCCTATATGTTACCAGGACATCGCTTAGGACCTTGTCAGGACCATGTCAGGACCTTTTTAGGCCATTCTCAGGCCTTTCATTTTACTAGTCACTTTAGGTGACAAAATAGTCACCTAAAGTGGTCAGGATGTTGTGTCATGTTCCCCTGGAGGTTTTGTCTAGTTTCCGGTTTGTTCTGGGGACATCCCCGAGGATGTTTTTAGGACATGCTTGGGATGTTGTCTCATGGTCCCCTGGAGGCCAGGACTCACATGATGGTCCCAGGTGTCCCAACCTACTATAAGTGAACTAATGAAATGGTGTGGGTGTTTTAAGGTAAGTGGTACTTGTTAAGCTAAAATAGTTCAAAAATCTTTGATCAATATGATTACATTTTACATGATTACTTAGTACTGACTTTCCAACATTTTCAACCTGGGATTTGAACTCATAATTTGCATCAGGCTGATCTTTCTGCTATGCCACACAGTCTGAAACATTCTCAGAAGTCCCATACAGCACAGCTACCCAACTGGCGGCCAAGTAAAACCGCCCGCGGGTGGTTTTATTTGGGCCCCCAAGTTTTCTGAGCAATAAATAAATAAATAAATAAGAATAATATACAGTACCAGTCAAAAGTTTGGACACACCTACTCATTCAATAGTTTTTCTTTATTTAAAAAAAACTATTTTCTACATTGTAGAATAATAGTGAAAACATCAAAACTATTAAATTACACATATGGAATCATATAGTATCCAAAAAAGTGTTTAAAAAATCTAAATTAGCCACCCTTTTCCTTGATGACAGCTTTGCACACTCTTGGCATTTTCTCAACCAGCTTCACCTGGAATGCCTTTCCAACCGTCTTTAAGGAGTTTCCACATATGCTGAGCACTAGTTGGCTACTTTTCCTTCACTCTGCGGTCCAACTCATCCCAAACCATCTCAATTGCGTTGAGGTCGGGTGATTGTGGAGGCCAGGTCATCTGATGCAGCACTCCATCACTCTCCTTCTTGGTAAAATAGCCCTTACATTGCCTGGAGGTTTGTTGGGTCATTGTCCTGTTGAAAAACACTTGATAGTCCCACTAGACGCAAACCAGACAGGATGGTGTATTGCTGCAGAATGCTGTGGTGTGCCTTAAGTGTGCCTTGAATTCTAAATAAATCACTGGCAGTGTCACCAGCAAGGCACCCCCACACCATCACACCTCCTCCATGCTTCACGGTGGGAACCACACATGTGGAGATCATCCATTCACCTACTCTGCATCTCACAAAGACACGGCAGTTGGAAGCAAAATCTCAAATTTGGAATTATCAGGACAAAGGATTTCCACCGGTCTAATGTCCATTGCTTGTGTTTCTTGACCCAAACAAGTCTCTTCTTCTTATTGGTGTTCTTTAGTAGTGTTTTGTTTGCAGCAATTTGACCATGAAGGCCTGATTCAAGCAGACTCTAAACAGTTGATGTTCAGTTGATGTTCAGAGATGTGTCTGTTACTTGAACTCTATTTGGGCTACAATTTCTGAGGCTGGTAACTCTAATGAACTTATCCTCTGCAGCAGAGGAAACTCTGGGTCTTCCATTATTGTGGCGGTCCTCATGAGAGACAGTTTCATCATAGCGCTTGATGGTTTTTGCCACTGCACTTGAAGAAACTTTCAAAGTTCTTGATATTTTCCGTATTGACTGACGTTCATGTCTTAAAGTAATGTTGGACTGTCGTTTCTCTTTGCTTGTTTGAGCTGTTCTATCCATAATATGGACTTGGTCTTTTACCAAATAGGACCATCTTCTGTATACCCCCTACCTTGTCATAACACAACTGATTGGTTCAAACGCATTAAGGAAGAAAAATCCACAAATTAACTTTTAACAAGGCACACCTGTTAATTGAAATGCATTCCTGGGGATTACCTCATGAAGCTGGTTGAGAGAATGCCAAGAGTGTGCAAAGCTGTCATCAAGGCAAAAGGTGGCTATTTGAAGAATCTGAAATGTAAAATGTATTTTGATTTGTTTAACACTTTTTTGGTTACTACATGATTCCATATGTGTTATTTCATAGTTCTGATGTCTTCACTATTATTCTACAATGTAGAAAATTGTTTTAAAAAATTAAGAAAAACACTTGAATGAGTAGGTGTCCCAACTTTTGACTGGTACTGTATATCATTTTTATTTTCAATTTTTTATTGTTGGACATAAAAGACTAAAAACATTAGGAAATTAGTTCCAAGTGATTTTAATTTTGTAAATCTGTTCCAAGCATTCCCACACATAATAGAGAGAGAGAGAGACACGTGATCATATACAAATGTAAGCATGGTTTGACATGATTATGTTTCAGTCAAATATTATGTCTGTTTTAGCTTTTTGCGGTCAATTTGCAGTCTTCAAATGATTTGTGATTGGATTCTGGCCCACCGACCATCCACTCAAGAAAGAATTGTCCCGCAGCGTTATGTAGTTGATGATCCCTGCCCTACACATTCATTACCTGTAGTACATCTCCCACTTAGCTAAAGAGTACCATCTGCACATCTATTCTAGTTATCAGTTAATCTGACTATTTTATCATTATTTATTTGATTTACTTATTTCAGATTTTTTTTTTGGTGTAGTTGTCTAATGTTGGTGGGGCATATTATTCTGTTTTAATGTTACTCCTGAATCACTGTGATAAATATAATAGTGAGATTTACATTGAAGTGTAGGAAAACAGGTGAAAGCACTCATTGACACAGATAGCAGGCAGATTGGAATGCTGTGAACCAAGATGTTGTGAGTTCAAATCCCAAGTGAGGACATGTTGAATAATAATGACTGTATAAATCATTTAATTATCTATGTCAAATATGTATGTTGAAAACACACTGTTTTTATTGCCAACAGATAAAGAGCTGTGTATGGATCAGTGGTTCACCAATCAGGGCCTTGATCTGCTTGGCAACAGTAACAATGGATACTGTGTAAGGAAACTAGTGTGCGCATGCCCTGGGTAGAATGTTCCCAAGCCGGGAACTAGATGAAAACCCCCAGGGGACAATGATAGAGCATTTAAAAGAGGCCTATAAACATCCTTGGGGATGTCCCCGTAAAAACTGGGAACTAGACTGAACCTCCACAGGACTATGACACAATTTGCCAAGAACATCCTAAAATCGTCCTTGGGGACATCCCGGGAACTAACCAGTGACTAGGCAAATCCCCCACAGGACCATGACACAACGTCCTGATGACTTTAGGAAACCATTTGTGTAGGGATCACCTATGTATTAAGTATTAACCAGTCATTATACACGGCATGGGGAAATCATTAACTATAATCAATCGCTGTCCAATTACGGCTGAATGGATCACTTAGACTGTATTGACTGAACAGTAATGGTTGTTCAACAGAGATGTAAGTATGTGTTGACTTTAGTATCAACCGGCTGGGAAAATAATGTTGAACAAATCAGTTCCAAGTGATGCAATCAATTTATCAAATTATTTCAAATTAGTCAAGACTTGAGAGGTACAGCTCAATGTCTAAGTGGTGTGTGTGTGTCAGTGGCAGTCGGTGCCGTTTAAGATTAGGAAGAACAATTTTTTTTTTATGAGCATCGCCTTATTTCTATTACGCATATTGGATGACTGTCATTCATATTCTGTTCACCCAGCTCAATGTAACATCGATAGGTTTAGGCTACTACATCATACTTGAATTTGCCCTATACCCATCATGAGGTTGCTACAACCTAGCCTACACATAAAAGTTTATAACGTACACTACTGGTCAAAGGTTTGAGAACACAAACTCATTTAAGGTTTTTCTTCTTTATTTTTAATATTTTATACATTGTAGAATAATAGTGAAGACATCAAAACTATGAAATAACATATGGAATCCATGGAGTAACCAAAACAGTGTTAAACAAATCTAAATATATTTTATATTTGAGATTCTTCAAATAACCACCCTTTGCCTTGTTGACAGCTTTGCACACTCTTGGCATCCTCTAAACCAGCTTCATGAGGTAGTCACCTGGAATTGGTTTCAGGTAAAATGTGTGCCTTGTTAAAAGCTCATTTGTGGAATTTCTTTCCTTCTTAATACATTTGAGCCAATCAGTTGTGTTATGACAAGGTGGTGGGGGGGGGGGGGGGGATAGCCCAATTTGGTAAAAGACCAAGTCCATATAATTGCTGTATAATTCCTTCTCGCATCTATGCACTCTCCTCCTTTCACCTTTCCCCTTCGCTTGTGGAGTTCAGTGCACAACAAAACAGCTGTCTGTGACCATGCGCAAAACCTCTCCAAGCCAAATCTTCACACTATAACCTCTACACAGCCTATATCATTGTCATCATATTAATGTTACAATTAGTAAACCCACAATCCATGTGTACAATCACAAAGTGCAGTGTACAGCAAGCAGTTTAGCAGTTACATTGGTGGGCCCCGGTGGCAATACATTTATAAAACCGAAAGCTTACCTTGACTTGGAATAGTTGCAGTGTCTGGATAGCCTTAGCCATCTAGCTAACATAATTAGCATTACTGTCAGTTTGAGTCAGGTTGTTGAGTTGGCTGAATTAACTGCATTAGCTAAGTAAGTGAAAGGTAAACAACAACAACAAAACAATGAAATATAGCCATCTATCTTTCTCCCTTTCTCTTTTCTGCTTCTCCTAAATTTTTTAAGAAACTAATTTGTTCAAAACTGTTCAACTATTGTCTTTCTCTCCCTTTGAGTCAACTACTCACCAAACTGCAGTGCTAGCTAGCTGTAGCTTGTGCTTTCAGTACATTCTCTGATCCTTTGATCAGATGTACAACATGTCAGTTCATACTGTAAGAACTCTGATAGGTTGGAGGAAGTCCTCTGGAAGTCGTCATAATTATTGTGTAAGTCTACGGAAGAGCGTGAGAACCATGAGCCTCCTAGGTTTTGTATTGAAGTCAATGTATGCGGAGGAGCACGGAAAATAGCTGTCCTCTGGCTACACCCTGGTGCTACCCTAGAGGGTGCTATTGAGGCTACTGTAGACCTTCATTGCAAAACAGTGTGTTTTAATAAATCATTTAGTGACATAAATATATTTATGGTAGGTCTATTTAAAAAGGACACATTTTTTCAGGTTTCACAGTAAAAATAATCTGAAATTCACAGAGTAGATTGGTCCTCCCCTTCCTCCTCTGAGGAGCCTCCGCTGGTGTGTGTAAGTGTGCAGCTCTGTGTGTATGCATGCATGTGTGTGAGGGTGGCAGGTAGCCTAGTGGTTAAGAGTGTTGAGCTGACTAGGTGAGAAAAATTTGTTGATGTGCCCTTGAGCAAGGCACTTAACACGAATTTCTACTGTAAGTGGCTCTGGATAAGAGTGTCCACTAAAATGTAAAGTGTGTGTGTTCGAGTCTCTCTGAGTCACGTCAGGCATGTCTCTTCTGGTAATCACCAGATTCTTGTCACCATCTCCAACACTATTGACAGGGAGATGGGGATAGCGTGCATAATTGGCTGATGTGCTGTCCCTCATGTAGTTGCTTGTATTAGTGTGACTGTGGAAATCAGTGTGTAACATAAATGTCACTAGTGACTTCATTTTGACATTTACATTTTAGTCATTTAGCTGATGCTCTTATCCAGAGAGACATACAATTAGTTCAATCATCTTAAGATACACTACATGACCAAAAGTACTGTACGTGCACACCTACTCGTTGAACATTTCATTCCAAAATCATGGGCATTAATATGGGATTTGCTTCCAGTCAGCCACAAGATTATTAGTGAGGTTGGGCACTGATGTTGGGCGATTAGGCCTGGCTAGCAGCTGGTGTTCCAATTCATCACAAAGGTGTTCGATGGGTTTGCGGTCAGTGCTCTGTGCAGGCTTGTCAAGTTTTTCCACACCGATCTCGAAAAACAATTTCTGTATGGACCTCACTTTGTGCACTGGGGCATTGTCATGCTGAAACAGGAAAGGGCCTTCCTCAAACTGTTGCCACAACGTTGGAAGCACTGAATCATCTAGAATGTCATTGTATGCTGTAGCGTTAAGGTTTCCCTTCACTGGAAGTGGCCTAGACCGAACCATAAAAAACTGTCCCAGACCATTGTTCCTCCTCCACCAAACTTTACAGTTGGTACTATGCATTTGGGCAGGTAACGTTCTCCAAACCTAGATTAGTCCGTCAGACTGCCAGACGGTGAAGCATGATTCATCACTCCAGAGAACGCCTTTCCACTGCTCCAGAGTCCAATGGCAGCAAACTTTACACCACTCCAGCCGACGCTTGGCATTGCGCATGGTGATCTTAGGCTTGTGTGCGGCAGCTCGGCCATGGAAACCCATTTCATTAAACTCCTGACTAAACAGGTCTTGTGCTGACTTTGTTTCCAGAGGCAGTTTGGAACTCAGTAGTCAGTGTTGCAACTGAGGACAGATGATATTTACGCACTAAGCACTTCAACACTTAGTGGTCCCATTCTGTGAGCTTGTGTGATCTACCACTTCGTTGCTGAGCCGTTGTTGCCTCTTCACAATAACAGCATTTACAGTTGACCGGGGCAAGTCTAGCATCTCATAAATTTGAAGAACTGACTTGCTGGAAAGGTGGCATCCTATGACAGTGCCACTTTGAAAGTCACTGAGCTCCTCAGTAAGGCCACTCTACTGCCAATGTTTGTCTATGGAGATTGCATGGCTGTGTGCTCGATATTATACAAATGTCAGCAACGGGTGTGGCTGAAATAACCTAATCTACCAATTGGAAGGGGTGTCCAGATACTTTTGTACATACTGTATAGTGTAGCTGGGTGAGACAACCACATATCACTGTAGTAGCAAGTACATTTTCCCTATATAAAGTAATCATCAGCAGTCAGTGCTAGAAGAAAAACTTTTTTTTTTAAGTGAAAACTGCAATGTGTACTGTAACTTTTTGTACTTTATCTTTTTGGGCAACCCTACCACACTCACATAGAAATGTGACATAGATCTGTCATTCTCATTGAACACAAGTCTAAGAAGTGGTAGATATGTTCTATGTACTCTATTTCAAAACAGTGTGTTTGTGTGTGTTTCGTTTTTGTGTCTTTTACTTTCAGTTTTGCACTACAGCTTCAAAATACAAGATTTGGGGTTATTGAAAAGGTATTTCTGTCACGTTGGTATGAATGATCGGGAGACAGGCGCAGGAATTCGTAATGTTTTTTTTATTAAGCCCAAATTACGCCGTTCCGTGTAAAGGCACTGGGATGAAGACCAAACAAACACATAACAAAACACAGGGTAGAAACCCAAAACAAAAGAGCGAGGAGTATCTTGAATAAATAACACATGTGCACGATGATTAACACAACGGGACGAGACCAGTAATCATCTGCGCAATCCACAAGGGCACGAAAGCTCAAAACACACAGCACTGGTACTCACACGCACCAGCGGACATTGTAACAATAATCGACCCCCAATGGAAACCAAAGGGCACACTTATACAAGTACTAATCAGTGGGAATAGGGGACAGGTGTGCATAATGAAAGTTCCGGAGGGATCTGTGACAATTTCACAGCGGTTTAGATGGTACAATGATTCTCTACACACTTGCTTGTTTTTTTTCACATAAACTGAAATTAGGCGAACTAATATAATTTTTGCAAAAAGGAAATGGCGGAGTGATTTCTGCATATTGCACCTTTAAGATATTATTTGAAGAGGTAGATTTTCAGAGGTTTTTGGAAGATGGGCATGGACTCTGCTGTCCTACCTTCAGGGGGCAGCTGGTTCCACCATTGGGGTGCCAGTGTAACAGTATAACTTTGCGTCCGTCCCCTCGCCCATACCCGGGCTCGAACCAGGGACCCTCTGCACACAGACAACAGTCACCCACGAAGCATCGTTACCCATAGCTCCACAAAAGCCACGGCCCTGCAAGGGGAACCACTACTTCAAGGTCTCAAAGCGAGTGACGTCACCGATTGAAACGCTATTAGCGCGCACCACCGCTAACTAGTTAGCCATTTCACATCGGTTACACCAGGACAGAGAAGAACTTTGACTGGGTGGAAGGGGGAGCTCACATGGAGGCAAGAAACCAGTGTTGGCTTGCGGCACAAGCAGGGAGCCCACCAATAGAGAGTTGCAGTAGTCTAGATGGTAGATGACAAGAGCCCGGATTACGACCTGCGCCGCTTCCTGAGGAAGGGATGCAACATGCAACAAGTTGCTAAGAGAGTGCCAAAGTGAATCATTTGGCTTGACCAGACTTACAAGAGTAGAATTCCAATGGGAATTATGCAGATTGGACAAATATTTTCTTTAGGTATGTCTCATCTTGTTCACCATGGACTGAGAATGAGAAGTGCCAGTTAAACACTTGCAATGCATCTGTGATTCAACAGAGGTGGTCTCTAGCAGTGGCTCGTATGTGTGTTTGTTTGTGTGTTTGTTGGTCTGTGACTGCTGTGTATCACGGAGCCATTCATCCGTAAACAAAGAGACAGTCCCATCTGTTGTGAGTGTGTCAATAGATAACTCTGATCCCCCAGGTATAACACACACACACACACACACACACACACACACACACACACACACACACACACACACACACACACACACACACACACACACACACACACACACACACACACACACACACACACACACACACACACACTGCAACACAACAGGTTGGTCTCATTTACCTAAGGGTCTAGTGGATCTCGACCTCCTACAAACTCATCACATATGGATGTTTCATGCCTACGGCTATCAGATGCTGCGTGTGCGTGTGTGTGTTTAAGCTCTTGATGAATATTTCATATCTAGCATGCCAGGGCTTGTTGAGCAGATGGAGAGGCTCCCACTGCCTTGGTAATGTGCACCTGTACCCTCCTCTCCTCTCCTCTCCTCTCCCTCTCTCTCTCTCTCTCTCTCTCTCTCTCTCTCTCTCTCTCTCTCTCTCTCTCTCTCTCTCTCACTCTCTCTCTCTCTATTCCTCCTTCTATCCCTCTGTCTCTCTTTCTCATTCTTTCTCTTGCAGCTATGGTAAACGTCTGGCCTTGCATTTCTGCTCTCTCTCTCGTTCCTCCTCCCTCGATCTCCTCTGTCTCTTTCTCTCTATATCTCTTTGTCAGTCTGCATACCTCTCTTCTCCATCACTGCATTTCTCCATCTCTCCATCTCTCGGTCTTTCCTCTTCATCCGTCTCGCTGTATTTTCATCATCTCTCATATTTGGAGACAGAATGTTCTCTTTCTCTCTCTCCCTTTCTCTCATTTCCTCTCCCTACGCAATAACATACTGTTATTTGACCGAGAACCTGTATCATAACATATACTCTAATCTAGCCACCAGTAGTAAGCAGTCACAACGATTCTGTTGACATTTCCGTTGTCATGGAGAGTCTACATCTTTTAGTCTCCCTATTTTCTCTTATTTTTTTCTGGGAGATAAACAGCGCTCAAAGTTCAATTCAGTTCCACCATTGAATGGCAAGATCAGAGGCAATCATTTCTGGGCCCGGTTGCATAAAACAATTTCCTCATTGTTTTACCTGAAAGGAAAATTCCACCCCAAAACAATATTTTTGAAATATTTGTTTAATTAGTCCATTGTTGATGTAGTCCTACACTGTTTTTTTATGGCAGCAATCAAGTTTTAAAGATCTATAACATCCAAAATACAGAAATGCAGCCTGTAAGATGCATACTGTAAGGGCATACGTGAGAGATTTTATGGTAGTTTGATGGCATGTATGGCAGAAAGAGTCTCTGGTTACCATGGAGATGGCCTGATTCACTGACTGAATGTCTCATCAAAGAGATCACATTTATTTTGGAAGATCGCAAAATAGGACTTCTACATTCAAGACAGGAGAAACAAATTGATTTATCAGTGGTGTGTTGCAATTTGTTTTTGTGCGGCAGCGCATAAATTCATCATAATTTGTCATCAAAGTTTCTACTGACAGATATAGCCTGAACATTATTATAGAATATGCATAAAATGCATCCTCCAATTAGAACGTTTGCCTATGCCCACACAGTCTAAATATATATATATATATACAGTTGAAGTCTGAAGTTTACATACACCTTAGCCAAATACATTTAAACTCAGTTTTTCACAATTCCTGACATTTAATCCAAGTAAAAATTCCCTGTTTTAAGTCAGTTAGGATCACCAGTTTATTTTAAGAATGTGAAATGTCAGAATAATAGTTTAGAGAATTATTTATTTCAGCTTTTATTTCTTTCATCACATTCCCAGTGGGTCAGAAGTTTACATACACTCAATTAGTATTTGGTAGCATTGCCTTTAAAATGTTTAAATTGGGTCAAATGTTTCGGGTAGCCTTCCACAAGCTTCCCACAATAAGTTGGGTGAATTTTGGCCTATTCCTCATGACAGAGCTGGTGTAACTGAGTCAGGTTTGTAGGCATCCTTGCTCGCACACGCTTTTTCAGTTCTGCCCACACATTTTCTATAGGATTGAGGTCAGGGCTTTGTGATGGCCACTCCAATACCTTAACTTTGTTGTCCTTAAGCCATTATGACACAACTTTGGAATTATGCTTGGAGTCATTGTCCATTTGGAAAACCCATTTGCGACCAAGCTTTAACATCCTGACACAACTTTGGAATTATGCTTGGAGTCATTGTCCATTTGGAAAACCCATTTGCGACCAAGCTTTAACATCCTGACTGATGTCTTGAGATGTTGCTTCAATATATCCACATAATTTTCCTCCTTCATGATGCCATCTATTTTGTGAAGTGCACCAGTCCCTCCTGCAGCAAAGCACCCCCACAACATGATGCTGCCACCCCCGTGCTTCATGGTTGGGATGGTGTTCTTCGGCTTGAAAGCTTCCAACCTTTCTCCTCCAAACATAACGATGGTCATTATGGCCAAACAGTTCTATTTTTGTTCTATCAGACCAGAGAACATTTCACCAAAAGATATGATCTTTGTCCCCATGTGCAGTTGCAAACTGTAGTCTGGCTTTTTAATGGCGGTTTTGGAGCAGTGGCTTCTTCCTTGCTGAGCGGCCTTTCAGGTTTAGTCGATATAGGACTTGTTTTACTGTGGATATTGATACTTTTGTACCTGTTTCCTCCAGCATCTTCACAAGGTCCTTTGCTGTTGTTCTGGGATTGATTTGCACTTTCCACCCCAAAGTACGTTCATCTCTAGGAGACAGAACACGTCTCCTTCCTATGCAGTATGACGGCTGTGTGGTCCCATGGTATTTATACTTGCGTACTATTGTTTGTACAGATGAATGTAGTACCTTTCTCTGTAAACTTCCGACTTCAACTCTCTCTCTCTCTCTCTCTCTCTCTCTCTCTCTCTATATATATACATTTTTATAATACCCTCAAACACCAGGTTAGGCATTTCAAAATAGGCCATCATCACTGTCAATCGTGAATGATAATTCTTCAAGTTTTACATTGAAATGTCCAAACTACATCTTCATGCCAATAATTTGATCTCAATCAGTTTCATGGGAATATGAATTTAGATCTTCTTGAACTACTGTTTGGTGAGAGAATTAGAGCAGATGGTGTTAACAAAGCATAAATCCTGGCTAGTGGCACGTGCTCTGTTAAGTTTTGCCCGTATGAGAAAAGAAATGCAACTATTCAGCTTCCACTAACCATCCTAAAATCTCACTAGAAATTAGGTGCTTTTGACATAACACAGTAGCGTTTTAGGCCTACTATGCTATGCTATTATATTATATAAAATACCTATTCATCATTATTTGATTTTCTGTATCATTGATTCAGCTTCAGAAATAATTTTCCAGAAATATTTTTACCAGCTTTGTGTGTTCTGAAATTGAAAAAAGTGCCACTCCCTCGCGCTCCAGCAGCACCCCATCCCTGTTCAGAAGATAATAAAACACGTTTCTTTTAGTAACTTTTTTTCTCAACTTGTTTCTATTACTTTTTGTTATGTCAAGCTAATTTACAGAGTAGGTAGCTAGCCAGCTAGCTTTATAGCCGTGGATTGTGCACAATGATGTATATATTGCTTGTGCACCTCATTTCTAGATGTAGGAAATAATCTGGGCCCAAACTAATTAATTATGTTTTAATTTAAGCCTTGACTTAAGCCTTGAGGTTTTTCATAAAAGAAAAGTCAAGAGTTTTTCCTGGCCCTACATAATTTAAGAATTATCTTTCCCTCTTTGGTTGCTTTCCTTGGAAAATATATATGATAGTGCTGTATTTTACCATCCATTATTTGCTTGGTATTTACTTAGTTATTACACATGAAAACTGTAACAACGATGTAACTACCTAATAAATCCAATTTGGTTTATTTTAAATCCATCAAAACAAGCACCATCATGAAACCAGTTTTAAAATGTATGTTGCAAATTGAGTTACAAAACCATGATGCATCTTCAAAAATCTATTATTATTCTGAGGACTAAGATGTGTAGTTTTTGGGAAAGTGTCTTATTTTAAATCCATTTTACATTTCCGCCAGATTTTTGTACATTTTCCGTGCAAATTCTCATTACCAATATGCCTATGGATTAAATTCTCATTACCAATATGCCTATGGATTAAATTCTCATTACCAATATGCCTATGGATTAAATTCTCATTACCAATATGCCTATGGATTAAATTCTCATTACCAATATGCCTATGGATTAAATTCTCATTACCAATATGCCTATGGATTAAATTCTCATTACCAATATGCCTATGGATTAAATTATCATTACCAATAAACCTGTGGATTAAATTCTCATTACCAATATGCCTATGGATTAAATTCTCATTACCAATATGCCTATGGATTAAATTCTCATTACCAATATGCCTATGGATTAAATTCTCATTACCAATAAACCTGTGGATTAAATTCTCATTACCAATATGCCTATGGATTAAATTCTCATTACCAATATGCCTATGGATTAAATACTCATTACCAATATGCCTATGGATTAAATTCTCATTACCAATATGCCTGATTTGTTCATTACATTTTTTCGACTTTTGTGAAAATACTGGTAAAAAGCATAATATCTGATAAAAAAAACATAACAACAATTATGAAATAGATAAGTACAGATCCTAATCTCAGTGATTCTGTCACACCCTGATCTGATCCACCCCCCTCCACGTGTTGCCCATCGTCTCCATTATCCCCAGTGTATTTATAACTGTGTTCTCTGTTTGTCTGTTGCGAGGTTGTTTTGTTTTATTTTTCTTGCTCCTGTCTTTTCTCTAGTTCCTGTTTTCTATTTTTCACAGTTTTCACCATTCTGCCTGCCCTGACCCGGAGCCTGCATGCCATTCTATACCTTGTCACACCTCCTTGGATTACGGACCTCTGTCTGCCCTGACCCTGAGCCTGTCTACCGTTCTGTTCCTTTCAGACTCTGCTCTGGATTACTGACCTCTGCCTGTCCTTGACATGTTGTTTGCCTGCCCCCCTGTTTTAGTAATAAACTTTTGTTACTTCAAAACTGTCTGCTTCTGGGTCTTCTCCTAAGCCTTGACAGTACGAACTGGCCATGACCGACCCAGCAGACTTGGACCAGCTCCGCAACGCCTACTTCTTCCAAGGAGTCACCATTGGAAGGCATGATGAGTTGCTTCGTGGGCTTATGGAAGGGTTCCAGAACTTGGCCGAACGCCATGGACCGCGCATTGAACACATTGGGCAGTTTCCCGAGAACCCCGCTTACCTCCCAAGGAACGCTTCGCTGCAGAGTCAGAAACCTGTCGGGCGTTTCTCGCAAAGTGTTCTCTCGTCATTGAGCTGCAGCCCTCCTCCTTCCCCTCAGGCCACTCGAAGATAGCGTACCTCATTGCGGTGATGTCCGGGAGGGCTCTCGCCTGGGCTACGGCCGTGTGGGATCAACAGTCGGCCGTATGCTTCTGTCTGGAGGAGTTTGTTGCAGAGGTGAAGAAGGTTTCTGATTCTCCATTGTCCGGGGGAGAGAATGCCCGGAAGTTACTCCAGCATCGGCAAGACTCCAGCAGTGTGGTAGACAATACAATGGATTTCTGTATGTTAGCAGCTGAGAGTGACAGGAACTCGAAATCGTTGTAAGCATCCGGATTATCGGAAGCTAGCAGCCCGGGATCTCGACTCGCACATTGCCTTGACCATCCGGATCGATGGGCGGCTTCACTCCCTCCGCACCGTCCCTATGACTGTGGGATCAACCTTCTCCCAGCCACCACACTGCCCCAGGGATGACTGTACTCTCTGTCTGGTACGGAGACCAAGACTATGGAGACCTATATCGAGGAATATACCCTGCAGCTATAGATTCCTCGATATAGGTCTCCATAGTCCCATGCTTCGACTCCCAGGGCCTCAATGACATCACAGTGAAGAACTGCTGCCACTCATCACCTTGGCCTTCGAGCCACTCCAGGGGCCACGGTTTTCTCCAAGTTGGACCTGCGAAACGCCTACAGCTGTGTTCCAGGCCCTGGTTAATGACATTTTCTGTGACGTTGAACCAGTTCGTCTTCGTCTACCTCGATGACATCCTTCTTTTCTTCCACTCAGCCCAATAACATGTGCTCCACGTCCGACAGGTCCTCTAGCGCCTCCTGGAGAACCAGCTTTTTGTGACAGCGGAGAAAAGCGAATTCCATCGCTCCACCATCCCCTTCCTTGGTTTCATTATCGCTGCAGGGAATGTACAGATGGATCCCGGGAAGGTGAGTGAGGTGGTGGATTGGCCCCAGCCTACATCCAGAGTGCAGCTGCAAAGTTTCCTGGGATTTGTCAACTTTTTTGTCGCTTTATCCGGCCCTGGCTTCCCCCCTGTCTGCACTCACCACTCCCAAGGTTCCGTTCACGTGGTCCCCAGCTGCTGACCGGGCGTTCTGGGACCTGACCTGGCATTCCGGGACCGCTTCACCACAGCTCCCATATTTGTTCATCTTGACTGTCCCGTCAGTTTGTGGTGGAGGCCGATGCTTTGGATGTTGGAGTGGGGGCTGTCCTGTCCCAGCATTTTGCTGTGGACCTCAAGGTACATCCCTGCGCCTTCTTCTCCCATTACCTCAACGCCACAGAGAGGAATTACGATGTGGGGAATTTTGAGATACTCGCGGTGAAGATGACGTTGGAGGAGTGGAGACACTGGTTGGAGGTGGTGGAACATCCATTCATTGTGTGGACGCATCACAAGAACCTGGAATATCTCGGTACCGCCAAGCAACTCAATTCCAGGCAAGCTAGGTGGGCCCTGCCTTTCACCCAGTTTAACAAGTGTAGACCGTACCGTGAAATGCTTACTAACAAGCCCTTAACCAGCAGTGCAGTTCAAGAAAGAAAGAGTTCAAGAAAGAGTTTCAAAAATATTTACCAAATAAACTAAAGCAAAATATTATAAAAGTAGCACAATAAAATAACAATAACGAGGCGATATACAGGGGGGTACCGGTACCGAGTCAATGTGAGGGGGTACAACATGACAATGCCATTTGTACATGAAGGTAGGGGTGAAATGACTATGCATAGATGATAAACAGCGAGTAGCAGTAGTGTACAAAACAAATGTGATGGGGGGGCGGTCAATGTAAATAGCCCGGTGGCCATTTGTTTAATTGTTCAGCAGTCTTATGGCTTGGGGGTAGAAGCTGGTGCTCTGGTACCGCTTCCCGTGCACTAGCAGAGAAAACAGTCTATGAATTTTTTGAGCTACCTCTGCCACTGCCTAGTATATAAGACAGAGAATAGTATATAAGACGGAGAATAGTATGTTCAATAGGGAAGATAAATAACGAAGAGCTTCCACGTCATTCACGCACGCAACAAGACTACTTTTCTAAGGAGAGACACCTTGGAAAAACTACAACTACTCGTTCGTTTTTCAAAAAACAAGCCTGAAAACCTTTCTAAAGACTGTTGACATCTAGTGGAAGCCATATGAACTGCAATCTGGGAGGAATTTGTTTGAATATCCCATAGGCTTGCATTGAAATGGCCAGTGACATCAAAAAAATAATTTCCAGATGGATTCTCCTCTGGTTTTCGCCTGCCATATCAGTTTTGTTATACCCACAGACATTATTTTAACAATTTTAGAAACTTCAGAGGGTTTTCTATCCAATGCTACCAATTATAGGCATATCAGTTTACTTTTGGCACGTCAGTCATCCGGAATTTAGGATACTGCCCCCTAGCCTGAAAAAGTTCATCCTGTATTGACGCAATGCTTGTTTTATGGTTTGTCTGAGGGCATAGCGGGATTTCTTATAAGCATCCGGATTAGGCTTTTCCGTTCCTTGAAAGCGGCAGCTCTAGCCTTTAGCTCAATGCGGATGTTGCCTGTAATCCATGGCTTCTGGTTGGGATATGTACGTACAGACACTGTGGGGACAACGTCGCCGATACACTTATTGATGAAGCCGATGACTGAGGTGGTATACTCCTCAATGCCATTGGTTGAATCCCGGAACATATTCCAGTCTGTGCTAGGAAAACAGTCCTGTAGTGTAGCGTCAGAGTCACTGGTACTTCCTACTTCCTACTTCCTACTTGCTTGTAAGCAGGAATCAGGAGGATAGAATTATGATCATATTTGCCAAATGGAGGGCAGGGGAGAGCTTTGTATGCCTCTCTGTGTGTGGAGTAAAGGTGGTCGAGAGGTTTTTCCTCTGGTTGCACATGTGACACGCTGGTAGAAATGAGGTAAAACGGATTTAAGTTTGGCTGCATTAAACTCCCCGGCCACTAGGAGCGCCGCTTCTGGATAATGATTTTCTTGTTTGCTTATGGCCTTTTGCAGCTGGTTGAGTGCGGTCTTAGTGCCAGCATCGGTTTGTAGTGACGGCTACGAATAATATAGACGAGAACTCTCTTGGTAGGCGGTGTGGTCTACAGCTTATCATAAGGTACTCTACCTCAGGCGAGCAATACCTTGAGACTTCTTTAATATTAGACTCTGTTTCGCATTCCAGCTGTTACTGACAAACACCCACACACCTCGTATTACCACACTTAGCTTCTCTGTTTTGCCAGTGCATGGAAAATCCCGCCAGATCTAGATTATCCATGTCATTGTTCAGCCACAACTCTGTGAAACATAAGACATTACAGTTTTAATGTCCCGTTGGTTGGATAATCGTGATAGGTCATCGATTTTATTTTCCAATGATTGCACCATTGGCCAATAGAATGGATGGCAGTGGGGGTTTTCTTGCTCGCCTACAAATTTACAGAAGGAAGCCTGACCTCTGCCCCCTTTTTCTCTGTCTTTTCTTCACACAAATGATGTGGAATTGGTTCTGTTCCCAATAATAACCCTATTTTCTCAGAACAAGAATAGACTGATGAGTTTCAGAAGAAAGGTCTTTGTTTCTGGCCATTTTGAGCCTGTAATCAAACCCACAAATGCTGATGGTTGGGCCTCTGTATGCCTACAGTATGTAGATATTCCATACAAAAATATGCCATTTCCAGCTCCAATAGTTATTTACAACATTACAATGTCTACACTGTATTTCTGATATATTTTATGTTATTTTAATGAAAAAAAAATGCTTTTCTTTAAAAAAAAACAAGGACATTTGAAGGTGAACCCAAACTTTTGTCAAACCCAAAGGTTTGACAGCGGGGCAGGGGATTCCAGTATCAAATCAAATCAAATGTATTTATATAGCCCTTCTTACATCAGCTGATATCTCAAAGTGCTGTACAGAAACCCAGCCGAAAACCCCAAACAGCAAGCAATGCAGGTGTAGAAGCACGGTGGCTAGGAAAAACTCCCTAGAAAGGCCAAAACCTAGGAAGAAACCTAGAGAGGAACAAGGCTATGAGGGTTGACCAGTCCTCTTCTGCCTGTGCCGGGTGGAGATTATAACAGAACATGGCCAAGATGTTCAAATGTTCATAAATGACCAGCATGGTCAAATAATAATAATCACAGTAGTTGTTGAGGGTGCAGCAAGTCAGCACCTCAGGAGTAAATGTCAGTTGGCTTTTCATAGCCGATCATTAAGAGTATCTCTATCGCTCTTGCTGCCTCTAGAGAATTGAAAACAGCAGGTCTGGGACAGGTAGCACATCCGGTGAACATGTCAGGGTTCCATAGCCGCAGGCAGAACAGTTGAAACTGGAGCAGCAGCATGGCCAGGTGGACTGGGGACAGCAAGGAGTCATCATGCCAGGTAGTCCTGAGACATGGTCCTAGGGCTCTGGTCCTCCGAGAGAGAGAAAGAAAGAGAGAAAGAGAGAATTAGAGAGCGCATACTTAAATTCACACAGGACACCAGATAAGACAGGAGAAGTACTCCAGATATAACAAACTGACCCTAGCCCCTCGACACAAACTACTGCAGCATAAATACTGGAGGCTGAGACAGTAGGGGTCGGGAGACACTGTGGCCCCATCCGATGATACCCCCGGACAGGGCCAAACAGGAAGGATATAACCCCACCCACTTTGCCAAAGCACAGCCCCCACACCACTAGAGGGATATCTTCAACCACCAACTTACCATCCTGAGACAAGGCCCGAGTATAGCCCACAGAGATCTCCGCCACTGCACAACCCAAGGGGTGGTGCCAACCCAGACAGGAAGATCACGTCAGTGACTCAACCCACTCAAGTGACGCACCCCTCCTAGGGATGGCATGAAAGAGCACCAGTAAGCCAGTGACTCAGCCCCTGTAATAGGGTTAGAGGCAGAGAATCCCAGTGGAGAGAGGGGAACCGGCCAGGCAGAGACAGCAAGTGCGGTTCGTTGCTCCAGAGCCTTTCCGTTCACCTTCACACTCCTGGGCCAGACTACACTCAATCATATGACCCACTGAAGAGATGATTCTTCAGTAAAGACTTAAAGGTTGAGACCGAGTCTGCGTCTCTCACATGGGTAGGCAGACCATTCCATTCCATAAAAATGGAGCTCTATAGGAGAAAGCCCTGCCTCCAGCTGTTTGCTTAGAAATTCTAGGGACAATTAGGAGGCCTGCGTCTTGTGACCGTAGTGTACATGTAGGTATGTACGGCAGGACCAAATCAGAAAGGTAGGGGCAAGCCCTTGTCATGCTTTGTCGGTTAGCAGTAAAACCTTGAAATGAGCCCTTGCCTTAACAGGAAGCCAGTGTAGGGAGGCTAGCACTGGAGTAATATGATCACATTTTTTGGTTCTAGTCAGGATTCTAGCAGCCGTATTTAGCACTAACTGGAGTTTATTTAGTTCTTTATCCGGGTAGCCAGAAAGTAAAGCATAACCTAGAAGTAACAAAAGCATAGATACATTTTTCTGCATCATTTTTGGACAGAAAGTTTCTGATTTTTGCAATGTTACGTAGATGAAAAAAAGTTGTCCTTGAACAGTCTTGATATCTTCGTCAAAAGAGAGATTTATGGCCCAGAGTAACGCCGAGGTCCTTCACAGTTTTATTTGAGATGACTATACAACCATCAAGATTAATTGTCAGATTCAACAGAAGATCTCTTTGTTTCTTGGGACCTAAAACAAGCATCTCTATTTTCTCCGAGTTTAAAAGTAGAAAGTTTGCAGCCATCCACTTCCTTATGTCTGAAACACAGGCTTCTAGCAAGGGCAATTTGGGGGCTTCACCATGTTTAATTGAAATGTACAGCTGTGTGTCATCCGCATAGCAGTGAAAGTTAACATTATGTTTTCGAATGACATCCCCAAGAGATAAAATATATAGTGAAAACAATAGTGGTCACTAAGGTCAAAAGCAGCACTAAGGTCTAGGAGCACGAGGACAGACGCAAAGCCTCGGTTTGATGCCATTAAAAGGTAATTTACCACCTTCACAAGTACAGTCTCAGTGCTATGATGGGGTCTAAAACCAGACTGAAGCATTGTTTGTCTTCAGGAAAGCAGTGAGTTGCTGCTCAACAGCTTGTTCTAAAAATGTTGAGAGGAATGGAAGATTCGATATAGGTCGATAGTGTTTTATATTTTCTGGGTCAAGGTTTGGCTTTTTCAAGAGAGGCTTTATTACTGCCACTTTTAGTGAGTTTGGTACACAGCCGGTGGATAGAGAGCCATTTATTATGTTCAACATAGGAGGGCCAAGCACAGGAAGCAGCTCTTTCAGTAGTTTAGTTGGAATAGGGTCCAGTATGCAGCTTGAAGGTTTAGAGGCCATGATTATTTTCATCATTGTGTCAAGAGATATAGTATAGATAGAGATATAGATATAGGACAACTGAGCTTTGGAGGAATACGCAGATTTAAAGAGGAGTCTGTAATTTGCTTTCTAATGATCATGATCTTTTCCTCAAAGAAGTTCATGAATTTATTACTGCTGAACTGAAAGTCATCCTCACTTGGGGAATGCTGCTTTTTAGTTAGCTTTGCGACAGTATCAAAAGACATTTCGGATTGTTCTTATTTTCTTCAATTAAGTTGGAAAAATAGGATGATCGAGCAACAGTGAGGGCTCTCGGTACTTTCTTTCCAAGCTAGTTGGAAGACTTCCAGTTTGGTGTGGCGCCATTTCCGTTCCAATTTTCTGGAAGCTTGCTTCAGAGCTCGGGTATTTTCTGTATACCAAGGAGCTAGTTTCTTATGACAAATGTTTTTAGTTGTTAGGGGTGCAACTGCATCTAGGGTATTGCGCAAGGTTAAATTGAGTTCCTCAGTTAGGTGGTTCACTGATTTTTGTCCTCTGACATCCTTGGGTAGGCAGAGGGAGTCTGGAAGGGCATCAAGGAATCTTTGTGTTGTCTGAGAATTTATAGCATGACTTTTGATGCTCCTTGGTTGGGGTCTGAGCAGATTATTTGTTGTGATTGCAAACGTTAAAAAATGGTGGTCCGATAGTCCAGGATTATGAGGAAAAAATTCAGATCCACAACATTTATTCCATGGGACAAAACTAGGTCCAGAGTATGACTGTGACAGTGAGTAGGTCCAGAGACATGTTGGACAAAACCCAATGAGTCGATGATGGCTCCGAAAGCCTTTTGGAGTGGGTCTGTGGACTTTTCCATGCGAATATAAAAATCACCAAAAATTATTATATTATCTGCTATGACTACGAGGTCCGATAGGAATTCAGGGAACTCGGTGAGGAACGCTGCATATGGCCCAGGAGGTCTGTAAACAGTAGCTATAAAAAAGTGATTGAGTAGGCTGCATAGATTTCATGACTAGAAGCTCAAAAGACGAAAAATTGAAAATTGAAATTTGCTATCGTAAATGCAACAACTCCGCCGTAAATGCAACAACTCCGCCTTTTGCGGGATGCACGGGGGATATGGTCGCTAGTGTAACCCGGACTTGAAGCCTCATTTAACACAGTAAATTCATCAAGCTTAAGCCATGTTTCAGTCAGGCCAATCACATCAAGATTATGATCAGTGATTAGTTCATTGACTATAACTGCCTTTGAAGTGAGGGATATAACATTAAGTAGCCCTATTTAGAGATGTGAGGTATCATGATTTCTTTCAATAATGGCAGGAATGGAGGAGGTCTTTATCCTAGTGAGATTGCTAAGGCGAACACCGCCATGTTTAGTTTTGCCCAACCTAGGTCGAGGCACAGACACCGTCTCAATGGGGATAGCTGAGCTGACTACACTGACTGTGCTAGTGGCTGACTCCATTAAGCTGGCAGGCTGGCTAACAGCCTGCTGCCTGGCCTGCGACATATTTCATTGTGGAGCTAGAGGAGTTAGAGCCCTGTCTATGTTGGTAGATAAGACGAGAGCACCCCTCCAGCTAGGATGGAGTCTGTCACTCCTCAGCAGGCCAGGCTTGGTCCTGTTTGTGGGTGAGTCCCAGAAAGAGGGCCAATTATCTACAAATTCTATCTTTTGGGAGGGGCAGAAAACAGTTTTCAACAGCGATTGAGTTGTGAGACTGCTGTAGAGCTCATCACTCCCCTAACTGGGAGGGGGCCAGAGACAATTACTCTATGCCGACACATCTTTCTAGCTGATTTACACGCTGAAGCTATGTTGCGCTTGGTGACCTCTGACTGTTTCATCCTAACATCGTTGGTGCCTACGTGGATAACAATATCTCTATACTCTCTACACTCGCCAGTTTTCGCTTTAGCCAGCACTATCTTCAGATTAGCCTTAACGTCGGTAGCCCTGCCCCCTGGTAAACAGTGTATGATCGCTGGATGATTCTTTTTAAGTCTAATACTGCGGGCAATGGAGTCGCCAATGAATAGGATTTTCAATTTGTCAGAGCTAATGGTGGGAAGCTTCGGCGTCTCAGACCCCCTAACGGGAGGAGTAGAGACAAGAGAAGGCTTGGCCTCAGATTCCGACTCACTGCTTAATGGGGAAAAACAGTTGAAAGTTTCTGTCGGCTGAATGGGTGACACCGGTTGAGCATTCCTACAGCATTTCCCTCCAGAAGCCATGAGCAAGTTGTCCGGCTGCGGGGACCATGCGAGGGGATTTATACTAACGTTACTATCTGTACTTACTGATGGCACAGACGCTGTTTCATTCTTTCCTACACTGAAATTACCCTTGCATAACGATTGCGTCTGAAGCTGGGCTTGTAGCACAGCTATCCTCGCCGTAAGGCGATCGTTCTCCTATATATTATGAGTACAGCGACTGCAATTAGAAGGCATCATGTTAATGTTACTACTTAGCTTCGGCTGTTGGAGGTCCTGACGAACCATGTCCAGATAAAGCGTCTGGAGTGAAAAAGTTGAATGAAATAAAGTTGAGTGAGGGAAAAACTCAAAATATAAATGGTAATTAAAAAGAAAAAAGTAAAGTTGTCAGGTAGCGAAGTAAGGTTGGCAACAAAACGCAGAGCAACACATAAACAAGTCTGCAAGTTGTGACCGGAAATGACGAACTGACGAAATCAGTACCTGGTTGACTGGGAGGGTTATGGCCCGGAGGAGAGGTGCTGGGTCCCCACCAGGGACATCCTGGACCCAGGCTTCATCGCTGAGTTCCAATGCCGGCACCCGGTCATACAGGTATGCGCCCAGGTAGGATGCCAGGTGGCACCCCTAGAGGGGGATGGGGGGGGGTGTACTGTCACACCCTGATCTGTTTCACCTGTCTTTGTGATTATCTCCACCCCCTCCAGGTGTTCCCAATCTTCACCATTATCCCCAGTGTAGTTATACCTGTGTTTTCTGTTTGTCTGTTGCCAGTTCGTTTTGTTTTGTCAAGCCTACCAGCTGTTTTCTCTTGGTCCTTTCTTTTCTCTAGTTCTTGTTTTCAAATTTTCCCGGTTTTGACCATTCTACGTGCCCTGACCCTGAGCCTGCTTGCCGTTCTGTACCTTTTTTACTCTGCTCTTGATTACTGACCTCTGCCTGCTCTTGACCTGTCGTTTGCCTGCCCCCATGTTTTTGTAATAAACTTTTGTTACTTCGAAACTGTCTGCATCTGGGTCTTCTCCTGAGCCTTGACAGATTCAAGTCAACATGTAGTAAATAATGACACTTCATAATTTTCTGGTTTTTTTGGGCAGTTTCGTGAGAAGTACCCTGATGTACCATTTGGTATTCGATACAGTAGCTAAAGTACACAACATAATGGTTTCCATTAGTTTTTATATCCAAGTCAGATTCCACAGGTTTATGATTTTGTTGGGATAGAAACTAGAGACAACCCAACCTAATCTCTTTGTAAATATCAGCTGATCAGAACTCTATGATTCAGTGTCGGTATAGAGTTCTATGGTCCTGTATCATTGATTCCTATGTGGGTTTGACATTAGCAGATGTTAGCTGTGTTGGGTCAGGGATATGCTTGGGTCAACATGCCGCAGTGGTTTATGATACCTGAGTTTCCTGAGAAAACTTCGATGTATATTATGCAATTATAGCTTGTAATCAATATGAACAGTCATGATCTCATTGACTGAGAATCAAAATGGACAGTCTGGACAAAACCATCAAGGCATAGCTAGATACGATTGAAGCAATTACAAGGTACCGGAGATTGGCATAGTTGTCAACACAGCCAACTTCAGACCACATATAACCCCCTACAACAGGGGTTTGAACCAACTGGCCACATAATCCCCTACGACAGGGGTTCAACCAACTGGCCACATAACCCCCTACGACAGGGGTTTGAACCAACTTTCCCCATAACCCCCTACGACAGGGGTTCAACCAACTGGCCTAGTTCGCCACTTTTCAAGCTGCCCATCTGCCTGTCTTCCTCTTACATTTCCAAATATATAATTATTGGAGTTTAAAAGAGACAAGAAGCTGTAAAATGTCATATAGACAGTACAGTCACCTCCAAATAATACAATTTGAATTAATACAAATACCAAGCTATATTGTATGCTCAAAAAAATTGGGAAATTATATTATCTTGTACTAATACAATTGCTCAGAGAAAGAGATTTTTGACACCAAAAAGATAGGTGTCAAAATTATTGGGACCATTAAATATTCTTGTAAATAAAATCAAAATAAAATCTGCATTAACATTCTACCTTTTCAAGTTATTCTCGGTTTAAGGTACTGTATTGTGGCCTTCCATGGCTTCCTGCTTCACTGGGGTATAAAAATGAGGTAACGCGTATGTAAAATCCATTATTGTCCATCACCATGGGGAAAGGCAGAGAACTTACAAATGAAAAAAGACAATTGGTTGTTGACTTTCATAAATCAGGCAATGGGTACAAAAAAATAAACAGAAAAAACAAAAATACCACTTCCCACTATTAAGGCAACAAACAAGAAATGTAAAACCACTGGAACAGTGGTAGACTTGCCTAGTAGAGGAAGCATGTATATTTTGTCCCCATGCACAGTGAGGAAAATGGTTCGGGAGGCAAAGAAAAGTCCAAGGGCCACAGTTAGAAAATTACAGAAATTGGTCGAATCTTGCGATCCCCAAGTCTCCAAATCTACAATTAGACGCCACAGCCATGCCAATAGGCTATTTGGAATGGTTGCCTTAAAAAAGCTTTATTGAGAACAACCAACAAATGTAAATTCTTGGAGTTTGCTATAAGGAATTGGCACATGTATTGGAACCGGGTGCTATGGTCAGATGAGATGAAAATGCACACCAGTGGTGGATTTGGCCTTGAAAAAAATTATGCATATTCTGAAAATAACCTAAGAACCTCATACCTACTGTAAAATATGGTGGTGGATCCTTGATGTTATGGTGCTGCTTTGCTTCCACTGGTCCTGGGGCCTTTGTTAAGGTCAACAGCATTATGAACTTTGCGCAATACCAGGACATTTTTGTCCAAAACCTTCGAGCCTCTGCCAGGAGGCTGAATCTTGGCTGCAAGTGGATCTTCCAGCAATACAATGACCCCAAGCACACATCAAATCTACAAATAAATAGTTAATTGACCACAAAATCAACATTTTGCAATGGCCATCTCAGTCTTCAGACTACAGCCCCATTAAAAACCTATGGTGTGAATCAAAGAGGGCACTCCATAAGCGCAAACTCGTCATTAAGCTCGAGACCCTGGATCTCGATCCCGCCCTGTGCAACTGGGTCCTGGACTTCCTGACGGGCCGCCCCCACGGGGTGAGGGTAGGTAACAACATCTCCACCCCGCTGATCCTCAACACCGGGGCCCCACAAGGGTGCGTTCTCAGCCCTCTCTTGTATTCCCTGTTCACCCACGACTGCGTGGCCATGCAGCCTCCAACTCAATCATCAAGTTTGATTGACGACACTACAGTGGTAGGCTTGATTAACAACAACGACGAGACGGCCTACAGGGAGGAGGTGAGAGCCCTCGGAGTGTGGTGTCAGGAAAATAACCTCACACTCAATGTCAACAAAACAAAGGAGATGATCGTGGACTTCAGGAAACAGCAGAGGGAGCAGCCCCCTATCCACATCGACAGGACAGTAGTGGAGAGGGTGTAAAGTTTTAAGTTCCTCGGCGTACACATCACGGACAAACTGAAATGGTCCACCCACACAGACAGAGGGGTAAAGAAGGTGCAGCAGCGCCTCTTCAACCTCAGGAGGCTGAAGAAATTCCTCTTGTCACTAAAAACACTCACAAACTTTTACAGGTGCACAATCGAGAGCCGCCTGGTACGCCTGGTATCACCGCCTGGTACGGCAACTGCTCTGCCCATAACCGTAAGGCTCTCCAGAGGGTAGTGAGGTCTGCACATGCATCACCGGCGGCAAACTACCTGCCCTCCAGGACACCTACACCACCCGATGTCACAGGAAGGCCATAAATATCATCAAGGACAACAACCACCCGAGCCACTGCCTTTTCACCCCGCTATCATCCAGAAGGCGAGGTCAGTACAGGTGCATCAAAGCAGGGGCCGAGAGACTGAAAAACAGCTTCTATCTCAAGGCCATCAGACTGTTAATCAGCCATCGCTAACATTGAGTGGCTGCTACCAACATACTGACTCAGCTCTAGCCACTTTAATTATGGAAAAATTGATGTAATAAATGTATCACTAGCCACTTTAAACAATGCCACTTTATATAATGTTTACATACCCTACATTACTAATTTCATATATATATATATACTATACTCTATACCATCTACTGCATCTTGCCATCTTGATGTAATAAATGTATCACTAGCCACTTTAAACAAGCCACTTTATATAATGGTTACATACCCTACATCTACATTACTCACCTCATATGTATATACTGTACTCTATACCATCTACTGCATTTTGCCTATGCCGTTTGGACATCATTCATCCATATATTTTTATGTACATATTCTTATTCATTCCTTTACACTTGTGTGTATAAGGTAGTTGTTGTGAAATTGTTAGATTACTTGTTAGATATTACTGCATGGTTGGAACTAGAAGCACAAGCATTTCGCTACACTCGCATTAACATCTGCTAACCATGTATATGTGACAAATAAAATTTGATTTGGTTTGATTTGATATCAATAATCTGGAAAGAATCTGTATGGAGGAATGGTCTAAGATCCATCCCAATGTGTTCTCCAATTTCATAAAACATTATAGAAAAACGCTAAGTAGCTTCATCCTATCAAGTGGAGGGTGCAAGAAGTCTTGAAAACAGAGATGCCAATAGTTTTGACACTTATCTATTTGAGATTTTGTTTAAATTATACTGAACAAAAATATAACCTATAAGAATTGATGCTGTTTTGAAGGCAAAGGGTGGTCACACCAAATATGGATTTGATTTAGATTTTTCTTCTGTTCACTCACTTTGCATTTTGATAATTGATAAATATAATCTATTTACATGTCTATTTTTGAAAGCATTCTTACGTTACAGCATTTTTTCACACCTGCCTAAAACTTTTGCACAGTATTGTATATCAATGGTGACAATCATTTTGGAGGTGACTGTATAACGAGTAATGTTTTTTTAAAGGAGAGAATCTAGTTGCTTTGATCCAGTTGATTGCTTCGTTCCATCTCTGGAACGAGCAGCAAGATGCTAACTAAGGTAATGATTCATATGAGACACGTTACATCCCCTGAAGTGTTGCTTTAATATCTTAATGATTTCCTCTCTTTAGTAAATGATGCCATTCATATTCAACACTAATCGTCTGCTCTGGGGAAGACATGAATATGTAAATGGCTTACTACTAATGTTACATAAATCTCTGATTATAAAGCCATGAAGGTTACAGGGAAGAGTGAAAGCACATTATTTATACAATGTTTACATCCAAGGGAGTGATTTCAGATCAAAGAGATTTTCAGAGGAAAATGAAAGCTGTAAGTTGTCCCATATTTACTGTTGGCCACTGGGCAAACGTCTGTGTGTGTGCGTGCATGCATCTGTGTGAATGCGTGTGCCTGTGTGTGCGTGCTTGGGCCTGAGATGCAGAGAATGTGAAATGCTTTTGGCCTAAAAAATTATCTTAGTTATTTTAATTGTCTTATTTATCTGTGCCCAATGCTGGTATCTTCTCCCTGGTCATTATAATCAGCAACAGTTTCATGATATTTCCATTTAGGCCTAGATTCAATCAGATCAAGCATTTACCGGAGATAGCCGACACCCGCATAGCATAGCTGCTGTTTTTGCGGTGTCAAATCAGTGAGCAGTTGCTCTTGTGATTGTTGTCAGGAAGCCACACCCGTTCCACTCGTGTAAGAAGTTCAGAACAAGAAAGTGTAGGCTATATAGAAATAATGACGCTCACATTGAAAATCAGAAGAAATAATGAGGATTTCTATCAGCCTAATGGAGGTGTAGATTACATCTCACATTCCAGTGTTCAAACTTGTAAACAAGGCTACATGTGATTTCTGTTAATGCGACTCCATGCAGCCAATGGCAATGTCCGTTTTAGATATACATCCAGGAGCCGCTTGTGGATTTGACAGCTGCAGGTCTGACACGTCATAACATCAGCTACGTGGATGTCGGCTAAAGCAGATCTGATTGAATCGGCCCTTAGAACTTCATGTTCTGGATGAAGAACAGCAACCATTTTGTGCCCCCTACATCTCCGTAATGGCCACTTTGACATGAACGTGGCTCAGTCATTCCTACAATACAGGGATGTCCTCTGCTTGTCTGTGGCTGAAGGTTCTGGAATACTTCCTGTAATGGGATAATGGCAGACATTTAACACACGATAACACATATGTTTGCAAGCAAGTACACAGACACACACATTCAAGTATACACACACGTACACAGGCAGGCAGGCAGGGAGGCATGCAGTCACACGCACACACACACACACAGAAACATACAGTACATAGAAATGCAAAATTATTCAGCTTGGGGGAATATCCAATTACCTCTCCAGATTAATTCCTGTGTGTCTTTGTGTGATTTAGTTTGGACAGCAGTACTGCAACACATCTTCTCCTCTTTGACACGACCCAGTAATTACTACTCCTAGATCCCATTTCTGACATTTCAAATGAACCCATAAATTACTTGGAGTATACACAGTATATATACAGTATGGAGTGTGCAACTTTGTTTTTACAGTTGACATTTCAACACAAACGCACACAGACATCAGTCTAAACTCAATCTTGAAGATATGTTAATTACAAAACGAGTGATAGGATCTCCCCTCCTCACTCTCTCCTTCTCTCTCTATTCTCTCTCATCCCCCTTTCTCCATCCCTCCTCTTCTCTTTCTCTCTCCCCACCCATTCTCTCTCTCTCTCTCTCTCTGAGTGATTGTGTGTGTTACAAATACAGCATGATAACTGTTGTACAAACAAGTGTGTGTGTGTAATGTGTGACATTTGGCCAGCAGGGTTGTTGACCCAGATGAACTCACATCCATGTCTTTAACCCACACTCAACATGTAATGTTAACCCTGTGGCATCATCATGATGATGACCGTTTCTTAGTACTATCGATGACTAATGTGGTTACAGCAGATACATTTTCTTAATATAGTAATTTAGCAGATGCTCTTACACAGAACAACTTACAAGAGCAATTAGGGTTAAGTGTCTTGCTCAAAGGCGTATGGACAGATTTGTCATCTAGTTGGCTCTGATCATAACACAGAGACAAGGCCGGATCTAGCCTTTCGGGGGCCCTAAGCAAGATTTGGTTGTCCCTTCCCCACAGAGAGAGAAATTTTAGTTTTAATGTAAATTTCCTGCAATTATACACATTTTGTCATTGGGCAGAGAGATAATGTTGCAATTTTATAACATATGCCTGGAGCCGAAAAGTAACAATACATTTTGTACGTAAAAAGAGAACAAATGTCATACATAATAAATGAGCCTCCACCTCCACCTCCAACCCCATTTTCCCAACGCTAGCCCTGCAACATGTCTACCTCCAACCACCAACCCTCCCCACCTTCCCACACCCTGTAGCAACTAGGGTCCCCAAATGCTCACCTTCGATGGCCACTTTTGACACGCTGGAGAAGTGTGCACTTCAAGGATGAATCCCAGTTTTGTGTGGGCAAGTGGTTTGCTGATGTCAACATTGTGAACTACCTCATGAAGCTGGTCGAGAGAATGCCAAGAGTGTGCAAAGCTGTCATCAAGGCAACTTTGGGGTGGCAACTTTGAAGAATCTAAACTCTAAAATATATTTTTATTTGTTTTACACTTTTTTGTTACTACATGAATCTATGTGTATTTCATAGTTTTGATGTCTTCACTATTATTTAACAATGTATAAAATGTTATTAATAAAGAAAAACCCTTGAATGAGTGAGTGTATCCAAACCTTTGACTGGTTGCAGTTGAAGTTGGACGTTTACATACACTTAGGTTGGAGTCATTAAAACTCATTTTTCAACCACTCTACAAACTATAGCTTTGGCAAGTCGGTTAGGATATCTACTTTGTGCTTGACCCAAGTCATTTTTCCAACAATTGTTTACAGACAGATTATTTCACTTATAATTCACTGTATCAAAATTCCAGTGGGTCAGAAGTTTACATACACTAAGATGACTGTGCCTTTAAACAGCTTGGAAAATTCCAGCAAATTATGTCATGGCTTTAGAAGCTTCTGATAGGCTTATTGACATAATTTGAGTCAATTGGAGGTGTACCTGTGGATGTATTTCAGCCAAGACCTCAGAAAAAGAATTGTAGACCTCCACAAGTCTGGTTCATCCTTGGGAGCAACGCCTGAAGGTACCACGTTCATCTGAACAGACAGTAGTACGCAAGTATAAACACCATGGGACCACGCCGTCATACCTCTCAGGAAGGTGACGCATTCTGTCTCCTAGAGATGAACGTATTTTGGTTCAAAAAGTGCAAATCAATCCCAGAACAGATGCTGGAGGAAACAGGTACAAAAGTATCTATATCCACAGTAAAATGAGTCCTATATCGATGTAACCTGAAAGGCCGCTCAGCAAGGAAGAAGCCACTGCTCCAAAACCACCATGAAAGGCCAGACTACGGTTTGTAACTGCACATGGGGACAAAGATAGTACTTTTGGAGGAATGTCATCTGGTCTGATGGAACAAAATATAACTTTTAGGTCATAATGGCCATCGTTATGTTTGGAGGAGAAAGGGGGATGCTGCAAGCTGAAGAACACCATCTCACCATGAAGCATGGGGGTGGTAGCATCATGTTGTGGGGGTGCTTGCTGCAGGAGGGACTGGTGCACTTCACAAAATAGATGGCATCATGAGCAAGAAAAATTATGTGGATATATTGAAGCAACAAAGTTAAAGCATGGTCGTAAATGGGTCTTCCAAATGGATAATCACTCCAAGCATACTTCCAAAGTTGTGTCATAATGGCTTAAGGACAACAAAGTCAAGGTATTGGAGTGGCCATCACAAAGCCCTGACCTCAATCCTGTAGAAAATGTTTGGGCAGAACTGAAAAAGCGTGTGCGAACAAGGAGGCCTACAGATCTGACTCAGTTACACCAGCTCTGTCAGGAGGAATGGGCCAAAATTCACCCAACTTTTTGTGGGAAGCTTGTGGAAGGCAACCCGAAACGTTTGACCCAAGTTAAACATTTTAAAGGCAATGCTACCAAACACTAATTGAGTGTATGTGAACTTCTGACCCACTGGGAATGTGATGAAATAAATAAAAGCTGAAATAAATAATTATCTCTATTCTGTCATTTCACATTCTTAAAATAAAGTGGTGATCCTAACTGACCTAAAACAGGGTATGTTTACTATGATTAAATGTCAGGAATTGTGAAAAACTGAGTTTAAATGTATTTAGCTAAGTTGTATGTAAACTTCTGACTTCAACTGTGTGTGTATATATATATATATGATTTTTTTTTGTGTGTGTGTGTGTTTGGGCAATATACAGTGGGGCAAAAAAGTATTTAGTCAGCCACCAATTGTGCAAGTTCTCCCACTTAAAAAGATGAGAGAGGCCTGGAATTTTCAACATACTGTAGGTACACTTCAACTATGACAGACAAAATGAGAAAAAAAATCCAGAAAATCACATTGAAAGATTTTTAATGAATTTATTTGCAAATTATAGTGGAAAATAAGTATTTGGTCACCTACAAACAAGCAAGATTTCTGGCTCTCACAGACCTGTAACTTCTTCTTTAAGAGGCTCCTCTGTCCTCCACTCGTTACCTGTATTAATGGCACCTGTTTGAACTTGTTATCAGTATAAAAGACACCTGTCACCAGAGACTCAACTAGTCTAAAGAAGGCCAGTTTTATTGGTTCTCTAATCAGCCCAACAGTTTTTAGCTGTACTAACATAATTGCAAAGGGGTTTTCTAATGATCAATTAGCCTTTTAAAATTATAAACTCGGATTAGCTAACAACGTGCCATTGGAACACAGGAGTGATGGTGGCGGATAATGGACCTCTGTACGCCCATGTAGATATTCCATTTTAAAAATCTGCCGTTTCCAGCTACAATAGTCATTTACAACATTAACAAAGTCTACACTGCATTTCTGATCAATTTTATGTTATTTTTGTCTTGGCTCCCCAGTGACTTTACCCACACACTGCTACTGGTCCTTTCGGGAGCCCAGATTTGATTTATAAATCCCATCATTGGATGGTTCGGTAGTTGGGTTTTCCAAGGGACTCCATAAGCCAGCATAGCTGACCTAAGTTGTAAATATAGAAAAAAAGAGTTGTAATGTGTATGTGTCTTTCAAATCTTGGAATGTTCTCAGACCATTACTGTCCATGATATTGACAAGGGTACTGATCCCACATTTGGACAATTAGGGGGATGCAAAAGTCCACCCTCCAGATCACAAGGCATTATTGTGAAATATTGGAGTATGGGCATGCCATTTTGATTCCCAGTTACATCGTTTTTCAAAGTAGAGCCAAATAGAGATTGTGTGAGCAATAAAAGGACCAAAGCTTTATTAAAATAAAATAAAATAACATTTTATTAGTCACATGTGCCGAGTACAACAGGTGTAGACCTTACAGTGAAATGCTTACATAAACGCCCCTAACCAACAGTGCAGTTTCAAAAAGGGATAAGAATAAGAGATAAATGTAACAAGTATACAGGGGGGTGCCGGTACAGAGTCAATGTGCAGCGTTTAGTTGAGGTAGTATGTACATGTATGTAGAGTTAATTAAAGTGACTATGCATAGATGACAACAGAGAGTGGCAGTGGTGTGGAGAGGGGAGGGGGGAGAGGCGATGGCTATACAAATAGTCTGGGTAGCCATTTGACTAGATGTTAAGGAGTCTGATGGCTTGGGGGTAGAAGCTGTTTGGAAGCCTCTCGGACCTAGACTTGGCACTCTGGTACCGCTTGCTGTGCGGTAGCAGAGAGAACAGTCTATGACTAGGATGGCTGGAGTCTTTGACAATTTTTATGTTACCTAATCTATGGATTTCACATGATTGGGAAAACAGATATGAATCTGTTGGTCACAGACACCTTAAAAAAAAGGTAGGGGCGTGAATAAAAAAACAGTCACATCTCCTTCGCATAGAGTTGATCAGGCTGTTGTTTGTGGCCTGTGGAATGTTGTTCCATTCCTCTTCAATGGCTGTGCGAAGGTTCTGGATATTGGTGGGGAACTGGATCAAAGCCGGATGTGGAGTTCCTGGGCTGGCAAGTTTACATGTTGTCTGCGGTTGTAAGGCCGGTTAGACTGTCACGCCCTGGTCGAAGTATATGGTGTTTGTCTTTATTTATTTGGTCAGGCCGGGGTGTGACATGGGTTTATTGTGGTGTGTTTTGTCTTGGGGTTTTGTTAGTTATTGGGTGTGTGGCTTAGTGGAGGTATCTAGCAAAGTCTATGGCTGTCTGGAGTGGTTCTCAATCAGAGGCAGGTGTTTATCGTTGTCTCTGATTGGGAACCATATTTAGGCAGCCATATTCTTTGAGTGTTTTGTGGGTGATTGTTCCTGTCTTTGTGTTTGCACCAGATAGGGCTGTGTTGGGTTTTCACATGTCATTATTTTGTAGTTTCTTCATGTATAGTTTTTTCCTTCATTAAAATACCATGAATCATCATCACGCTGCATTTTGGTCCGACTCTCCTTCACCACAAGAAAGCCGTTACAGAATCACCCACCACAACAGGACCAAGCAGCGTGTCAACAGGCAGGAGCAGCAGGAGAAGCAACAGCGGCAGCAGGAGATACATAATAAGGAATTCTGGACATGGGAGGAAATCCTCGATGGGAGAGGACCCTGGTGCTAAACCAGGGGAGTGTAGCCGCCCCAAGGTGCAGCAAGAGAAGGAATGGACATGGGAGGACGAACTGGATGGTGAAGGACCCTGGTCTCAGCCTGGAGAATATCGCCGCCCCAAAGAAGAACTGGAGGCGGCGAAAGCTGAGAGACGCAGGTATGAGGAGGCAGCACGGCGAAGCGGATGGAAGCCCGAGAGTCAGCCCCAAAAATGTATTGTGGGGGGGGGGCTCACAGGGAGCATGGCGACGCTAGGTAGGAGACCTACGCCAACTTCCTGTGGTTACCGGGGGGCTAGAGAGACCGGGCAGGCACCGTGTTATGCAGTGGTGCGCACGGTGTCCCCAGTGCGGGTACATAGCCCGGTGCGGTACATTCCAGCTCCTCGTATTGGCCGGGCTAGAGTGGGCATCGAGCCAGGTAAGGTTGGGCAGGCTCGGTGCTCAAGGGCTCCAGTGCGCCTGCACGGTCCGGTCTATCCAGTACCACCTTCACGCACCAGCCCTCCGGTGGCAGCTTCCCGCACCAGGCTTCCTGTGCGTGTCCTCGGCCCAGTACCACCAGTGCCAGCACCACGCATCAGGTCTACAGTGCGCCTCGCCTCTCCAGCGCTGCCGGAGCCTTTCTCCTCTCCTGCGCTGCCGGAGCCTTCCTCCTCTCCTGCGCTGCCGGAGTCTCCCGCCTGTTCAGAGCAGCCAGAGCCTTCCTCCTCTACAGCGCTGTTGGAGTCTCCAGCCTGCATTGAGCTGCTAGTCTGCATGGAGCAGCCAGAGCTGCCAGTCTGCATGGAGCAGCCAGAGCTGCCAGTCTGCATGGAGCAGCCAGAGCTGCCAGTCTGCAAGGAGCTGTCAGTCTGCAAGGAGCTGCCAGTCTGCATGGAGCAGCCAGAGCTGCCAGTCTGCAAGGAGCTGCCAGTCTGCAAGGAGCTGCCAGTCTGCACGGAGCCGCCAGAGCTGCCAGTCTGTAAGAAGCCGCCAGAGCTGTCAGCCTACATGGAGCAGCCAGAGCCGCCAGTCAGCATGGAGCAGCCAGAGCCGCCAGTCAGCATGGAGCAGCCAGATCCGCCAGTCTGCCAGGATCCACCAGTCAGCCAGACTCTTCCAGATCCGCCAGTCAGCCAGACTCTTCCAGATCCGCCAGTCAGCCAGACTCTTCCAGATCCGCCAGTCAGCCAGGATCTGCCGGATTCAACTACCTGCCTGAGCTTCCCCTCAGTGCCGAGCTTCCCCTCAGTGCCGAGCTTCCCCTCCGTGCCGAGCTTCCCCTCCGTGCCGAGCTTCCCCTCCGTGCCGAGCTTCCCCTCAGTGCCGAGCTGCCCCTCAGTCCCGAGCTGCCCCTCAGTCCCGAGTTGCCCCTCAGTCCAGTGGGGTTCTGGGTGAGGACTACTAGGCCATGGTCGGCGGCGAGGGTGGACTATCCAAGGACGCGAGGAGGAGGGACTAAGACTTTGATAGAGTGGGGTCTACGTCCCGCGCCGGAGCCGCCACCATGGACAGACGCCCACCCGGACCCTCCCTATTGTTTTGATGTGCGTCCGGGAGTCCGCACCTTAGGGGGGGGGGGGGGGGGGGGTTCTGTCACGCCCTGGTCGAAGTATATGGTGTTTGTCTTTATTTATTTGGTCAGGCCGGGGTGTGACATGGGTTTATTGTGGTGTGTTTTGTCTTGGGGTTTTGTTAGTTATTGGGTGTGTGGCTTAGTGGAGGTATCTAGCAAAGTCTATGGCTGTCTGGAGTGGTTCTCAATCAGAGGCAGGTGTTTATCGTTGTCTCTGATTGGGAACCATATTTAGGCAGCCATATTCTTTGAGTGTTTTGTGGGTGATTGTTCCTGTCTTTGTGTTTGCACCAGATAGGGCTGTTTTGGGTTTTCACATGTCATTATTTTGTAGTTTCTTCATGTATAGTTTTTTTCCTTCATTAAAATACCATGAATCATCATCACGCTGCATTTTGGTCCGACTCTCCTTCACCACAAGAAAGCCGTTACATAGACATACTACCAAATTCTCTAAAACGATGTCGGAGGGGGCTTATTGGTAGAGAAATGAACATTAAATTATCTGGCAACAGCTCTGGTGGACATTCCTGCAGTCAGCATGCTAATTGCATGGAACATTTCTGGGATACTTTAATTCAGCTCATGAAACATGAAACCTGGGACCAACACTCTTTAACTTATATTTTTGGTTGAGATGGAGACGTGAATCAAACATTTTTAAATTATACATTTGTAGTCTAATTGGCTATTGAATTGTGTTTTGTCAAATAAACCAAATATTAACATTTGAAGGATATGTATCTTCTGCTTGGTTAGTTCCATCTGAGCCACTGACTTGATTCCAGTTTGTCCACAAATTAATAATATATATGTTGGATTAACATCTCCATCTCAACCAAAAATGTAAATTAAAGAACACGACTAAATCAAACTTTAAGTAAACTTTAAATAAAGTTTGATTTGATTTAGTCATATTCTTTAACTTTGATTATTGGTTGAGATGGAAACGTGAATCCAGTGTATAAATTGATTAATTAAAACTGGAACCAAACCAAACACAATTCAACATCACTTTTGCAATACAGTAAACAGCCTATTAACTTGTCGACAAGTTGACAAATAATGTGTTGGAATCACGTCTCCAACTGAACCAGAAATGGAAGTTAAAGAATAGGATTAAGACAGTGGATCAGATTAAACTATTTTTCATTGTCATCCAAACACAATTCAATAAAAATTGTAATACAGTAAATAGTCTAAAATGAAGGCTCTTACAAACTAATGTAACAGTATTTATTCAACCTTAAAATGAGTAACATCCATGGCAACATACCGTAACTATACATATCTTATTATGTAATCATAGAAAGTGTACATGTTTGAGATAGTACGCAAAGGTCGCAGGTCTGTGGAGATCTTCACAATATAAATATCTGTGCAGAATCTTGGAACAACACTGATCACTTGTACTTTTAATGTAATCTCCACTACAATCCAGGTCATTTGGTTGTGCTATTAGATGAAGCACAGTGATAACACATTAAGTTGTTGTATAAATACAAAAAATCTGACCCTGTATTTCCATTGGAATTCAGACCCAAGGGTCTCCCGGTCACGGCCGGCTGTGACAGAGCCTGGACTTGAACCCAGAATCTCTAGTGGTACAGCTAGCACTGCCTTAGACCACTGTGCCACGCAGAAGGACTAACAATGTGCCTTTTAATAAATCTCGGCCTAAACTCTGAAAATGACATTTCCATATTGTCATCACAGTCACGACATTCCTAACATTCCCCCCTATTTTGACTAATGATGATGAAATTGGCTTTAAACCAAGACTCTTTCTTTAGAAATCTCTTTGTGTTTTGGTATTCGTTTTGTAGTCCTCCATTCTCAAGTGTCTCTGTGTCGTCACCAGTCTCAGCGGTCTTCATCAACGTTTGTTACTTTACAAACAACGTTTGGGGGGAGAGAGGGGAAAGAGGGAGGTGAAAGAGGGAGGGAAAAGAGGGAGGGAAAAGAGAGAAAGAGGTATTAAAGGATAAGGAGACAATGGGGCTGGATTTACACTTCAAATACTCCTTCACTCTCACACATCTCCCTACTCATTATAGAACAGGTGATAATATACAGTACCAGTCAAACAACTGGACACATCTACTCATATGTGTTATTTCATCATTTTAATGTCTTCACTACTATTCTACACTCTAGAAAATAGTAAAAAGAAATAAAAACCCTTGAATGAGAAGGTGTGTCCAAACTTATGACTTGTACTGTAGTTGATCATAGGAGCTGTTCTTTCATCCAAATGTTTCTATTCTTAAAAAACAACAACATCGCACTGTGCACAGACTTCAATTCAACGTCTATTCCTTGTTTTTCAACTCTTCACCTCTTACTAACCAGGTTGTCGCTAAAAATAACTTCTCCATGACTTCTAAATAAAGACGTATTCATGACAAATAATGTTTGACCTATTGACATCACAAAATCATATTTTGTTTTTGATTCAGTATCGGTTATACGAGTAAGACATTTTTTTTCCCATTGTAAGGCAACGTTGATGTTGTGGGACTTCTCTAGTGTTAGGAGAGAACACTCTCATTTTTTGAGCATGTTCTAATCTAGTGTAATCCCTCAAACACAGAGGGGATTTGAGAACAACAACACAGTATTGTTTAACCTCTTGAATTGTTAATGCTGCTTCAATATTTTATGCTCCAGTGCCAGTCAACCACTGACATAATGGTTTTGGTTTCTTTCAACGGTCAGACAATATCTTTGAGCCCTCAGTTACGCCTTCAACCATTCACAGCTCTGTTTTCTCTCTGTTTCTGCCTCTCCCCTTCTTTGCTCCTCTCTCTTTCTATCCCTCTTCTCCCTTCTCTCTCTCTTCTACTCTCATTTGCAGCACCAATAAACATATAATCTTGATCAGAAATGTGGAGTGCCCTACACTGGGGGGTCCAAGTCCTGTGATTAATACAATTTTAATATTAAAATAGATAACTAAATAATTAACTAATAAATAAACGGATGGATAATACACTGAACAAAAATATAAACGCAACATGTAAAGTGTTGGTCCCATGTTTCATGAGCTGAAATAAAAGATCCCAGACATTTTCCATATGCACAAAAAGCTTATTTCTCTCAAATTTTGTGCACAAATTTGTTTACGTCCCTGTTAGTGAGCATTTCTCCTTTGCAAAGATAATCCATCCACCTGACAGGTGTAGCATATCAAGAAGATGATTAAACAACACAATCATTACACAGGTGCTTGTGCTGGGGACAATAAAAGGCCACTCTAAAATGTGCAGTTTTGTCACACAACACAATGCCACAGATGTCTCAAGTTTTGAGGGAGTGTGGAATTAGCATTCTGACTGCAGGAATGTCCACTAGAGCTGTTGCCAGAGAACTGAATGTTAATTTCTCTACCATAATCTGCCTCCAACGTCGGTTTAGAGAATTTGGCAGTACGTCCAACCGGGCCCCACAACCGCAGACCACATGTAACCATGCCAGCCCAGGACCTACGTATCCGGCTTCTTCACCTGCAGGATCGTCTGAGACCAGCCACCAGGATAGCTGATGAAACTGTGGGTTTGCACAACCAAATAATTTCTTCACAAACTGTCAGAAACGGTCTCAGGGAAGCTCATTTCTGTTCTTGTGGTTCTTGACCTGACTGCAGTTTGGTGTTGTAACCAACTTCAGTGGGCAAACGGCACGCTGGAAAAGTGTGCTCTTCACGGATGAATCCCGGTTTCAACTGTACTGGGCAGATTGCATTCTGTGGGCTAGAGGTTTGAGTAGATGTCAACGTTGTGAACAGAGTGTCCCATGGTGGCAGTGGGGTTATGGTTATGGGCAGGCATAAACTGCAGACAATAAACACAAATGCATTTGATCAAAAAGCCATTTGAACGCCCAGATATACCGTGAAGAGATCTTGAGTCCCATTGATGTGCCATTCTACCGCCTCTATCTCCTCATGTTTCAGCATGATAAATAATGTACAGCCCCATGTCGCAAGGATCTGTGCACAATTCCTTGAAACTGAAAATGTCCCAGTTCTTCCATGGCCTGCATACTCACCAGTCATGTCACCCATTGAGCATGTTTGGGATGCTCTGGATAAACGTGTACGACATCTTGTTCCAGTTACCGCCAATATCCAGCAACTTCTCAAAGCCGTTGAAGAGGAGTGGAACAACATTCCACAGGCCACAATCAACAGCCTGATCAACTCTATGTGAAGGAGATGTCGTGCTGCATGAGGCAAATGGTGGTCACACCAGATACTGATTGGTTTTCTGATCCACACCCTTACCTTTTTATTAATGTATCTGTGACCAACAGATGCATGTATTCCCATTCATGTGAAATCCATAGATCCATCCAGTTGCCTGGATTCATTTAGCTAATTATGCAGTCTGTTGTCAATACCTTAAACCATTTCACATGGTAAAACACAATTTGCAGATCTCACTTAGACTTTTCAGCAAAACTCTAAACACATTCTCATTCTCAAAACACATTCTGCACTCTAATGCACATGTCATCCATACTGGTAAACACAAGTGGCAACAATTAAATACAAATAGAGAACACATGTCATTGATTGAGCACAACCACTCACATTTGATTTAACCTGTTTCAAATGATGCGACACAACCAATATAAGCAAACAGGTTGTTGAAGGTGGGAAGGAGAAAGTCTGAGAATGGATAGAAGAAACAATGTGTGAGGACGAGGACGAGTGCGTATGCGAGGTGGGCGACGAGGAGGAAGAGGAGGAGGAGGACAAGAAAGAGGAAGAGGAGGACGAAGAGGAAGACAAAGAGTGGAAATATCTGATGAAATTCGAGCAAAAGTTATGAACCATGTTCTTGTCCATGGACTGACAATGAGGAAAGCAGGACTTAGAGTGCAACCCAATTTGAGACGATTGTCCACCATAGTAAGGACATTCAGAGAAGAAAACAGGTCCAGTATACTACTGTATTTTTGTAATTGCACATTTACTGTACTACACTATATGCAGCTGTTTCAATAGACATTTGTAAAGTGAATCACTGTATGTATTGTACTGCATGAATATGTTTTGGAACTGCACAACTACTTTTTGTAGAATTGCAAGACTGCCACATGCAGGTTGAAGGACAGCTATATTCACTCAGGAGCAAGAAGCCGTTATAGTTGGCATGGTCCTTCAAGATAATACAATATGACTCAGAGAAATCCAAGAACGAGTGATACAAGACAACACACACTTCCAGGGAATCGACTGTGAGCATTTCCACAATTGACCGTGTCCTCCATCGTAACAGGATGCGAATGAAACAAGTATACAGAGTACCTTTTGAGCGCAACTCACCAAGAGGGAAAGAACTGCGAGCTCAGTATGTGCAAGTAAGTGTACATTCAGAAACATTTACTGTAATCCAGATTGTCTACAGTACTAACACATACTATGTGAATGACATTACTCTTCAGTACATACAATGTATGTGAATCAGAAGCCTAATTGAACTCTACAGTACAGCACTGTCTCTGTACGACTTACAAAATCCTACATACAGTATATTGCATTTCTACACAGACAATATTTGACTTGGAATCCTTGGACAGACCCCATGAGTTCATATTTGTCGATGAAGCAGGCTTCAATCTAACAAAGAGGAGAAGGAGAAGCAGAAACATGATTGGACAGCGGGCCATTGTTGAAGTCCCTGGTCAACGAGGTGGCAATGTCACAATCTGTGCTGCTATCAGCAACCATGGTGTTCTACATCAACATGTTACACTCGGGCCATATAACACCCAGCACCTTCTAAGATTTATTGCCAATCTAAGAGTTATTTTATATGAGCAGCAGGTTCAAGAGCAGCAGGGTCAAGAGCTAATTGAGAATCCCATTCCCACCTATGTGATAGTGTGGGACAATGTCAGTTTCTACCAAGCTGCTCAGGTAAGGGAATGGGTTAACATCAATGGGAAGTTTATGAACTTGTACCTCCCTCCATTACTCGCCTTTCCTGAATCCGATTGAGGAGTTTTTCTCCTCTTGGAGATGGAAAGTGTATGATAGACAACCCTACACCAGAGTAAATCTGCTGCAAGCCATGGATATAGCCTGTGGTGATATAGGTGAGGAATCATGTCAGGGCTGGATACGGCTCACAAGAGGCTTCTTCCCCCGTTGCCTCAGGAGGGACAATATTGCTTGTGATGTCGATGAAGTGCTCTGGCCTGACCCAGCCCAAAGACAAGAAGAAGCACATTGATCACATGTTTACTCCTTTGATTTTTGTCCCTTTTAGTATTGTATACTGTATTACAGTGCATTGTAGGCTGTATACTGTACAATGGACACATTGTATGGCCCTGAACATTGTGCTTTCCATTGATTAACAGTACTGCTCAATAGATTTTGACTGGTTGCAGGTTCATATCTGCAGGTTCATATCATTTTTCGGGGGGGATTGTTTACTGACTGCTTGAGAGTGTATATAATTTTGATCACTTTGTTTATGATTTGAGAGCAGTGTTTGATTTTGAACATAGATAAAACTGTTTTGAGGCGAATGTTTAATTTTGCGAGCGGAGTCAGAGGTTATGTAAATAGTGCTTGAAGATGAGGTTTTGTGTTTAATGTTTTCAGGAAATGGAGCAAGGTTTCAGAAATTGTGTAATAAAAAAAAAACGGTAATAAACTTGAATAGATAATATTCACTAATTTTTATATCCAAATATCTATTTGTACCTTGGCTCTAGCTCAGTGTTTTGTGCAAGTGTGTAAATGCACGTGTGCACGTGTGTGGAGGTCATATTCAGTTGTCAGTGTGTGTTTGTGTGTGACCCTCTATTGATTGCGCAAATGACAGTCATGCTGTGAGTCTGATAAGTGTATTGATGATCTGATGTAACCCTGAGTTAACCCTGGGTTATCCAAGTAGAACAGGTTTGCTTTGTTCAACTGCTATTGACTAAATCATTATCCCACCATCTGTCACCACTCTGTATCACTCTGTTATAATATCATTATCTGATGACTTTTAAATGTTGAGCACATCCCAATGTTTGTCTATGTTCGTTTGAGTGTGTGTGCACCCGACTGTGTTCCTGTGAGTGTGTGTGTGTGCGTTGACATATTGAAGAAACATACAGTACATTCACCACTTCATCATGTCTATTCGAAAGAGATAAGAGTTAGATCGGCCTGAATCCCATGTCATTAACATAGAGCCTGAGGGCTGTGGGGATGAAGTCAAAGCTCTGAAGTCATCACATTTTTCTCATCAAATAGACTCTGATAGACCCATCTCCTCTGGAGCCAATTATCGTCTTCTTTTCATAACACAAAGACAATGAAATTCAAACTGAAAAAACAATGAGAGAGAGAGAGAGAGAGAGAGAGAGAGAGAGAGAGAGAGAGAGAGAAGAAGAAGAAAGCGACGGGAGAGCGAGGGCGAATTAGTGCTATCCTAGGGGTGTGTATTAGCAATTCTGATCGTCATGCTACCTCGGTTCTGGAATTGTTCTGGAAAGTTCAACAGATACTCCAACAGTCAATATACCTGATAAATATTCATGTTAATAATGGGGAATATGAAAGTATGTGCATATTTGTGAACAGTTCAAGCTGTTACAGTCATTATGTTGGGACCATGAGGATTGTTGTTGCCTGGCAAATGACTAGAGAAAAGGAGAAAGTCCACATTTTACATTAAGATGGGGGAAAAATCTATTTTAGATAAACATTTGCTATTTGCTAATGAGTCTTATGGAAATAACGTGTAGATGACGGAGCAAGAGAATCATGTAATGCTTAATAATGAGAACACACACTCCAGTAAGAATAGTGCAGGTCAGGATTGGGGTCAATTTCATCCCAATTCTGTCAATTTGGAATTAATGAATTAAAATACCAATCGAAGAATTAAAGAAGTACAATTTATTCCGAAATATACGTTTTTAAAAATATAATATATAGTTTTTTAAAATATAATTTTCTACCTAGAAGCTCACTTCTATTTGAAATGTCAAGTCTCAATAAGAGTCAGAGGTTTAGAATGATTCTAGAAGTTATATTTACTCAAATCAATCCCTTGCCATGTACTTTACATTGATCATTATGTTTGGTTGAACTGTGCTTGTGAGATAATCAAATATTTTCATAAAAAATATCACTTGAAGATTTTGTTCAGAAATGCACATAAACACATATTTGCAACACAGACACAGACACACACACAACTGTCTCTGCCCACGCATCAATCTGTTTGCCGTTAGTTCAGCGACTTTTCCTGTTGACCCGACGAGACATAGATGGAATTCGTTGTAATTGAACACACACACTATGATTCATCCCTGCTCTCATATGGTTCATTTCACAACAGATAGACCGGTGGTTAATGAACTCTGCTGGCTCAATCGGGCACCTATCTGTTTTTCTGTCTGGTTCAATCCTTTTACTTAGTCTTGGTGTGATAGTCAGGCTGTGTGTTTGTGTTTGTGTGTGTGTATGTTTGTGTCTGTGTCTGTGTGTGTGCATGCGTCTATGAGTGTGTGTGCGCGTTTGCATGTGCACATACACAACCGTTCAAAAGTTTGGGGTCACTAGGAAATGTCCTTGATTTTGAAAGAAAAACACATTTATGTCCATTAAAATAACATCAAAGTGATCAGAAAAACAGTGTAGACATTGTTAATGTTGTAAATGACTTTTGTAGGTGGAAATGGCTGATTTTTTTATGGAATATCTACATAGGTGTACAGAGGCCCATTATCAGAAGCCATCACTCCTGTGTTCCAATGGCACGTTGTGTTAGCTAATCCAAGTTTATCATTTTAAAAGGTTAATTGATCATTAGGAAACCCTTCTGCAATTATGTTACAGCTGAAAACTGTTAAGACTAAAGAAGCAATAAAACTGGCCTTCTTTAGACTACTTGAGTATCTGGAGCATCAGAATTTGTGGGTTCGATTACATGCTCAAAATGTCCAGAAATAAAGAACTTCTTCTGAAACTCGTCAGTCTTCTTGTTCTGAGAAATGAAGGCTATTCCACGCGAGAAATTACCAAGGAACTGAAAATCTCGTACACCACTTTGTACTACTCCCTTCACAGAACAGTGCAAACTGGCCCTAACCAGAATAGAAAGAGGAGTGGGGTGCCCCGGTGCACAACTGAGCAAGAGGACAAGTGCATAAGAGTGTCTAGTTTGAGAAACAGATGCCTCACAAGTGCTCAACTGGCAGCTTCATTAAATAGTACCTGCAAAACACCAGTCTCAATGTCAACAGTGAAGAGGTGACACTGTGATGCTGGCCTTCTAGGCAGAGTTGCAAAGAAAAAGACATATCTCAGACTGGCCAATAAAAAGACACGAAGTTGGCCTAGAAGGCCAACTTCACGATCAATTAGTCTTTTAAAATGATAATCTTGGTTTAGCTAAGACAACGTGCCATTGGAACACAGGAGTGATGGTTGCTGATAATGGGCCTCTGTACGCCTATGTAGATATTCCATAAAAAATCAGCCCTTTCCACCTACAATACTCATTTACAACATTAACAATGTCTACACAGGATTTCTGATCCACTTGATATTATTTTAAGGGACAAAGAATGTGCTTTGCTTTCAAAAACAAGGATATTTCTAAGTTACCCCAAACTTTTGAACGGTAGTGTACGTGGCACAGAACTTCCACTCTTAGGGAAGATGACGTCACCAACACTAGGCTACTCTTCTAACTGTACACCATATTTGGGAAACGATGGGGCGGCCATCGTATTTGGGTAGTTAGGGGAGGACGAACCATCTCATAGTAATCAGGTCACTGTGACTCCCGGGCTGGAAACAGGATTTCTAATGATGGGATATGATGGGATACGATTACTGAGAGAACATCAGGTAATGTACCTACTGGCCTGGAGACACACATCACATGCACACACACACATTGACCATACCCAATCCTGATGATGTCTGAGAATATAGCACAAAGGCCTTATATAACATCTTTCAAAGCAGACAAAGAGAGGAACACTGTGTAATACAACCCTAGTCATCTAGATTTCCTATCACTTTCTTTCCTTCTGAGGTTTAAAGAGATAGTTCACTTTTTAGATTTTTTTGCTTATTTTCAATTGTTTTCTTCAGTTTTTTGTTGTTGTGAGTATTATCCTTGGCTGTTGTTGTTTTGTCCATTTCATAAGTGTTTCATCCATTTTAAAGACATGCTCCAGTACTTTGGCAACTAGTAAGTACTTTTTAAACCTCCCACTTTGGGCTGGCGGATGTGTCAATGTGTAGTTTATAAATGGATAACCTATGAGCAGAATTAATGTCTTGTCTGGGTGCAAGACGTTGGTGTCTGCGACAGGGCTGGTTTTCTTTTTGTAATCCGTGATTGTCTGTAGAACCTGCCACATACGTCTCGTGTTTGAGCCGTTGAATTGCGACTCTACTTTGTCTCTATACTGACGCTTAGCTTGTTTGATTGCCTTGTGGAGGGAATAGCTACACTGCTTGTATTTGGTCATGTTTTGGTCGCCTCGCTTTAAAAGCAGTGGTTTACGCTTTCAGTTTTGCGCAAATGCTGCCATCAATCCACAGTTTCTGGTTAGGGAAGGTTTTAATAGTCACCGTGGGTACAACATCACCGATGCACTTGCTAATAAACTTGCTCACTGAGTCGGCGTATACATCAATGTTGTTGTCTGATGCTATCCGGAACATATCCCAGTCCACGTGATCGAAGCAATCTTGAAGCGTGGTCGGACCAGCATTGAACAGACCTGAGCGCGGGTGTTTTCTGTTTTAGTTTCTGTCTATCGGCTAGAAGCAACAAAATGGAGTCGTGGTCAGATTTGCCGAAAGGAGGGCGGGGGAGGACTTCAAAGGGCGGGGGAGGGCAGTCAAACATTTCAGATTCAGTAGTCAGTAGAATGTTGTTTCAGATTCAGTTGTCAGTCAAACATTTCAGATTCAGTAGTCAGTAGAATGTTTCAGATTCAGTATGAGTCAGTAGAATGATTTAAATTTTTTTAATAATATGTTTATTATTTTCCAATATAAAATGAAAAATATAAAACAGAGATACAAACATTGACAAAACAAAGCTTAATTCACACGTACAATGAAACAAAATCCTATTATGAGGTTCATACAGTTGAAGTCGGAAGTTTACATGCACTTAGGTTGGAGTCATTAAAACCCATTTTTCAACCACTCCACAAATGTCTTGTTAACAAGCTATAGTTTTGGCAAGTCGGTTAGGACATCTACTTTGTGCATGACACAAGTCATTTTTCCAACAATTGTTTACAGACAGATTATTTCACTTATAATTCACTGTATCACAATTCCAGTGGGTCAGAAGTTTACATACTGTCACACCCTGACCATAGTTTGCTTTGTATGTTTCTGTTTTGTTTGGTCAGGATGTGATCTGAGTGGGCATTCTATGTTGGATGTCTAGTTTGTCTGTTTCTGTGTTTGGCCTGATATGGTTCTCAAACAGAGGCAGGTGTTAGTCGTTGTCTCTGATTGAGAACCATATTTAGGTAGCCTGTTTTGTCATTGTGGGTTGTGGGTGAGTCTCTATGTTATGTTGCTTGTTAGCACAGTGGTTTGATTAGCGTCACGGTTGTCAATTTGTAGTGTTCTGTTTTTTCAATTAAAATGACGAACACTTACCACGCCGCATCTTGGTCCTTCTCTCTATCTCCAGACGACATCCGTGACACATACACTAAGTTGACTGTGCCTTTAAACAGCATGGAAAATTCCAGAAAATTATGTCATGGCTTTAGAAGCTTCTGATAGGCTAATTGACATCATTTGAGTCAATTGGAGGTGTGCCTGTGGATGTATTTCAAGGCTTACCTTCAAACTCAGTGCCTCTTTGCTTGACATCATGGGAAAATTGTAGACCTCCACAAGTCTGATTCATCCTGGGGAGCAATTTCCAAACGCCTGAAGGTACGCAAGTATAAACACCATGGGACCACGCAGCCGTCATACCGCGCAGGAAGGAGAAGCGTTCTGTCTCCTAGAGATGAACGTACTTTGGGGTGAAAAGTGCAAATCAATCCCAGAACAACAGTAAAGGACCTTGTGTAGATGCTGGAGGAAATTGGTTACAAAAGTATCTATAGCCACAGTAAAACGAGTCCTATATCGACATAACCTGAAAGGCCGCTCAGCAAGGAAGAAGCCACTGCTCCAAAACCGCCATAAAAAAGCCAGACTACGGTTTGCAACTGCACATAGGGACAAAGATCATACTTTTTGGAGAAATGTCCTCTGGACTGATGAAACAAAAATAGAACTGTTTGGCCATAATGGCCATCGTTATGTTTGGAGGAAAAAGGGGGAGGCTTGCAAGCCAAAGAACACCATCCCAATCGTGAAACACAGGGGGTAGCAACATCATGTTGTGAGGGTGCTTGCTGCAGGAGGGATTGGTGCACTTCACAAAATAGATCACATCATGAGAAAGGAAAATGATGTGGATATATTGAAGCAAAATCTCAAGACAAAGCTTGGTCGCAAATGGGTTTTCCAAATGGACAATGACCCCAAGCATACTTCCAAAGCCATGGCAAAATGGCTTAAGGACAACAAAGTCAAGGTATTGGAGAGGCCATCACAAAGCCCTGACCTCAATCCTGTAGAGAATTTGTGGGCCGAACTGAAAAAGCGTGTGCAAGCAAGGAGGCCTACCAACCTGACTCAGTTACACCAGCTCTGTCAGGAGGAATGGGCCAAAATTCACCCAACTTATTGTGGGAAGCTTGTGGAAGGCTTCCCGAAACGTTTGACCCAAGTTAGACAATTTAAAGGCAATGCTACCAAATACTAATTGAGTGTATGTAAACTTCTGACCCACTGGGAATGTGATGAAAGAAATAAAAGCTCAAATAAATAATTCTCTCTACTGTTATTCTGACATTTCACATTCTTAAAGTAAAGTGGTGATCCTAACTGACCTAAAACAGGGACTTTTTTTTACTGGGATTAAATGTCAAACTCTGTGAAAAACTGAGTTTAAATGTATTTGGCTAAGGTGTATGTAAACTTCTGACTTCAAATGTATATAAGAAGACAGCATATAGTCATTACAAGCAGTGCAGTTAAGCCAAAAATAAATATTGAGTGGAGTACAGCACAGAGTAGCAGCAGATCGTCAACCCAGTTATGAAGCGGGACCAGACCATTTATCCAGTATCGGCTGACATATTTTGTAAAACATTGGACTTCTATTGGAGGTATCGTATCGAATCTTTTCCATATGCATTACATTCCCTCAATCCCGTAACCACAATTCAAAGGTTAGTACAGTCTCCATTTTTCAAAATTGCAATATGAACCTTTTGGTTAATAGAGTACAAAAAGAGACAGCCTTCCCTTCCTGGTTATTCCCATCAACTGTACCAAACAGAGAGATCAAGATTCAGATTCAGTAGAGTCAGTAGAATGTTGTTTCAGATTCAGTAGTCAGTAGGATATTGTTTCAGATTCAGTTGATCCTTCATCACAGAGGAGGAAGGTAGATGGTGAGCTTACATTACTGAGAAGAGGAGACATTCTCTCTCTCCGGCCTTGTTTGTCTCCTCTGCTCTGTGTCACTAATGCAGATAAACATTGTGTGTGTGTGTGTGTGTGTGTGTGTGTGTGTGTGTGTGTGTGTGTGTGTGTGTGTGTGTGTGTGTGTGTGTGTGTGTGTGTGTGTGTGTGTGTGTGTGTGTGTGTGCGTGTCCATCTGTATTGTGGTAGTGAGTAGCTGACGATAGGTATGAAAATGGCAGGAGGAACAGAGAGTGTCAGATGATATGACTGTATGTCTGCCTAGGCAGGTTTCCAAAGACCCGGGTTAATTTGACAAAAGCAATGTCTCAAGAAAAACATTGCGACATGTCAATTGGAAAGGGCCGATACAGGAACATTTTCTAAAAATCGACAACATTTTTATCCTTTCGACATGTGTGGATTTTTATTTTGTCTCACTTTATTGCGACAAATTATGATGAAACTGTTTGTTGAATAAATTATGATTGCAAAATAATTTTAAAGATACGCACGTGATGTCATCTCATAACTATAAAACTCCACTGCACATTTCATTCTAAATTCCTACTGCTTACAAAATCAATTTGTTCAACTGTATAAAAAAAGTGTTTCTTTGCAGGACAAGGATGGTCAAGAATGCCTGAATTTCTTTGCATTGCTTTTCACCATTCAATTATTTGAAATCCACAGGACTGCAAGTTTCATCATGACAGGGACCATGGTGATAAGTTGGCACATGAGAATTATTAGAATATGGCAAATCTTAATCAGTTCTTGCAATCTATCCATACTGGCTTTTGTGTTTAAACTGAGACATGAAACAGATAGGTGGGAGGGTATACAGGCTGTCACCAAGTTTTTTTGGTGTGACGTAATTATGTCCAGCTGTTTTTCTCAAAACAAGATTGTAAATGGAAACACACCGTAACAGGCAAATGACGTGATCTTCCTGTCTGGGTTGGCTCCCCCCCCCCCGCCCCCGCCCCCCCTCGGGTTGTGCCGTTGCGGAGATCTTTGTGGACTATACTCGGCCTTGTCTCAGGATGGTAAGCTGGTGGTTGAAGATATCCCTCCAGTGGTGTGGGGGCTGTGCTTTGGCAAAGTGGGTGGGGTTATATCCTTCCTGTTTGGCCCTGTCCGGGGGTATCATCGGATGGGGCCACAGTGTCTCCTGACCCCTCCTGTCTCAGTCTCCAGTATTTATGCTGCAGTAGTTTATGTGTTGGGTGGCTAGGGTCAGTTTGTTATATCTGGAGTACTTCTCCTGTCTTATCCGGTGTCCTGTGTGAATTTAAGTATGCGCTCTCTAATTCTCTCTTTCTCTCTTTCTTTCTTTCTCTCTCTCGGAGGACCTGAGCCCTAGGACCATGCCTCAGGACTACCTGGCATGATGACTCCTTGCTGTCCCCAGTCCACCTGGCCGTGCTGCTGCTCCAGTTTCAACTGTTCAGCCTGCGGCTATGAAAACCTGACCTGTTCACCGGACGTGCTACCTGTCCCAGACCTGCTGTTTTCAACTCTCTAGACACAGCAGGAGTGGTAGAGATACTCTTAATGATCGGCTATGAAAAGCCAACTGACATTTACTCCTGAGGTGCTGACTTGTTGCACCCTCAACAACTACTGTAATTATTATTATTTGACCATGCTGGTCATTTATGAACATTTGAACATCTTGGCCATGTTCTGTTATAATCTCCACCCGTCACAGCCAGAAGAGGACTGGCCACCCCTCATAGCCTGGTTCCTCTCTAGGTTTCTTCCTAGGTTTTGGGCTTTCTAGGGAGTTTTTCCTAGCCACCGTGCTTCTACACCTGTATTGCTTGCTGTTTGGGGTTTTAGGCTGGGTTTCTGTACAGCACATTGAGATATCAGCTGATGTAAGAAGGGCTGTAACGGCTTTCTTCTATCTCCTCCTCGGACGAGGAGGTGTAGCAAGGATCGGACAAAAATGCAGCGTGGCTATTGCAATCCATGTTTATTAAATAACGAAACACGAACTTTACAAAAAAAACAATAAACGTAATGTGCAAACCGAAACAGCCCTATCTGGTGCAAACACAAAGACAGGAACAATCACCCACGAAAACACTCACAGAATATGGCTGCCTAAATATGGTTCCCAATCAGAGACAACGATAATCACCTGACTCTGATTGAGAACCGCCTCAGGCAGCCCTAGACTACTTAGACACCCCACAAAACCCCTAAGACAAAAACACACCACAATAACCCATGTCACACCCTGGCCTGACCAAATAATTAAAGAAAACACAAAATACTAAGACCAAGGCGTGACAAGGGCTATATAAATACATTTGATTTGATTGATTTGATTTGAAATGTCACATTTATTTTCTATGTAAACTTTCGAAATGTCGACAAAAAAAATCACTGGACAAGTTAATGGAAGCATAGCTACAGACTGCTTTTTGCAACACAGAGACAAATCTCTCCTGAATGAAGTGTGTAACCTTTATTTAACTAGGCAAGCCAGTTAAGAACAAATTCTTATTTACAGTGAAGGCCTACCCCTGCCAAACCTGGACAACACTGGACCAATTGTGCACCGCCCTATGGGACTCCCAATCACAGCCAGATGTGATACAGCCTGGATTCAAACCAGGGACTGTAGTGACACCTCTTGCACCAAGATGCAGTGCCTTAGACCGCTGCGCAACTCGGGGTTCAGTGTCCCATGTAAGAATTAGGGTTAGGGTTAGTGTTAAGGCCAGGATGTAAATGTGAAGCTAGGGGTAGGATTGGCCGCACAGGAAGCATGACCTGGGAAAAGGGTAAATGCTATCCCTGACCTATGAAAGAGCTCTGGTCAATATTGTAGAAATGTCAGTTGATTGGCTGGGACAGAGAGGAGCTTCGAACAATGTTTGTGTTGAAATCTCAGACAACTCCCTGGAGTTTTCTCTCTTCCTCATATCTCTTCTTCTGTTTCTTTCTCTCACTGTCTGATTGTCTCTTTCTCTTTTTTCTCTGTCCTCTCCATCTCACTCTGCCCCTCTCCCTCCCTCCTTCCCCTCTCCATTGGCTGAGTGGGATGATGCTGTGAGAGCGCCGTGGCCAATCAGGTCCTACAAGTTTCATCTATGTCACACATACGACACTCCTACGTCAGGGTTATGTCAAGCCTACGACAGCTGTCATGAACACTCTTCTCCGGCTTTCTATTCCTTCCATCCATCTCTCTCCCCATCCTTCTCGCTCTCTCCATACTCTCTCTCTCTCTGCGTACTCTCTATTGTCTCTCTTTTTCAGAACTGTGCTTCTCTCCTGTCGTCACATCTGCCAGTGTCACTGCAGCGTCTTAAAACTTTGTCACAGTGGAATTGACCAAACATCTTTGATAATACTCAGAATATCACAGTACCCAGGGATATATGAATAACAACAGTATTGCGTAAGAAGTGTTGCTCAGTTTTTTATGAGACACATCTCTCTGTACCATTTACAGGGATGGTTATTCACTGGTATCTTCATCACGCTGTCAGTGAGGTCAGCTATTCGGACCTGACAGCCAGAGAGCCAGGTCAACATTACTGTGGATGTGTGTGACTTTCTCAATTAGAGTGAACGCCACACACACACGTATTCTTGAACGCACACACGCACGCAAACACACCACACACAAACACACATGCATGCATGCACGCACACACGTGCTCTTGAGAAGACTCAGGCCTAGATTCAATCAGATCAAGAGTTAACCGGCGATAGCCGACACCCACATAGCTGATGTTTTGATGGTGTTGGAGGCAGAACTGTGTTGGAGCTGTCAAATTAGTAAGCATCTGTTCTTAATAATTGTCACAAAGTCACACTGGTGTTAGAAGTTCAGAACGAGAAAGTGTAGGCTATATAGAAATAGTTATGCGCAAATTTAAAATTTCAACAACATAATGAGGATTTCTATCAGCCTAATCGAGGCTTAGATTACATCTCATGTTCTAGTGCTTGAACTTGTAAACAAGGTTGCATGGGATTTCTCTTAATGCGACTCCGTGCAGAATCTTTTAAATATTTATTTAACAGGAAAGACATATTGAGAACAAAAGGACTCTTTTTCAAATATGCCCTGTATAATACAACATAAATATACACATTATACCCAAATAAATACATACAGTTGAAGTCGGAAGTTTACATACACCTTAGCCGAATATGTTTAAACCAGTTTTTCACAACTCCTGACATTTAATCCAAGTAAAAATTCCATCTTAGGTCAGTTAAGATCACCACTTTAATTTAATAATGTGATATGTCAGAATAATAGAAGAGAGAATAATTTATTTCAGCTTTTATTTCTTTCATCACATTCCCAGTGGGTTAGAAGTTCACATACACTCAATTAGTATTTGGTAACATTGCCTTTAAATTGTTTAACTTGGGTCAAACATTTCGGGTAACCTTCCACAAGCTTCCCACAATAAGTTGGGTGAATTTTGGCCCAATACTCCTGACAGAGCTGGTGTAACTGAGTCAGGTTTGTAGGCCTCCTTGCTCGTACACACTTTTTCAGTTCTGCCCACACATTTTCTACAGGTTGAGGTCAGGGCTTTGTGATGGCCACTCCAATACCTTGACATTGTTGTCCTTAAGTAATTTTGCCACAACTTTGGAAGTATGCTTGGGGTCATTGTCCATTTAGGAGACCCATTTGCGACCAAGCTTTAACTTCCTGACTGATGTCTTGAGATTTTGCTTCAATATATCCACATCGTTTTCCTTTCTCATGATGTGATCTATTTTGTGAAGTGCACCAATCCCTCCTGCAGCAAAGCACCCCCACAACATGATGCTGCCACCGATGTGCTTCACGGTTGGTATGGTGTTCTTCGGCTTGCAAGCCTCCCCCTTTATCCTCCAAACATAACGATGGTCATTATGGCCAAACAGTTCTATTTTTGTTTCATCAGACCAGAGGACATTTCTCCAAAAAGGACGATCTTTGTCCACATGTGCAGTTGCAAACCGTAGTCTGGCTTTTTTATGGTGGTTTTGGAGCAGTGTGTAACGGTTTTCTTTAGGTGAAGTAGAGGCGGACCAAAATGCAGCATGGTTATATTGATTCATGTTTAATAAAAAAAGATGAACACTACAAAAACAATAAACATGGAAAACCAAAAACAGCCCTATCTGGTGCAAAACACAGAGACAGGAACAATCACCCACAAACACACAGTGAAACCCAGGCTACCTAAATATGGTTCCCAATCAGAGACAATGACTAACACCTGCCTCTGATTGAGAACCATATCAGGCCAGACATAGAAATAGACAAACAAGACATCCAACATAGAATGCCCACTCAGATCACACCCTGACCAACCAAAACATAGAAACATACAAAGCAAACTATGGTCAGGGTGTGACACAGTGGCTTCTTCCTTGCTGAGTGGCCTTTCAGGTTATATCGATATAGGACTCGTTTTACTGTGGATATAGATACTTTTGTACTTATTTCCTCCAGCATCTTCACAAGGTCCTTTGCTGTTGTTCTGGGATTGATTTGCACTTTTCACCCCAAAGTACGTTCATCTCTAGGAGACAGAATGCGTCTCCTTCCTGAGCGGTATGACGGCTGCATGGTCCCATGGTGTTTATACTTGCGTACTATTGTTTTTACAAATGAAGGTGGCAACTTCAGGCGTTTGGAAATTGCTCCCAAGGTTGAACCAGGCTTGTGGATGTCTACAATTTTTTCTCTTGGCTGATTTCTTTTGATTTTCCCATGATGTTATGCCAAGAGGCAATGATTTTGAAGGTAGGCCTTGAAATACATCCACAGGCAGACCTCCAATTGACTCAAACGATGTCAATTAGACTATCAGAAGCTTCTAAAGCCATGACATCATTTACACAGTAACTGAACAAAAACAAGATCCCACAAACTCAGGTGGAAAACAGGCTGCCTAAGTATGATTCTCAATCAGAGACAACGAGAGACAGCTGCCTCTGATTGGGAACCATACCCGGCCAACAAAGAAATAGAAAACTAGAATGACCACCCAAATCACACCCTGACCTAACCAAATAGGCTCTCTGAGGTCAGGGCATGATAGATACAGTGAGTTATAGTTGAAATAATCTGTCTGTAAACAATTGTTGGAAAAATTACTTGTGTCATGCACAAAGTAGATGCCCTAACCGACTTGCCAAAACTATAGTTTGTTAACAAGACATTTGTGGAGTGGTTGAAAATTAGTTTTAATGACTGTATATGCAGTTGAAGTCGGAAGTTTACATACACTTAGTTTGGAGTCATTAAAACTTGTTTTTCAACCACTCTACAAATGTCTTGTTAACAAACTATAGTTGGAGTCATTCGAACTTTCTTCTGAAACTTGTCAGTCTATTCTTGTTCTGAGAAATGAAGGCTATTCCATGCAACAAATTGCCAAGAAATTGAAGATCTCGTACAACGCTGTCTACTACTCCCTTCACAGAACAGGGTAAACTGGCTCTAACCAGAATAGAAAGAGGAGTGGGAGACCGCGGTGCACAACTGAGCAAGAGGACAAGTACATTAGCGTGTCTAGTTTGAGAAACAGATGCCTCTGTCCTCAACTAGCAGCTTCATTAAATAGTACCTGCAAAATACCAGTCTCAACGTCAACAGTTGAGGTCATCAGACTGGGGTGAAGGTTCACCTTCCAACAGGACAATGACCCTAAGCACACAGCCAATACAACGCAGGAGTGGCTTCGGGACAAGTCGCTGAATGTCCTTGAGTGATCCAGACAGAGCCCAGACTTGAACCCGATCGAACATCTCTGGAAAAACCTGAAAATAGCTGTGCAGCAACGCTCCCCATCCATCCTGACAGAGCTTGTGAGGATCTGCAGAGAAGAACGGGAGAAGCACCCCAAATACAGGTGTGCCAAGCTTGTAGCATCAAGACAACTCGAGTCCGTAATCACTTCCAAAGGTGTTTCAACAAAGTACTGAGTAAAGGGTAGGAATACTTACGTAAATGTGGTATTTCAGGTTTTTTATTGTATATAAAATAGCAAAAATGTCTAAAATCCTGATTTTGCTTTGTCATTATGGGGTATTGTGTGCAGATTGATGAGATTTAAAAAAAAAATTTTTATCAAGCTTTGAATAATGTTGTAACCTAACAACATTTGGAAAAAGTCAAGGGGTCTGAATACTTTATGAATGCACTGTATATATATACACATTAAAATACAAAAACACAGTCATGAGAAGCACAAATAAAACATCACAAGTCACCCAGTAAACAATGGCAATGCCTGTTTTAGGTATAATGCTTTAGGTATAATGCTTTAGGGATAATGCTTTAGGTATAATGCTTTAGGTATAATGCTTTAGGTATAATGCTTTAGGTATAATGCTTTAGGGATAATGCTTTAGGGATAATGCTTTAGGTATAATGCTTTAGGTATAATGCTTTAGGTATAATGCTTTAGGTATAATGCTTTAGGTATTATGCTTTAGGTATTATGCTTTAGGTATAACCTGGGGCGGTAGGTAGCCTAGTGGTTAGAGTGTTGAACTAGTAACCGAAAGGTCTGACAAGGTAAAAATCTGTCGTTCTGCCCCTGAACAAGGCAGTTAACCCACTGTTCCTAGGCCGTCATTGAAAAGAAGAATTTGTTCTTAACTGACTTGCCTAGTTAAATAAAGGTAAAATAAATCAAATAAAATTGGGTATAATGCTTTAGGTATAATGCCAACACCACCAAAACAACCGCTATGGGGACGTCAGCTAAAACGGATCTGATTGAATAGAGCCCTTAGTCTGACATGAGAACATTGTAGAGCTCTGTCAACAGAAAACTTCTTGCTGAACAACAAACAGATTGTTGGGATGATTGGGTGTGTGTGAATGACAATGTGTGTGTGTTTACTCAGGCGTAGCAACCTGGATCATCTCTCTGGCACTTTGTACACAAGATAAGCCCTGTACAGCTAATTGGCTCCTCTGAGAACACATACACAGAAAAACACACACACACACACACACACTCGCCTGCGCACACACGCAGTGTGTTGATTGGTGTGTGTGTGCAGTCATACTTAATGGTGTGTGTACTAAAAGGCACTTCCCCACCATCTGGTGGGTTTCACCAGGTGTATTGTGGGTTGTTGTGTCCTACTGACATCTGAGTCGTGACTGAAACTCTTTCTGGACTGTGTGTGTGTGTGTGCTCAAGTGCACCATTGAAACAGTATGAAATGTTACGTTCTCTGGTTAAATGTACTAAGGCAATAGTGACATCAAGCTGTAGAGAGAGGCAACTACAGCTGGTACCACTACAGCTGGTACAGAGTAAACCAGTGGTCACCTACTTCAGTTAAAAGTGTGCAGGCTTTAGCTTCAGCCCAGCAATAACACACTTTTTGATCACCACATAGAAAGGTTTGATGATTAAATTGCATTAGGTGTGAATTATCCCTGGACCAGAGTTGTTGAACACAATGTCTGGTACGGAAGGGATGGGCAACTTGAGATGTTTATGCATAATTTCTATTTGAATCATGCAACAACATTGATAGGAGATTTGTGCAACAACAAAAAAATCCAGTTATACACAAGTATTTCAGGATTTAGCCCTAATTTAGCCCAAATCCTTGATTTGAGGATGGGAATTCACATATCCTGCAACTTCCCCTTTCTCCACTAGGGGGCACAGTGTACAACATGTACATTCCACTAAATGTTTTAATTACTGTCATTTAGCAGACACGTATCCAGTGTGACTTACAGTAGTGAGGTCATATATTTTAATACCTTTATTCATACTGATCCCCGTGGGAATCGAACCCACAACCCTGGCGTTGCAAGCGCCATGCTCAACCGACTGAGCCACACGGGACCTGGATGCTAGTTTGATGGATGACGGTCTACTCCGCTGCACCATCAGAGTTCTAGAAGCCCAATGTTCCTTTCTATTCTTGTTTTCCAAGAACTCCACTAAATCAGTTACATATATGAGCATTTCCCAAAAGCTTTCTGAATGGAGATACAGGAAAAAAGGAATGGTTTATACATGACTGTGCGAGAGAGAGAGAGAGAGATGAGATTAGTAGCACAGCCTACATACATCCATAATAATATGACCTTGAACGCATGCACCAGAGTTCAAGGATCGCTTCGAACAAGAATGATACTAACTCTTACACAACGTAGGGGCTCGGTTGAGTTGATGAGATTTCTGTCTTCATTTTGAGCAAAACATTTTTTTAGACAACTGCAAACCAAGGAGTTGGTCCGATGTGGTCATTGTCCTCCCCGTTGCTTCAGGAACAATATAGGTGCAATAGAGGGCACAAGAGGAAATGTATCTCCATTGCCTTCATTTCTCTCCAAAAGGGGTGAGATTCCTCCATGAGTGTTTGTGATGAAGGATATTGTTTAATTATAATAAACAATAAATAATCATAACAATGGTCAAACTTTCTCACTTAATCATGAGATAGCTTGCAATTTATGAGAAAAAAAAGAGCTCCAGACAGAAATCAAAGAAATACAAGTTTATTTAAGTGTAAACCAAATAACTGCATAGGAAACGTTTAAAGTCCACAGAAGACAGAGTGTAGCAGGTAACCGATATATTATAGTCTACTTTGCCATATTTAGACTGAAGACCTGACATCGGCACTTCCACACCAACCACAGTGTGAAAGGGGGAAACACACAAACGCACACAGGTATGCGCATGCACATACACACACGAAAGTACACCAACACAAAACACTCATGGATGTGCGCCCCCCCCACACACACACACATATAGAAGCGCCAGCAGCACCCATCTAAACTTGGCTGGTCCCTGCCTTCCTCCTACCTCGTGGACTGAGAGGAGAATACATTCAGTGGATTTCTGTTCAACAACACGATGCAGCGCACAAACACACACACACTACCTGCCTGCACACAGGATACAGGACAGAACAGGGTAAAACAATTTTAAGACACGGCCACTTCTCTAGCCGATAACTCCTTGTTTTATCTAGACTACTTGTTAGGACAGCTCCTTGTTAAATGCTGTGATGTTGAATTAGCTGTGCATTACTAAGCCCTGGAGGAATAGGCGTACAGAGAGTCTAAGTGTTAATAAACTGAGATTCTTAAAGATGCCATATTGTCACAAAAGCTCCATGACAGTAACATTCTAAATTGCAACTCAGTGGAACATCATTGGCATGGAATATTGGATGACAATGTGGCATCCGTTCTAATTCTCCAGACTCTGATTGGTTGGTAGTACAGTATCAGTCCTGTCCTGTGTTCCTGCTAGCAACGGATTGGGTGTGATCGAAAATCAACATGAACTCCCAACAAACCCTTTTCTTAAAAAAAAATACATTCCAAAAGGGTCGCAGAGAGTCGTGTGGTCTGGAGTATTTGTCCTTTTGTGTTAATCAAACAATTGAAAAATGAAACAAAAATAAAACATGAAAATAAAAGAGTACATTTGAGGGAGATTATCTATAAAGCCCCCCAAAAATTATACGGTTCTTTTCCAGATTGAAAACTAATGTGTACTATGCTAAACGGACACACACATAGAACTTTTGGTCGCGTTCCAGCCCGTCTTTACCACAGTCGTGCTGCACATCTCACAAAGCCTGTAGAGGTGTTTAAAAGCACAGGAACCATATAGAAATCTCATCGTTTGCACAGCGCGAATGCAAAACAAGAATGTCCTGAAACGTGACCAATGAGACCAGTACTGAGGTCATAACAGAAAGGTTCACTACATTATCACAAGGGGGGACATGTTTCACTGTGACACCCGCATCACTGGGGAGACATGTTACACTGTGACACCCACAGGGTAGGGACATAGAACTACCTGAGTTTCTTTTCTTTTTTATCTTTCAATTTTTTTTCATATTTTTATTTTCTTTAAAGATGATACAATCATTGACAGAGGTCTAAGACCTTGTAGACTTTCCAGCTGGTGCAGTTTCACTTTTAAAAACGTCTCTTCTTTTTCTTTTCTCTTAATGCTAAGAGAGGCCTGAAACAAAATGGTGGACAGAACCACACGGGCCAATAAAACCCCCGCCCAACAGGAGTACAGGTGACCAATCACATCCTCTGAAGACATCACCACACTTCCCGGATATCATTGAGGGGGAATCAAGCGATTCTAGCGATGCTAGGCAGCTAAACTTGTCAATAAACCTAGCTTCTTTTCACAGATAGTGTATGAGGTTGCAAAAAACACTACAGGAGGGGGGGGGGGGGGGGGGTTAAAAAAAGCTGACTGTGCAGCTTTACAAGTTGTTGTTGTACTAACTGGCTCTGCTACATCTCTGTTTTAAGGGATGGCGAGTTGAGCTGTTTTTTTTCCCATCTCAGGATTCAAGACATGGCCAGTCGAGCACTGATTGGCTTCTGCAGAGCCTCTTGGTTATAGGAAATACATTCGCAAAGGTCAAAAGGTTAAATACATCCAATGTACTCCTAACACACACACATCTTTGGCTATATAATCATGATAAAATCATCCAGATTCAGTAACCCACCCATCTGAGTTTACAACACCCATTTATCTGTGAGACGTTGTTTCACTGTAGAGAATTTTGAAAGAATGCAACAAATGGAAAATAAAAACAATGAACAAAACAGTTTAAAATACATGTTTTTCCTCTTTAAGAGTGAAGACCTAAGGATCTTAAAGATAGAATTTCCTGCAACTTAATTTAAAAAAAAGATTGATTTCCTGCAACTTAATTTAAAAAAAGATTGATGCAGACTACACATTTCATATAGTAATACTGAAACCCATCGACAGATCATATCGGTGAAGCGGTTGTGGGTTCTAAGCAGCAGGGTCTGGGGACTCCAACTCACTTGCCCTTTAATGTGCTAACGTCTCCACTGTATTAACATGTACTAAACAGGCTTATTAATGTGAAATAAACATCTTATTCACTCAATGTGTTCCTATACACCACAGTTTTGCATTGTCAAAGAGTTTGACTTTTACACTCATCTCAAAATAATATTACTATCCTCCTCAACCAACACTACGCTAACTCTAAAGTCCACACTTGTAAATGTTCTTACTGAGGAGAAATGGTGTATTGTGCTGCAATTAGAGGTCGTTCTTGTACATCTAAGGGGAGTAAGATGGAGGTCCTAACTCTTTAGAGAGAACACTCCCTCTCCCGCTAACGCATGGCAACAAATGACAAGGGGTATCTTACATGATCATGTGCCTCTGACATCACTAAGACTCTAAGGCCAATCAGCCAACAGTGACATCACAATCACTCTCACTGTTGGACAATCAGGTTACAGCTCTGCTGATCTGCAAAATGAGGTAAAGCAAAAGGGGGCCAGCCCCCCTAAGTGCATCCAATCAAAGCACAGGGATCTGTCCCCAACTGCTTTGATTCGCTAAACACATATCTAGGATATAATGGTCCAATGACATTCTCCATCTATGACAGTGTCATTCTGATGCCAACTCCATTTGGCACCAAACTCTCACAGATATCTTTTTGGCACAATTCTCAGATCTGCATTATTTGGTTTCTCCATATGATTAAAAGGCATAATTCACCACACTTCTAAACAACCCACTCATGGACACAGTGTGAAGAGAAGGCCATTTGTAACTTGTAATTTCAAATTAAATGGAGATCTTTGGTCTGACAGGTGAGGTGACATGTATTAAATTGTGAGTTGAGGTAAAAGTAACATGAGGTATGTTAAAAACTAAAGTAAAGTGAAACTAAGGTATACAGTCCATAAGAGAGACTTTATGTTTATAAGTTACTAGTCAACATACTTGAGAGGTAGGCCTATTGTGTACTGTATGTAACATGAGGCATTTCAAGTGTGAGGTCAAATGTGTGCTGAGGTATATTTGCAAAATTACATTTGTATGTTGATGAGGTCTGAGAATGTAGGTTCTGTAACAGTATGTATATGCTGGTTGAGGTAGGCTACATTAGAATTGAGATACACATGAGTAAATGTGAGGAATATGAAAGTTGAGGTATATATATGTTGAGGTAAATGAAGAGATGTGTAAGTTGATGCAAATTAGGATGGAAAGTGCAGGCCTACTCTTTCCTCTGAGGTAAGAAGTTCAGTCAGGGACCCACTAATAGCGCCCATACCGCTAGGCTAGGATATGCTAAGGGAGTGGCTAACTTTACAAGGGAAAGGGGTATTTACAACCCCTCTAACAGTTCCACCTCAGAGGTGATAAATCAGGAATCTGTTAGCACTCAATGGTTGTGTAGGCTGAGATGCTAATGCTAATAAGGGATGCTAGTTATGAGTCATATGAGTTATGAGTCAGTGTCACGTTAACATAGGTGGTGATGCTAGACTGAAATCACACACAGATACTCTTTGGTTGCTGTGCGATATGGTCTGGTTTCAGACCTTTCTACAACGTTCTCCTCAGACGTGGGCCTGAAAAGTACTTCAAAATCAAAGCTACATAAACCTATTGAGTTTTATATGGCTGGGATTCTTGTCTCAACAGGAAGTTATAGTACTGTGTGAATGTTAATAATATTTCACCACAGTTGGCCCTATATTCCTCTTCTCCCCACCTGACTGTCATTGACAGTGCTTTGAATGCATCTTTTTGGTGAGAGTTGGAGGGTTTTAGACCTCCAACACTAATGATTAAACAACAAACTGTGTCTTTCAATTTGTAGTTCTTTAGATGCCAAACCTACAGGTGGCCATTGTGCAGAAATTCTATCTTTGGTTGACTCCACTAGCTGGGCTCTATATACCTCCATCTTTTGGAGGTCAGGTCCCAGATTCACAAAACACTTCTTACGCAAAAACTTAAGAAGCTTCTTAAGAAAGAAAATAAGAAGTTCATAAGATAGTTCGTAAGTGCAATTCCTCAACAATATCTTAAGATGTAATGATTTTCTTACGAACTTCTCAAATATCTTCTTACAAATCTTAAGATGTTTGTTGCTAGGGAACCATTTTAGCTATCTAGCTAGCAATTGCAATCATGTTAGCATATTTCTTACTGAGATTACTGTTCTAAAATATGTTCTTGGGTTTAAAATAATCAATTCTGAAACTTTCAGATTAAGTTTGTGAGTGAATTAAACATGTTCAATTGCTTTTTAGATTTTCTTCTCTCACGGCCCTGAGTTTAAGACAATGGTTTAAAAACAGTTCCAATAACTTTTTTTATGCACGTGCTCCGGAACACTCGCTCTCTCCAGCATTCCAGACTGGAAGTTAATAAATAGGGAGGGGCTTTGCAGTGACATCACAAGGGGATTAGATTCAATTCTAGGCCCCAAGAGCAAATCGGAATGCCCCACAAATCAACACACAATCCAACCCTGATCTCTTATTAGCTCTCACTGTTGTCGGTCACGTCCTGTGGACAGTTACTCAAGATGCTCTCTTTATGGAGGCATCGTTCTCCACCTGCATCATTCACAACAAGATGTCACTCCGACACGATTCCTAATCAATAACTGATACAACATCCTGATAACTCCAGATAAACTTCTAAAATATTTTGGTGGGCCCTCTGTTTCAGAGTAGACAAACACTCTTTTTTTTTTACATTTTCATTATTTTTCTTATACTGTATATAGATCCAGCATGCTTTGCTTAATCAATCATGAACATATTCCTGTAATACTTTGATGCCTGACTGGGGAATCAACAATAGTCAATTGATAATAGGATCATTTGGGACAGCAGGGACAATCTCCCCACAACAACGACTACCTCGTGATTCCAACCAATTATCAAACTGCATCTGTCCCAGCTCCGCTGCGATCTATAATCAATAAACTAGTAAAGCTTAAAGGAGATTCTTCTGATTCTACTGATCAGTTTTACCTCAACATCAGTCTCCTCCTGTGGCTTGAGCTAACTAACTAACTAATTAACTAACTAACGCTGAATCAGTCTAAACAGGCTTGGCATTACATAAAACCCTCTCTTCTTCTTTTGACAGTGCCATGACACTACACATTGAGAGATGAGGGGGCAATTCTAAACAGAGATTTACTAACTAACAAGCTACCCTAAATCTAGATAACATCAAATGACACCACTGAACGCTCTAGACTACACTACACTACAGGTCAGGTCGGGCTTCTATAACCAGATCTAAACATGCAGCGTAGAACTACAGCATCCGAGTGTCTCAGCAACAAAACACATTACCCAAGATGCACAGCATGAATCCTATTAATCCTGTGCAAATATATATATATATAAAAAAAACATTTTTATGTTGTTCTTTAAATAAAATTCAGTATTGAGGTAGACTTTCTTTTCTTCTTTGTAAAACTTGACGGACTAGACCTCTGCTCGGAGAGTGTGAGTACATTCATAAAGAACTAGATGAGGTAGGTGGTGGAGCAGTGGGTTCAATATTTCAAGAAAAAGTGAGAAAAGTCCCTGAGATGGCGATTTGAGGAGAGTTTAGCGAGAGAGCTTTGAGCAGTTGCGATAGAAAAAATAGAAATTACGGATCTCTTTTTTTGTCACTTTCACTAATGATTATCAATCATCTTAGTGGTCCCCTTTGTCATACAGTATACCACAATCTGAAGCTAAATGTAAAGAAATACAAACAATAATCAACAAATCCGTTTTCCCTTAATTTCGTAATAAAGTATTTCCGCCTGCTCTGTTCATCTCTCTGTTTTAACTGTCCTCTCTGTGTGTCTGTCTGTTGATTCCTCCTCTCTTTTATTTCCTCCCAAACTGAGAAACAGAGAGCAAAAAAAGAAAGAAAAAGAAAGAAAGCAAAAAGTTATTAGAACTCTTCAAAACTTGAGGATGCGGTTGTTTCCAAAATCGACGACCACGATGACTCCGTCAGGCGTCACGGCAACACCGGAGGGGCGGTCCATCTGTCCAAAGCCACTCCCTTGCATACCAAATTTACATAAGAAGTTCCCGTTGGGCTCGAATACCTGCACCCGGTGGTTCCTCGAGTCAGCCACGATGATCCGGTTCTCCTGGTCCACAGCCACACCCTGCGGACGCAGGAACTGACCGTTACCGGTTCCCTCTGAGCCCAAGAACCGGGCAGACTGGCAGTCCGGCCGGATCACCAGCAGACGATGGTTGTTGAAGTCGGTGACGACCAGGTGGTCCTCGTGGTTGAAGGCGACGCCGCGCGGTGAGTCAAAGTGTTTCCACAGAGCGCCCTCAAAGCCGTACTTGTTGATGAAGGACCCATCAGGGCCAAAGAGCTGGACACGGTGGTTCCTGGTGTCAGAGACCAGTATCTTCCCTGCAGAATTCACCGCCACATCCCAGGGGTAGTTGAACTGCCCGTTCTACAATAGAGTAGAGTAGAATATCATTATTAGTTCAGCTCTAAAGTTTGTGTGTATATACTGTAAATAAGAGAGTGTGTGTGCGTGTGTGTGTGTGTGTGTGTGTGTGTGTGAGAGACTGATTTCCCTATCCCATCTGGACAAGAGGAATACATGTGTAAGAATGCTGTTCACTGACTATATCTCGGCATTCAACAACATAGTACCCGCCAAGCTCATCATTAAGCTCGAGGCCCTGGGTCTGAACCCCGCCCTGTGCAACTGGGTCCTGGACTTCCTGACGGGCCGCCCCCAGGTGGAGAAGGTAGGAAACAACACGTCCACTTCGCAGATCCTCATCACTGGGGCCCCACAAGGATGCGTGCTCAGCCCCCTCCTTTACTCCCTGTTCACCCATGACTGCGTGGCCATGCATGCCTCCAACTCAATCATCAAGTTTGCAGACAACCCAGCATTATTAGGCCTGTATACCAACAATGACAACACAGACTACAGGGAGGCGAGGGCCCTGGGAGTGTGGTGCCAGGAAAATAACCTCTCACCCAACGTCAACAAAACTAAGAAGCTGATCATGGACTTCAGGAAACAGCAGAGGGAGCACCCCCCCCATCCACATTGACGGGACCGCAGTGGAGAAGGTGGAAAGATTCAAGTTCCTCGGCATACACATCACTGACAACCGGAAATGGTCCACCCACACAGACAGTGTGGTGAAGAAGGCGCAACAGCACCTCTTCAACCTCAGGAGGCTGAAGAAATTTGTCTTGGCACCTAAAACCCTCACAAACTTTTACAGATGCAAAATTGAGAGCATCTTATCGGGTTGTATCACCGCCTGGTACGGCAACTGCACCGCCCTGTGCGGTTTGCCCAACGCATCACCGGGGGTAAGCTACCTGACCTCCAGGACACCTACAGCCCCGATGTCACAGGAAGGCCAAAAAGATCATCAAGGACAACAACCACCCGAGCCACGAGAGACTTAAAAACAGCTTATATCTCAAGGCCATCAGACTGTTAAATAGCCATCACTAGCACATTAGAGGCTGCTGCCCTATATATACTTTAATAACGGAACACTAGTCACCTTAATAATGTTTACATATTTTGTATTACTCATCTCATATGTATATACAGTATTATATCCTATTCTCATGTCTTAGTCTATGCCGCTCTGACATTGCTCGTCCAAATATTTATATATCCTTAATTCCATTCCTTTAATTTTGATTGTGTGTATTGTTAGATATTACTTGTTAGATATTACTGCACTGTTGGAGCTAGAAACACAAGCATTTCGCTACACCCACAATAACATCTGCTAAACATGTATATGTGACAAATAACATTTGATTTGGATTTTATTTGATTGAGAGTTTCTACCTTAGTGCCCTTCTCGCCAAACTTGAGCATGAACTGCCCGTCGAAAGTGAACACCTGCACGCGGTGGTTGTCTTTGTCCGCTACGATGATCCGGCGTTGGCTGTCGCATGCCACGCCCGCTGGACGGTCAAACTGACCGGGGCGAGAACCCAGGGAGCCAAACTTGTGGTAGAAGGCACCGCACGGTTTAAAGATCTGGATGATAGGAGTAGTAGCAGAAGGACATTTTTTTGTTTTACTTGATATTAGGTTGCCACTGTACACATAATCCTTCAGCTCTCACTATAGAAACAACATTTCTCCTTAGGATTACAGCTGACACCAAACCAATCCACGACATGAAATGAATGAAACCCACCTGTACGCGGTTGTTACTGCGGTCGGCCACGACCACGTATCCCTCCTTGTCCACGCTGATCCCCCAGGGGCGACACAGCTGCCCCTCCCCCTCCCCCTCACCACCGAATGCAGACACCGGGGACCCCAGGGCACCATAGCTCCGCCCAGACTTCACCAGCACCTTAGAACACAGGCAGGGAGAATGTTAACATTCTATCTTAACATTCTACATTACTTCTGCAATGTTAAAGTTGAATTATTCTATTGTTGCTTAAGACAGGGGTTCCCCAACTTTTTCACTCAGGCCCAACTCCCAGCATTGGGGAACATACCAGCCCCCCCTGTGTGCGCGCACATGAGCCACGTCTATTTCTATGGGAACAAGCACGGTTCATGATACATACGGTTCACACCCCTCTTGTTGGCAGAGAGGACCGTATGCAGGTTTAAAGCTTTTTTCCTGCAATTCTACACATTTTATTATGGGGTGCAGAGAAAATGTTGCAATTTTAAAGCTCATTTTCTTGCATCTTGCAATTGTATACATTTTGCCATGTCTAATGTGTATTCATGTGATATTTGAGAGACTCAAATATTACTACAAAATTATATGGGTTAAAAAACCTAGCTAAAAAATGTTAGCTGACATGGGCTATTTGATCTGGACATTTCTGACAGGTTATAAATAGCTCTCTGAGGTCTGACATGTCTGACATGACAAGAGGAACTGATGATGCACTGCCCAATTTCGAAAATGACTGTTGTGCATTCTACTATTACAACTTTCAAGAGTAAGTTGAAAGACGGAATGAGTTCCTTAAAAAAAAGGCACGCCCCACAGTTTGGGAACCACTGGCTTAAGATGGTGATATATATTATTTGGTTGTTGTAACTAAAACAATAATATACAATTTACCTTAAAGGGGCTACCCATGATGTGCTGGTTACAGACCAGCACTGACACCAGATATTCTCCCTCTGCTTTGGGCAGATAGCTGACTGTGTAGGACCCGTTCAGGTGGTCACACACCTCGGCAGCCGACAGGTTACCATCCACTGCTGCCATCACTACTGCTGACACCGCGTCACCGCCCGAGAGGCGGGGCTCCCCGTCATGGTCGTAGCCAATCACGGTGAAGGATGCAGGCTTGCCGCGGAGTGCGGTCTTTAGGCCATCTCCATGAGCTTTGGTGACGGTAGCGAACGCTCCGCTACTGATCAGCCCCATGGACTGGATGGCTATGTACAGGGCCTGGGAGAGATAATAATGATATCATATCAATAATATGGATGAGTGGATACAGAAAAATTATGTACAAGAAATTGGCAGACAAGTCAATAATTTCATTAGTCCAAAGAGACCAGAAATTTGGCAACAGTGTTGTACTATTACTGTAACAGTCAATAACATTGGCTCAGAGTGCACAGAGAGCCCACATGTCTCTAACCCCTCTCCTCTGGTCAGGGGGAGTGAACATAATGCGGTTATTTACCTGGTCTGGAGGCATGAACATGAACCTGTCGTCTTCCTGTGGCTGCAGCAGGCCTCTGAGAGACTTGAGCTCCTGGATCTGGGTCAGCATGCGCTCTCTGGCCAGCAGCACGTCCAGGTGACGGCCCTCGTCGAGCACCTGATGTTAAGTTATGAAGTCAGGAGACACAGACACCATATAATGACTTTAATGCCTTTGGACATTGTATTTAAAACTTGGTCGCCTTGCACCCCTCCCTGTAGGGGGACATGCAACTTCTCCCATACCTGAGTGACGGCTGCAATGGTGCTGTCCAGCTTGGTCAGGTTCTGATGCAGCTTCTCTACCTGCAGGTACAGAGACTTGGCTTTCAGCTGGCGGATCTTCTCAACCTGGTAGAGGGGGTAGAGGGAACAGGAGAGGGGAGGGAGGGAACAGGAGAGGGGAGGGAGGGAACAGGAGAGGGGGTAGAGGGAACAGGAGAGGGAGGGAACAGGAGAGGGGAGGGAGGGAACAGGAGAGGGGAGGGAGGGAACAGGAGAGGGGGTAGAGGGAACAGGAGAGGGGAGGGAGGGAACAGGAGAGGGGAGGGAGGGTGGGAGAAGGGTAAAGAGAGAGATTCATTCATTGGGTAAGGGCAACCTCCAGTAGTGTGAAAATGGTTTTGCTCTCAATCAGGGGTATGATTTACTGCATATATATTTTATGGATAGGGATAGCAACAGAATGACATACCTAGAGTAGAAAAGAGGAGAGATATTATCTCGACTTCATTTCTCAACTCCTAATATTGAGTAAATGACACTCATTGAAGCTAATTACACTAACATAGGCTTTGAAAAATCACCCGCAAGAACCAGTCGCAGCAATTATTATTTTTATTTATTTATTTTACCCTTATTTTACCAGGTAAGTTGACTGAGAAAACATTCTCATTTACAGCAATGGTCTGGGGAATAGTTACAGGGGAGAGGAGGATGAATGAGCCAATTGGAAATTGGGGATGATTAGGTGACCATGAGTGCAGCTGGCTTTTGGTAAGCTTTCTTGACTTGAACATACATTTTTGCCCACATGACAAACCTTTTTTTAACCAGCTAAACAGCTGCTCTTAGCAAAAATATATTTGGAGTTGCCTTTCTAGCCAAAATGGCTATGTTAGAGTTTATACTTCCTCTTGCGTCAAAATAATGAAAAGCTATTTACCAAATCTATAAATTTTAAAATGTTGATTACTTCTCCTTGCCATTATCATTCATCTGGTGAGAAGGCAATACATACAGGTTTGCCTGGGTGGGGGTCCCTGGGCAAGAAGAGGTTGAAGACCGCTGCTCTAAATGATTGGTTTCCCTGAGTAGCTGGTTTGCCTGGGCAGGGATCCCTGGGTAGCTAGTTTGCCTGGATGGGGGGTCTCTGGGCAAGAAATGTTTGAAGACCCCTGCTCTAAATGACAAAAAGTGTAGAATGTAAATCAGTATACAGATTATAGTGACCTGTGGAACACATGCACACCTTTCAAACCAAGACGTTTTCCCATTATCTTCAGCATCCTGACATCTCTTTACTAATGAAAGGTATTGCCGCCAACCGACCTAGTCATGATTGTGGTAAAGTTCTGCCTACGGCTTAGTATGAAATGGAGTCGTAATGCCGAGGCAAAATTGGCACGCACTACGCTCTCGATGGTTGCTAGGCAGCGCCCGTTACTACTGTATTCCTACCAGTTCTAAACTTTGCACGGCATGTCACTTCACCCATCTCTTTGTATAGCCCACCACATGCACTGTTTTCTTAACCACAACTGGATGGATCAATAAAGAATTACTGCGGGATGAATATCACTGATGAAAATATTGAAATAAAGTGGGCTAATGCAAATACAGGCATTAAATTGTTGCTTACTCCAAAAGTCATCCAATTGTTACAATACATTTCAAGCAATAGCCTACCAGTGTGTGTTCAACTATTTCAGAACCGTTTTATTCTGCTTTGAGACAAGCGTGGGGACTCGTTTTGATAAATCCATCACTGGAATCTCCAATTGGATATTGGTTACGCTACAACTAGGCTGTGGAAATGTTAGCTAAGTTGAGGTAAGTGCTGCTCATCAGAACATTTTTCCAGCATGTTATGTAGCTTATCGAGTGGATTATTTTGCTCTTCACTCTGTCGCTTAGTAACCTAGGACTACTCTCAACCAAAAACCTGTGACTTGTCTTAATCATCAATGTGATTTTGTTTCACTGAATGTCCGTCTGTATATTTGGTTAATTCTCTGGCTGGGAAAATATCTATCGCTGATCAGAAACATTTAGCATGCAATAATGTAGCCTAAATCAAGTGTAGGTCTATTATTTTGATCGGTCGTGTATAGGCAACTTCAAAATCCCGCAGAGGTTGTGAAATATGAACACTAGACGCACATGCTTTTGAAAATATAGATTGCTATTGTGTTCTATTGGTATCTCGATGATGCTTCTACATCTGCATTGCTTGCTGTTCTGGGGTTTAGGCTGATGTAAAAAGGGCTTTATAAATACATTTGATTTGATTGAATGTAAGACCCTACGCCCGCTCCCAAACAAAGCTGAGTAAGAGTAGGAAAGAGATGAAAGGTGTATCAAAGACGCATGGGCTTGCCTTGGGTTCGGTTTCACAGATTGTCGTGACGTTATGTGGGGGAAATATTATTTGTATTTGTTCTGGTATATTTTATTATATTCTTAGCCTACTATAAAACATGTATGTTGACTGTGATCAGTGTAAAGTAAACATGATTTAAAGTACTACTTAAGTAGTTTTATTGGGTATCTTTACTATTTATATCATTGACAAATGTTACTTTACTACATTCCTAAACAAGATGATGTACTTTTTACTCCATACATTTTCTCTGACACCCAGAAGTAGTCGTTACATTTTGAATGCTTATCAGGACAGAAAATGGTCCAATTCGCACACTTATCAAGAGAATATCCCTGGGCATCCCTACTGCTTCTGATTTGGCGGACTCACTAAACACAAATGCTTTGCTTTTAAATTATGTCTGAGTGTTGGCTATCCGTAAATAAAACATTTAATAAATAAATTGTGCCGTCTGATTTGCTTAATATAAGCGATTTAAAAATGATTCATACTTTTACTTTTGATAATTAAGTATATATTAGCAACTACATAAAATGTTTATACTTAAGTATATTTAAAACACAATTGTTCTGGCCCCTGTAGTTGGGTTTGAGTTTGATTAGGCTATCGTGTTATTCCATTGTTGACCACTTGGGGGCCACTATCCTGTGTTGATGTGTGTTGTTAGTTTAATAGCTAAATCCTGTAGAATAAAAATGGTCTACATTCCAAAATGGTGAAAGTCACATTGTGGAGCTGCAGACATTATGAAACTCCATCCTTCTTGCTATCATGTTGTAGAAGCATTGCCTGTAAGTCAAATTAATCATAACATATTTGGCATTCAACGCATGATGATATTTTGTATGAATGGTCGTTTTTAATGAGATTCATGAATCTTCTTGATAGCCACATGGATATCTGTTCAGTGCATTTGATCTTGTCATGTCTTGGGGAATCATTTACATCCGATTTAATGCATAATGCTGAATATTTCTGTGTTCATGAGCATGTATACAAATACATGCTGTGTTATAATTGAGTCATTTTCTTATAAGGTATCTTTACTTTTACTCAAGTATGAGAATTGAGTACTTTTTCCCACCACTGACTGTGATCAGGGGAGCCTAACTGTGTCCTGTCCGTTTAACGAACAAAATAACTATTGATTTCATGGGCATTGCGGAGCCATGTAGCCTATAGGCTTCACACACCAGAAACATCATCAAACTCAAAATTCTATTCTTTTGAAAATACATTTTATTAGTAATGTTTCTTAGGACCTGCCTAAACTAATGAATGATGGATTTCTTTGTGATTGTGTACATTCAATGATTTGAGTAAAATAGGCATCCACCCACATCGGCCCACTCTCTTCCCAGTCCTATATGACCCGGCATGGGCACGGGAGACATAAAAGGGGTCATGTGGTAAAAATGGGACTGTAGGAATTGGGCTCTAAAAAACTGCAGATTTTTTGTTTTGTTTACAGGCAACATACCGTAAAGTCTGTAAAGGGTAATACAGTGACATTACTGACCGACTGAAAAGACCATTCAACAGAGGAATGGGGGAGGGGGGTAATAACATTACTACACAAAACTTAACAAAAGGCCAACCTCTTCCTATGTTAAAGAGAAGGACTAAACCCCCAGCCGGTCTGGTTCTATGTTAAATAGAGCCTTTTAGCAGAGACAAAGGAGGCTCTAAAAGAGAGAGGGGGTCTTTGTTAGGCCCTGTTGGAAGTAGAAGTGTGGTTTGAATCAGGGATAATCCTGTTATGGAGACGGGAGGAGCCCCCAACCTGGATCTTTCTGTCTCACACACACAGACTTGCACACACATGCGTGCACAATTAATGGTTAAACCACACAATAGAAATCTCACTATCTCCTCTTTAGGTGTACTCATTCTCCCTCCCTCACTCATGCACGCGCACTCACACACACAAAAGACTGCTTAGATTTCTAAGAGAAGGAGCGAGTGTGTGTGTGTGTGAGTGTAACGGGGTTAGCCTTTAATGACTTTATCAGGAGAGAAAAGTGAAGCTGGGTTCTGTGGGTATATATGAGGGCTTTAAAGAGAGAACAAGGTAAGTGAAAACCTCCTCTATTATCTTCTGACCTCACACACACAAGCTGGGCGATATGGACAAAAATCTATATCGCAATAAATTGCCTGAATTTATGCGATAAACCAGATTTAAAAAACTACTACTACTACTACTAGTTTGATGGTTGTAGCCATAAATTGGCCCAACAATCACCCATATTAGCAAACGTATTTATTTTAAATGTCACATTTCTCTAGTATAGGCTACTTATCGTGGCTACTCAATGAACGATATCAGCAAAATGCCGATAAGGGATCCTTTAAGGTCATTTACGGTTTATCGTCCCAGGTCTAACATGCGCGGACACAAACGCCGTCAGCAGCTGTAGCTTTTAATGCTGCTAGAGGAAGGCTATGAGTAAAGGTTGGTTTTAATGGTAGACTGGTGAGGATCAGGTTAAAGCTATGGGTCCACACCTGACAGGTTGAAACATGAAGGGTGTGTGTGCGTGTGGCAGGCCAGCAAGTGTCCTTTTGAATATATGATTAAAACCATGATCTCCTCTCGCCAGCCCCTAAACCTTTCGAACACACAACCAAACATACCCGCTCACACAAATATGAGTATTCTGCATATTAAAAGGTCTTAAAAAAATATCTACTTGATATTCATCATCTCCAGCACAACCCCAAATGTGTAAATAGCAATTAGTAAGCAAGGCGTACTCATAATTGGTTAAAATCACATAATGTATACCGATTATGTTGTTGGAAACATTTATCTTCCTTTATCTTTTTTTCTACAAAACATAGAAACATGCCATTTTCACATATGTTGATGGTGGTGCTGAAGATGATGAATACGAAGATAAAAATGGTTGCATTTCCCTTTAAATCAAATCATATTTTCCTTTAACTTGTATGTGAGAATGTGCATATGTTACCACTGGCTCTCTGGGTTTCACATGAGTTGATATATCTTATTATTGAGCTCCAACAGCAGCCCATTTTTATTCTAAATCCAAGACTTCTTCTTCAGAGTCAGATAGAGTTGTGTATCAGAGTCTGGAGATACTGGGTACAGCTTACTCGGTTTGTTATTGAATCTTCAATGGGTCAGGTTTCAGTCTGCATTTAGGCCAGGTAAAGAGAGAGGTTCGTAAACACTGGCTGAGTCAAACACACACACAAAGCACTAGTAAAGTCGTAAGTCATGTGGGTGGACAGGGAGAATTAGGTCCCCGCTTCCTGGTTCTGAGGCCTGTGGCCACATGGTCATACCTGTGTCAGGCAACACGTGTAAAAATCCAACATACCACACCTCACATTCCAGCTACATGCAAATACTCCCCTACACCGTTAGGTGGGTATGCAGACATGTAGAACCAAACATGTAGAACCAGTGTCTAGAGGTGTGAACAGATTCCCAACAGTGGTGGCTGCTGAGGGGAGGACGGCTCATAACAATGACTGGAACGGAGCAAATGGAATGGCATGGCATCAAACACATGGAAACCATGTTTTTGATGTATTTGATACCATTCCACTCCAGCCAATACCACGAGCCTGTCCTCCCTAATTAAGGTGCCAACAACCTCCTGTGATTCCCACTTCATAACATGTCTACTGTAGAAACACACCTTTTTGTTTAAAACAGGTCAGTCAAACAGTGACTGAACACCCGTCAAACCAGCTCTCTAACCATGTAAACTAGAGAGAAAGAGAAGGAGGGAGAGAGAGAGAGGGAGAGAGAGAGAGGGAGAAAGAGAGAGAGAGAGAGAGAGGGAGAGAGAGAGAGAGAGAGAAGACAGACACACAGAGACAGACACACAGACACACAGAGAAAGACACACAGACACAGAGACAGACACACAGAGACACAGAGACAGACACACAGAGACAGACACACAGACACACAGAGAAAGACACACAGACACACAGAGAAAGACACACAGACACAGAGACAGACACACAGACACAGAGACAGACACACAGAGACACAGAGACAGACACACAGAGACACAGAGACAGACACACAGAGACACAGAGACAGACACACAGAGACAGACACACAGAGACAGACACACAGAGACAGACACACAGAGACAGACACACAGAGACACAGAGACAGACACACAGAGACACAGAGACAGACACACAGAGACAGACACACAGAGACAGACACACAGAGACAGACACACAGAGACAGACACACAGAGACACAGACACACAGAGACAGACACACAGAGACAGACACACAGAGACACAGACACACAGAGACACACAGAGACAGACACACAGACACACAGAGACAGACACACAGAGACAGACACACAGAGACACACAGAGACAGACACACAGAGACACACACACAGAGACAGACACACAGAGACAGACACACAGACACACAGAGACACACAGAGACAGACACACAGAGACACACAGATGGAGAAAAGAAAAGACTTACCCTCCAGAGTAGCTGACACTCTCTCTCCTCCAGGGCTTTCTTGTGTCTGATCATGATGTTCTTCACCTCTGTCTGAACCACCTTGGCCTTGATCTCTACCTGCTCCACTATGGCCTGGGCTTTCTCCATACTCAGCTAGAACAGGGGAACATGATAGGGTTAGAAATATCATACAACACCGCTGGACTTGCCTCATTCTCAAATGAAGAAGAACCAACAAGGTCATAAATAGCACACTTCTTCATATACTCAGCTACAGCAGAGGTAATAGACTATAACAGGGGGTTTGAACAATCACACACCTCCTCCTGGTTGGTCCAATATCAACTACATCATGCAGGAAACAGGAAGTGGCTAGGAGATATGATTGAAAGGTGTAATCCGCAGTTAAAACAATAACAAAGTGTTCAGTAAAAAGCTGAGGGATGTAAACGCTCTCAAAAGCATAGACAAAGCTGTAGATGCTAGGACTGAGCATCCATGCTATCAAAAGTATAGATTTAACAATTTTATGAGGCTATACAATGTTGGTTTACATTTACTTTGTTTACAAACGTTGGAGTAAAACAATCCAATATTTTGAGTTCTGATGGGGTATGACAGCTGAACTAAGCTCATGAAGCATTTATTTATTTGTTATATCAAGAATCATTGGGGTACATATCATTAATTTATAAGTCCAAAAATGGATGTAGCAACTGCAGTGCCTGTTTAAAGACACTCTATGACACATCATCACCCTCTTATGTGACAAGGCACCTGCTCTGTTATGACATACTAAAATACAGGAAATAGACAGGACACAGGATATCTGGTGGTCAGGAATAGCACATAACCTCACACAACACAATGACACTACATCCCTCCTAACATTGCTGGTAGTTCCCAACTCTTTCTCAACATGAGCAGTGGCCTTTGAAGTCGAAGAGTGAGTAAAAAGATATGAAGTAGTAGAGGGAGTAGTGTCACATTGACCACCATGTTGTTCTCACTCTATATGAGGGGAAGTGATGTAGTGGTAAAAAATCAGAGAAATAGTTGGGTAAACACTTATTGCCGTTCACTGTGAGTAAAGTAATGCTTCCTATATTTCCAATGCATTTTTCCGCAAAAGGTAGGTAAACGCTAGCGCCAAATACAAAAGATGTGTAAAAAGCATTTACCCTCCACTTTTTTACCCATTTACCCTCACCACTGATGAGGGGTTACATTTTAAAGGAAACTGCATAAATGTTAAAATAGTGTGGTAAAAATCGTCAAGGGGACCTAATGGAAAATGTATGGAAAATCATTTTCAAACACATTCAATTCTATATTACTGGTATACACTGAGTATGCCAAACATTGGGAACACATTCCTAACATTGAGTTGCACCCCCCAATTTTGCCCTCAGAACAACCTCAATGGACAAGGTCTCTAAAGCATTCCACAGGGATGCTGGCCCATGTTGACTCCAATGTTTCCCACAGTTGTGTCCAGTTGACTGGAAGTCCTTTGGGTGGTGGACCATTCTTGATACACATAGGAAACTGTTGAGTGTGAAAAACCCAGCAGCGTTGCAGTTCTCGACACAAACCGGTGCGCCTAGCACATACTACCATACCCCTTTCAAAGGCACTTAAATTTATTGTCTTGCCCATTTACCCTCCACATACACAATCCATCAATAAGCTTTCACATAGATTCCCCTGGTCAGTCGATGTCATGGAAAGAGCAGGTGTCCTTAATAGCTTTCACCTGGATTCACCTGGTCAGTCTATGTCATGGAAATAGCAGGTGTCCTTAATGTTTTGTATATTGTTAGTCATTTATGTCTCTCTCTCTCTCCCTCCCTCCATTTATTTCCCCCCCTCTCCTTATTCTTCCCCCTCTGTTTATCACTCTTTTCCTCCACTCTCTCCCCCTTTATCAGTCTGTACCTCTCCCTTCATTTGGGGGGTCAGGGGTGATTTGGACCTCACACTGTTGGGGGGGAAGGGCTCTTTTGTGACATCACCAGGAGTGGGGTGTCAAAGGTCACCTAAATCCCCCTGAGGTCATTGACCCCTGATCCATGGCTAAAGACCCACACCCTGGGGAACAAAGCCTGACAGCAGGGTCCTTTCTTCTCCCGCTGGCCGTTTGGGACGGGCAGCTAAAGGTTCAGCTATATCAGGACCCCTGGAGACAACAGCAGGAAGGGAGGAGGGGAATGGCTTCATCAATACTGACAGAGAAAGAGAGGGGGGAAGAGAGAAGGGGAGAATGAGAGAGCAAGAGAGTAATAGGAGAGAGAGAGGGAGATTTAGGACTAATTGTAAGCTCAAATGCGTAACTCAAATGACATTGAATTAATGAACTGGGAGATACAGTATGTGGTCCTTGTCCTGTGTGGCTCAGTTGGTAGTGCTTGGCACTTGCAACGCTAGGGTTGTGGGTTCAATTCCCACAGGGGACCAGTATGAAAATGTATGCACGCACTACTGTAAGTTGCTCTGGATAAGAGTGTCTGCTAAATAACAGAAATATATATTTCATGTAAAATGTATTCAACTGTTAAGCATTGATATGGCTGATCATGGTATATGTAGCCAATACAGCAGCAGCTTGGGACACAGGAGGTCAAATTGACCAATCAGAAAGCAACGTAAGGCAGCTCCGGCCAACCAGCAGGTCACAAGTCCAGGGTCGGAGGTCAGAGGAGATAATGGATGTGGAGTGGGCAAAACTATTCTGGTACAGAGGTGGTGTCTGTATCAGGATATAAAGAGAGGGACTAGTTGTAGAGTGACAATAATGTGGACTCTTCTTATGACGTACATAACATAACCTTGGCTTGCTGGACTAGATAGTGTTTCAGGGTTATGCTCAGTCCTGACCAGATTAAAGCCAGGTGTACACGACACGATGTCGGCCCCGGTGTAGCTGTCCCAGACAAGTGTTTGAGATTGGAGACAAAATCCCCATGTCGTTGCCTACTCGGTGCGAACGACGCTCGTTTAATGAGACGCAATCTGAGGGCTACAGATCTCATCTTTGATGTCCCAATATTTTCAAACACGTTTGATTTTATCGACACAAAATTTGCAATACTCTTGTAGCGTGAGATCTGCAAAGACACGTTTTGAGAACGGTAATCAGACATAGCCAAAGAGAGCTCGCCCGAGAAGAAACCAGTGAGATGATGACATTGTTTTGCATCACCCAGAATGTGTAGACTCTCGAGCAGGGGCCATGACTACTACTAGTATGCGTTTGTACTTGCCAATGTGTCAAATCGTTACAGCTCTGAAGTTCACAAGCCATGTTGTTCAATTCAAAATGTTAGCTAGATATTACAACTCTGTATGGCAAGCGTGAATGTCTGACTGAAAATATTTCCCAGGCTGCTTTGAGCCACAGCTCGTCTAATCTCATCATCACATCATTGTTTTACAACCAAGTGAAGAATCTTGTAGTGATAGGAACAGACCCCTGTCTGTTCCACATTGTTCAGTGTGGAATGAATAGAATACTATTTATGTGTAAAAGTTTTGACCGTTCTAATATATACATTTTTTAAAATGATTATTATGTGTGTTGTTTATCTTATTATTGCTAGGTATTACTGCCCTGTTGGCGCTAGAAACACAAGCATTTCGCTGCACCTGCGATAACATCTGCAAATCTATGTATGTACACGACCAATAAAATTGGATACCATTTTTCTCAGTCTCAGAGCCAGCTGCTTGTCAGTGAACACGTGGCTGTGTGGGAGGACATGGGTATCAACACCATGGCTGACTAGATACTATCTAGCATAATCAGTAACACCCATCTTCTCTCCCTTCCTCCGTCTTACCCGTCTCCCCTTATACTCCCCTCTTTTTTCACCCCCTCTCTTCCCCTCCCCTTGTCCTGCTTTACCTTCCCTCTTCTCATCCTCCCCATCTCACCTCCTCCCCCTCACTTCCTCTCTTTCACATGCGTAACTTGCGTAAATGCCATTCTCTGCCCTCCCCTCCTCTCCTCCCCCTATCCACTCCCTCCCCTTTGACCCCCAGTCCTATCCCCTACCCCCGTCACCCCAGGCAACCCACCCCCTCCCAGGGCCAGCTGGCTATGTCTAACCCCATGCTACAGTGATAGGAGTGTGTGGGTGATATGCAGATTATCCCACATTTCTAAACTGGTGCTGTGACAAAAACAACCCTGCACATTGACTCGGTACCGGTACCTCCTGTATGTAGCCTCATTATTGTTCTTTTTATTGTGTTCCTTTTTTTACAACTTTTTTTTGTGTGAATATTCTCTTAAATTCTCAAAACTGCATGGTTGGTTAAGGGCTTGTAAAGTAAGCATTTCACGGTAAGGCTGTATTTGGCACGTGACAAATAAAATAGGATTTATTCGATTTGACACACACACGCAGACACTCACCTGTACAGCCTGTCTTCCTTGCTGTGCGTCGGCCAGTAGCTGGATGGTGATGGCTCTGGAGTCCTGGACAGCATCCTGTAGATAGACAAAGCTGTGGCCCACGTGTCTGCCCACGCTACACTCCCTACAGATCGGCACCGAGCACGTCTCACAGAAAAACAGAAACACCTAGACGAGAGAGGGAGAGAGTTCATTAAATCATGCTATCAAAACATGATCAAATATATAATATATCGTTTTCTAAACGGGTTAAGTGCTTTAATATGGTACGCATTAATTGTCATGGTGAGTGTAAGAGATCAGACACCATTGGGAGATGTTTTTTCATTGACTATGAGGTGTGTTGACATGTAAATGCTGCAGTTTGATTGAACACATCTCCTGATCCTCCTCAGGCTCAGAGGGCTGACAGTGAGATAAGACAGGGCTATATGGGGCTTTATGGATCAATACACCAATAAGAAGGGTTAGTACACACACGTACACACACATAAGCTTATATTTGGTTTCAAGAAACTGACTCACTAAGTGAAAACTTCCAAAAAGATCTGATCATAACAAAATCATAACTGATCATAACAAAATGCATTGATACATCTATAATTTCAACACATTGAATTATATTTAAATATAATATTGAAAAAATGATTTAATGCTGACTCATTGATAGTCACACGTAACCATTAGAATTACCCCAAACTGCTATACACTGTGATTGGTAACAAAAGACTAATTAAATATGCGCTGAGCGACAAATCCCAGAGCGACAGGGATCAATGTTGTCCAATGTGAGTAGAGCGGAGGGGGGTGGGAACAGCAATCAATCCATCAATAATGGCTACGGTCCCAGGGGAGGCATGATATAATGACTCACACACACACTTTACTTTATGCTGCTCCTTTCCTTTTATCCTCTGCTCCATCCCTCTCTTTTCCTCCACCAGCCCCTCCACACCTCCCCCCACCCCCCTTCTTCAACCTCTCCAAGGGGAGGGCAGAACAAAAGGATGGAATGCAGCTGCGTATAGATGGAGGGGTGAGGGTCAGACAGGAGAGAAAGTCTTCCATCTCCAACCAATGAGCTGAATCATCCTGGTCATTAGATCCTAAAACACATCTGCTCTTCACTCTTCTTATCATGTTGTTTTTCCTTTCCTTTTTTCAAAGACATCAGATAGATTGGACTAACTCAAAAATGACTGATGTTTCAATATGGAGGAAAAACCAACAGAATTGAGCATTCAGCATTCCTTTAATTACATATTCTAATTGATCATTAGACACACAAAATAAAGTTTTGCTTTTCTGGGAAGAGACAGAAACTGTCTGAAGGATTTTGACCATTGTTGTGTCAAGCATGGCTGCGATGTTGAGATGAGACTTACAGAGAGAACAGTGGTGTCATGTTTTCACTGTAGATAGATTACATGGCCAGCTGTATAAAACAATTACTAAAGGGACTTCACCACCACTATCATGTCGGCTGTAACAATGGGTCACACACACAGGCTGGGGTTTCTTGTGGATTACATAACACCTGGAATGGATTTAATATTATCGACTGACCCACACAGGATCCACTAGCAGGAGGAGTAGATTCCCCAATTCCCCAGATTCATAGCCTCCAAGAATACATCACACACACACACACACACACACACACACACACACACACACACACACACACACACACACACACACACACACACACACACACACACACACACACACACACACACACACACACACACACACAATCCTAGTAGGGACCAAACATTTCTGAATTTTCCTTGTTTTAGTATCTGTGTAAGGTCTTCTGGTACCCATAAGCATAGTTAAACAAACACACACACATATTCTCTAGGCATTCCATGGGCCTGAGTGACAACACAACACACACACGTTGACAACAACAAACACACAGAAAGCACATGACACAGAAACATGAAAAACAAGATGTGTTTAGGTGTAAAACATCATAGGTGTGCTACCACGTTAGCAGGGGTTGTAAATTCTACACAGAACATTCTAGAACCAAAGGAGGCCTTTAGGGACAAATAATTCACAGAGTCACGCACAGACACCACCCCAATCCACTCCTGATCACAACCACTGTCCTCCTAGCTATTGTAACCATTTATGCAGGCTTTATAACTGTTTATGACCCCACTAAGCAGGCTGTGTGACCCTTGACCATAAAGTCATAAAGCCAAGACCAGGCTCTATTCTCTGCTCCCTGTGTTCAGCTCTCAGGCCCCAATAAAGCATTACTATTTTAAAAGAAGAAAAGAAAGACAGGTTCCTATGGGAAAGGGAAGGGAAAGGGGATACTTAGCACAACTGAATGCATTCAACCGAACTGTGTCTTCCGCATTTAACCCAACCCCTCTGAATTAAAAAATATATACATATTTTACCTTCATTTAACTATGCAAGCCAGTTAAGAACAAATTCTTATTTACAATGACGGCCTACCCTGGCCAAACCCGGACGGCACTGAGCCAATTGTGCGCCTCCCTATGGGGCTCCCAATCACGGACAGATGTGATACAACCTGGATCAGAGAGGTGGGGTGAGCTGCCTTAAATCAATGTCCACTGCCTTGCTCAAGGGCAGAAGGGCATTTTTCCCACCTTGCTGGCTCAGGGATTTGAATCAGCCACCTTTCGGTTACTGGCCCAACACTCCAAACCGCTAGGCTACCTGCCGCCCCTATGGTATGTGATAGTACAACTGCCAATGACAGGAGAGAATGACACATATTTGACCTTCTATGTATGCATGCATGTCACACATACACTCACCCACGTAAGCAGAAACATTGCACATAAACCCAGCAAATACATAGACACACCAGAGGAAGGAAAACATGGAAGGTGTGTGAAATGGGTTGTGGACTGGGGAGCCTGGGAGCCTTCTGGGAAGGATGTCACACACGCTCGCTCACACACACACACACACACACACACACACACACATAAAAACCCTTCACTGCAGAGCTACAGCGAAGTGAGTTATTGTATTTCATTAGTGCACTGGACTTTACTGCTCCCCCTCCCCCTAAGCACAGAAAGCCCCCCCCCCCCCCCCCCCCCCCCACACGCAAACCTCCTTGTTTCAAAGTAGAATAATAAGAGTAACATAAAGCTAAACAATTTACACGGTGGCTAATGGCTATCTCTGGTATACAAAGATAAATGTTACCATGGTGGCTAGCTGTCTGGTTTGCTACAAGGTTAGCATGGTTGCTAGCTCTCTGGTAAAGAAAGCTAATGGGCTAGCAGCACGGTGGCTATTAGCACACTGGTTTATAAAACTAAAAGGTTAGTAAGCATGGTGGCTAGCTCTCTGGTAAACAAATATAAAAGGTTGGCAATAGCATTGTAGTGGTAGTTAGGACTGGAATTCACATTTCTTGTAGCCAAAGGGATACGGGGGAGGGGGTTGAATAGCCAGTAACATCACACCATGGTGTCAGAAGCTCAACCTGCCTTGGAGAAAGGCACTGAAACACTGTAAAACACTGTAAAAAAAAAAAGTAGAACAACCATGACTGCTTCACATTATCCCTTTCATACACAGACCAACATCCCACAAATTTACCATGTCTGCTTTGTTGTATATCTCAAAGAGGAATGGGGTAAAAAAAAAAAAAAAACAGGGTAAATTGAACCCCACTAAAGACCTAGTCATGATTCCTGCATTTTCACAGACCCTGTAACCAAAATACAGGCGTTGGATCTGTGTGAATGGTTCTCTGCTTTTTAACAGGTAAATTAATTTATACTTCTAATGTTTCACACCTCCCTCATTTGAAATACAAAACAGACCCCATGATATAACACCCCCCACCCCCCATAAAAGTGGTGTAAATAAGTGGAGGTCTGAAAGGGGGTCATATCAAATCAAATGTTATTTGTCACATGTGCCGAATACAACAGGTGTAATGCTTACCGTGAAATGGTTCCTTACATACCCTTAACCAACAATGCAGTTAAGAAAATAGAGTTAAGAAAATATTTACTAAAAAGGTAATTTGTACACGTAGGTGGGGGTAAAGTTTTTTGGTGGCCTTCCTCTAACACTGCCCAGTATATAGGTATTGGATGGCAGGAAGTTTGGCCCCAATGACGTACTGGGGGACTACCCTCTGTAACGCCTTACGGTCGGATGCCGAGCAGTTGCCATACCAGGCGGTGATGCAACTGGTCAGGATGCTCTCGATGGTGCAGCTGTAGAACTAGTTGAGGATCTTGGGACCTATGCCAAATCTTTTCAGTCTCCTGAGGGGGAAAAGGCATTGTCGTGCCCTCTTCACAACTTTCTTGGTGTGTTTGGACCATGATAGTTTGTTGGTGATGTGGACACCAAGGAACTTGAAAATCACTACAGCCCCATTGATGTGAATAGGGGTGTGTTCAACCCGCTTTTTCCTGTAGTCCACGATCATCTCCTTTGTCTTGCTCACATTGAGGGAGACGTTGTTGTACTGGCACCACATTGCCAGGTCTCTGACCTCCTCCCTATAGGCTGTCTCATCGTTGTCGGTGATCATGCCTACCACCGTTGGGTGGTCAGCAAACTTAATGATGATGTTGGAGTTGTGCTTGGCCACACAGTCGTGGGGGAACAGGGAATACAGGAGGGGACTAAGCACACACCCCTGAGGGGCCCCAGTGTTGAGGATCAGCGTGGCAGATGTGTTGTTACCTACCCTTACCACCTGGGGCCGGCCCATCAGGAAGTCCAGGATCCAGTTGCAGAGGGAGGTGTTTAGTCCCAGGGTCCTTAGCTTAGTGATGAGCTTTGTGGGCAATAATGTGTTGAACGCTGAGCTGTAGTCAATGAACAGAATTCTCACATAGGTATTCCTTTTGTCCAGTTGGGAAAGGGCAGTGTGGAGTCCGATTGAGATTGCGTCATCTGTGGATCTGTTGGGGCGAATTGTGTGTGTGAACGTGTGTGTGAATTGGAGTGGGTCTAGGGATTCCGGGATGATGTGAACCATGACCAGTGCTTCAAAGCACTTCATGGCTACCAACCTGAGTGCTATGGGGCAGTAGTCATTTAGACAGGTTACCTTCACTTTCTTGGCCACTGGGACTATGGGGGTCTGCTAATAAGCATTTCTTATAAGAGTCCGGATTAGTGTCTCACTACTTGAAAGCGGCAGCTCTAGCCTTTAGCTCGCTGTGGACCTTGCCTGTAATCCATGGCTTCTGGTTGGGATATGTACATATGGTCACTGTTGGGACGATGTCGTCTCTGCACTTATTGATGAAGCCAGTGACTGAGGTGGTATACTCCTCAATGACATTGGATGAATCCCGGAATATAGTCCAGTCTGTGCTAGCAAAACAGTCCTCTAGCAAAGCATCCGCATCTTCTGACAACTTCCGTACTGATCAAGTCACTGGTACTTCCTGCTTTAGTTTTTGCTTGTAAGCAGGAATCAGGACGATAGAATTATGGTCAGATTTGCCAAAAGGAGGGTGAGGGAGAGCTTTGTACATGTCTCTGTGTGTGGAGTAAAGGTGGTCAAGAGTTTCCCCCCCTGGTTGCACAAGTTTTTTCCCCCTGGTTGGTAGAAATGAGGTATAATGGATTTAAGTTTGCCTGCATTTGAGAACTTGTTCTCAACTGGCCTACTTGGTTAAATAAAGGTGCAATAAAAAACTCTTTTTTTTTTTTAAACATGACAGCCTGCTCAGAGTTTGACCAAAAGGCACCTAAAGACTCTCCAACCATGAGAAACAAGATTCTCTGGTCTGATCAAACCAAGATTGAATTCTTTGACCTGAATGCCAAGCGTCACGTCTGGAGGAAACCTGGCACCATCCCTAAGGTGAAGCATGGTGGTGGCAACATCATGCTGTGAGAATGTATTTCAGCGGCAGGAACTGGGAGACTAGTCAGGATCGAGGGAATGACGAACGGAGCAAAGTACAGAGAGATCCTTGATGAAAACCTGCTCCAGAGCACTCAGGACCTCAGTCTGGGGCGAAGGTTCACTTTCCAACAGGACAACAGCCATAAGCACACAGCCAAGACAACACAGGAGTGGCTTTGTGACAAGTCTCTGAATGTCCATGAGTGGCCCAGCTAGAACCCGATCAAACATCTCTGGAGAGACCTGAAAATAGCTGTGCAGCGACGCTCCCCATCCAACCTGACAGAGCTTGAGAGGATCTGCAGAGAAGAATGGGAGAAACTCCCCAAATGCAGGTGTGCCAAGCTTGTAGCGTCATACCCAAGAAGACTTGAGGCTGCAATCACTGCCAAAGGTACTTCAACAAAGTACTGAGTAAAGTGTCTGATTACTTATGTAAATGTTATATTGCAGGGTTTTAAAAAAAAAAAACGGTTTTGCTTTGTCATTATGGGGTATTGTGTGTAGATTGATTAATCCATTTTAGAATAATCCATTTTAGAAAAATTGAAGGGGTCTGAATACTTTCCAAATTGCACTGTACCTGCTCCTGGTGTGAGGAGCCACACACCATTCTAACAGAGCAAAGTTGGGTGTGTGAAAGAGAACTGAAGCAGCTGGTAGGTATTTTGTTTTGCTTGTCTGACATGCACACTGAGTGTGTGTGCAGGAGCTGGGTCTGTGAGGTCAAGGGTCAGGCAGATATCCTCCATCACAGTGACACCATGAGACCTGACACACACACACACACACACACACACACATACACACACACACCAGCGTGTCAGCCTAAAGAGATTGATCCGTACATGGAAGTGTCCTGCTTACACAAGGAAGCTGACACTTCCACGTGAGTGCATGCCTCGGTGTGCAAAGAGTATCATAGTACACACACATGCACGGAAGAGACGCACACAGAACAATTAGCAGTCGATATAAATAAGCTTCATTTAATGACAGTGTGTGTGTACACACCAACGACACAAACAAAACTACTGATTTTTTTTAACTCCCAATGAGATCACCAGGTTAAAGAAATTATGACAAAAGAAGAAGAGTAGACTAAGAAAAATAATCTCTCTAAGACAGAGAAAGTGTGTTGTCAGAGGGGAACGCAACAAAGGGACACACACACGCACGCACACATTGGGGCAGATCTCTAATTGTGAGGCACATGTTGTGAATTAAGGCCCTGGAATTCCGACGCCACATAATCTAACTCTGCTGGCCGCTCAGAAACACACACACACACACACACACACACACACACACACACACACACACACACACACACACACACACACACACACACACACACACACACACACACACACACACACACACACACACACACACACACACACACACACACACACTTCAGAGGATAAATGCCCACAGATGGAAGATACACGAAGGAGGAACTCTGAAACTTCAATGCCTGCCCTCCACAAACACACCCAGGTCAGACAGAAAGACATTTCCATGAGGTGTATTGACAGTCAACAGCCCCTCCAATGAATAATCACAATTGTCTTCAACAAACTGCTGATGAGAAACACAGGCCTGCAGAGAGCTGGGGAAATCGCAGATGTGTTTTTGTGTGTGTATATATATATATATATGTGTGTGTAAAAGGGAGAGAGAACTTGAGGAGGTCCAAATTCAGTTACGGGAATTCCTTTGCTCTTGTATCGGTCTCAGCTCTGGGTCGAGTTTCCACCTAAGGCCTCACAAACTGACTCTGCGTGTGTGTGTGTGTCAGATAAAGCTCTCCTTTCTGATGTGTTCTCTCTGATCGTGTTCTGGCAGTAGGAACCTAAAACCAGTCGTTCGCTTGGGGAATCATTTCAGCACGACAAAGAAATAGACTCTGTGGGAGGCCCGATAGCTGCAATCCAATCCTGCTGGGCACTAACAACACAATGGTGTGGATCAAATCACATTTTATCTGTTGCATACACAGTTTAGGAGATTTTATAGTGGGTGCAGCGAAATGCTTGTGTTATGCGAAATGTGTGCAAGTGTTTTTTTTACATCTCTAGAACTGGTTTTAGCCTAACAACCAGTAGTAGTAGTAGCTGAACATACTGATCAACCAGTAGTAGTAGTAGCTGAACATACTGATCAACCAGTAGTAGTAGTAGCTGAATATACTGATCAACCAGTAGACAAGGAAATGGAGAGAGGTTGGGGGAGGTGTGTGAAGAAAGAGTAACAATGAGAGTGACTTGTGTGTTGATGTGGAAATTAATGTTACACTGAGCTACAATACAAGGACACTCTTCTTCATTAAAACAATAGGCCCATGTGTAAAACCTACCTCCCATGGGACAGGGGGAAGAGCATGAAACCGATTAGTTAAAACCTTTGGCCTCACCCGTACAGTGCAGATTTTGTGTGTGTGTGTGTGTGTGTGCGCCCGAGCGCGCGCATCTGTCCATCCCCCAGCCTAACCCAGTGACACTTCACCCCTCACCTCTGACCCCCAGCTAAAAAAAGACCCAGAGATGGGAAGTGTGTGTGTTGGGGGCGAAAATAATGGCGTCCTTTCAATAGCATAGCTCCTCCTTTGGACAGAGCTGTGTGTGTGTGTGTGTCCAATTCTCAATCACCATTGCTTGCATGACAGAGCCCATGCGAAGAAGGGATGACAGGGATCTGTCACACGCACGCTTATCAGCGAGGGAGTTTGATAAAGCTGAACCGCGGTGCACCGGGCTATGGCTGGTGAAGTGAATGGGCAAAAGCGTTTTATATATAAAGCATATATTTGAATTTTCAAACTACTTTTTATTGGGAAGGCAGATAAAGCATTTCAATTTTGGATGTGAAAACCCAGAATACTACTCATTACTCCACGTGCTTAACCTATTGTATGCCACTTTTGCTTTGTCAGCCAAAACGGGGTAGCTGGCTCAAGGCCGGAATTCCACAATCAAAGCTAACCCGGTTCATGCGGGGCAGACCCGAGGCATTAATCTAATCCCCTCAGTGTGTGGGCTACTCCATCTTACACAACCAAGTAGATATCATATAACGGAAAAGATGTTGACTACAGAGAAGCTGACCACCATGACGACTAACTATAAAAGATGTTGACTACAGAGAAGCTGACCACCATGACGACTAACTATAAAAGATGTTGACTACAGAGAAGCTGACCACCATGACGACTAACTATAAAGCACAACAACATTCTCATGGCAAACCCTTTATCCTGCAATGAATCAAATAATCAATCTGACCAACTGAAATGGTTATTTGGACTTGTAGTGAGCTACAAGCTACTTGTAGTGAGATTTTTTTAAACACAAATTTACGCATTCCCCAAGCTGCAGAAGTTATATCTCTATTGAAATTTGTGTCTTAGTGGTTAGAGGTCAACAACGTGAAAACTCAGTGGAACTGGCATTGAGGTGCAGAGTTGAGTTTGAGGGCTATAGAGTATGGACTAATTGATCAATTGTGAGGAATATGAGTTTGTGATTAAAATCATTCGTATGCCATATTTGTTCACTAACATTCTGGCCAAGATTTCAAACAGGTAGAGTAAGTGAAACCCAGTGTGTGGAATTCAAACTCTCCATGTCTCTTGCGAGATGTTACATTTTACATTTATGTTTACACTGAACAAAAATATAAAACGCAAAGTGTTGGTGCCATGTTTCATGAGCTGAAACAAAAGATCCCTGAAATTTTCCAGACGCACAAAAATCGTATTTCTCTCAAAGTCTGTGCACAAACATGTTTACATCCCTGTTAGTGAGCATTTCTCCTTTGCCAATATAATCCATCCACCTGACAGGTGTGGCATTTTAAGAAGCTGACTAAACAGCATGATCATTACACAGGCCCACCTTGAGCTAGGGACAATAAAAGGCCACTCTAAAATGTGCAGTTTGGTCAAACAACACAATTCCACAGACGTCTCAAGTTGAGGGAGAGCGCAATTGGCATGCTGACTGCAGGAAAGTCTCTACCATAAACTGCCTCCACTGTCGTTTTAGAGAATTTGGCAGTACCTCCAACCGGCCTCACAACCACAGACAACGTGTAACCACGCCAGCCAAGGACATTCACATCTGGCAAAAATACAGAATAAATGATATTGGAGTAAAACAGCATGACTACGCCCACCAATGTTGGTTCAATTTAGATTTTGCCGCCATTACCCATTTGCAAGTGTCTCGTGAATGGAAAGAGTGGACAGATCAAGAGTGAGGATCCGCCGAACATCAGAAGTCATTCACAGGACCACAGAATTTCTTCATTTCTAAACTTAATTAGAATTCCAGGTAAGTTCACTGTCATTGGTCAACTTTGTGTGCAAATTAAAACTGTTGAGCAACATTACAGCTAGCTAGCATTGTAGTGTAGGCTTACTGTTACTGCACGATTTGAATAGTCAGATGCTAATGTGAGCATCTAGCTAGAGCTAATTAGCTAGCTAGCTACAGTAACATTAAGTTATACCACTTTTAGTGGTTTATGGACAGTATGTACACCCGGTGGATCAGTGCATCACCTGTTTTAACAGAGCGGTATTAGCTATTATCAGTAGCTAGCGGACTTTACTGACTTCTGGCAGCAGGCTAGTCAGTGCAACATGTGTTTTACTCTGAAAAGCGAGCTGTTAGCAGACAGTTAGCGGCAGTTGGTCTGTGCTACATGTGTTTCTCACTCAAGTTTAGAGCTATTAGAACGTTTTTAGCTGCAGTTTGGTAGGTGCGACACGTGCGTTTTACTCTGAAAAGAGAGCTGTTACCGGTTGATGGTTTTAGCTGCAGTTTGGTCGGTGCGACACGTGCGTTTTACTCTGAAAAGAGAGCTGTTACCGGTTGATGGTTTTAGCTGCAGTTTGGTAGGTGCGACACGTGCGTTTTACTCTGAATAGAGCTGATGGACAGTTTTAGAGCAGTTTGGTCGGTGCGACACGTGCGTTTTACTCTGAAAAGAGAGCTGTTACCGGTTGACGGTTTTAGAGCAGTTTGGTAGGTGCGACTGTAACAGTATAACTTTAGACCGTCCCCTCGCCCATACCCGGGTGCGAACCAGGGACCCTCTGCACACATCAACAACAGTCACCCACGAAGCATCGTTACCCATCGCTCCACAAAAGCCGCGGCCCTTGCAGAGCAAGGGGAATAACTACTTCAAGGTCTCAGAGCAAGTGACGTCACCGATTGAAACGTTATTTAGCGCGCACCACCGGTAACTAAGCTAGCCGTTTCACATCCGTTACACGACACGTGCGTTTTACTCTGAACAGAGCTGATGGACAGTTTTAGAGCAGTTTGGTCGGTGCGACACGTGTGTTTTACTCTGAAAAGAGAGCTGTTAGTAGACAGTATTTAGCTGTTGTTTGGTTGGTAAGACACGTGTGTTTTACTCTGAATAGAGAGCTGTTAGTAGACAGTATTTAGCTGTTGTTTGGTCGGTAAGACACGTGTGTTTTACTCTGAATAGAGAGCTGTTAGTAGACAGTATTTAGCTGTTGTTTGGTCGGTAAGACACGTGTGTTTTACTCTAAACAGAGCACTGCTCTCTTGTAATTTGTGTATATTTGTGTTAATGCAATTTAAACAAACTTTTTTTTCTTGTCATCAAGGTTGCAGGCTGTACGCGTGAAGTACAGGGATTGTCAGAAATACATTTGTTATGAGGGGCAACTGACCTTCAAATCCTTTTTGGATTGTGGTGAGTGAAATATCCTATGGAACAACATACTTATACTGACGGTCTTTAAATATACTTATATTACTGTCAAATTGATAGCTTATTGAGTACAAAGCAATCTTGCGCCTCCCCAAATCACAGATCAGTCAAAGATTGGTTTATAGTTTATTGTCTTTGCCGGTCATGAATGGTTTTAAAGAATAAGTGATACTAACATTTGTAAGCAGCTACAATCTCAGTGTTGATAGCTATCTGTAGTGTATTGCTATAATACTCAGACTGCTGTTGTAATAATTCAGTACGTGGCAGTATTCGACAGGCTGTAGACTGCATATAATTGGAATTGACAAGGAAAGGAGCACGAAGTCAGTTTTAGGGTTACGATGTTCACGTAAGGTGACCTCTTGATTTCTGTCTTCTGTTCTGGTTTTTTTCTCTGAAAATACACAACATATTTAATCAATAAGGTTGTGCAATCTATTTTTGTCTTCACAGTTGCCAATAAATTTGACATTCCAACCTTGGACTTAAAAGTCTATGATGAATTGAAGACTGAAGTTGATGAGGAGGTGTTTGAGTTTCTTCTAAAGAAACAAAACCTTGGTGTGCTGGAGGTTTGTTTACCCCAAGACCCAAATCCCGATGGTGAGTTGCATATGAGCTTAGAGCTTCACATTCATCCATACAGTCCTGGCTAGCCTAACACATGTTCTGAATATGTGAGACAAGCAGATATATCTGCTGATTTCTTTTCTCATTTTGATGTTTTAAAATAGTTTTTGGTTTCTGTGCTGACCTCTCACACCCCTTTTAGAACAGTAGTGGGCCTAATCAATTCAAAATGTAACATTTCTGCATTCCGCCTGTCAAAAGTCCTCTAATCATGTTAATGGATGTTTCCACCTAAATGTGTTATAATTACAGTATTAATCACACCAGTTAAATGTTAACATGATTGCTAGATTCGTTGAGCTCCTCTGCAAGCAGCTCCTTAACAAAATGCAGTGGAGACAATGAGGGGGACTCTGATGACACCATTATATTGCAGCAGAGTCCTGCTACAAGAGAGACAGCAGAGGATAATCGTCTCTCGTGTAAGTACTGCACATTTCCAGTTTAAACAAATGCCAAACTTGAAGATTGAGTGATAAATGACATCAATGAAAGTTGTGAGAGGATGATCATGGTGTGTTTTATTATACTTGCTATTTCATTGCTGTTTTAAGTGTTAGTGTGCTCCTTTTTTAATTAAATTACTCCAACGTAGACGATTAAAGACATTCTGAAGAACAAACCTGGATGAGAGAGGATCCTGAATGAGTATGCTCGGACAAAAAGCCTAACAGATAGCAGAAGACACGATGTGGTCAAGATATTGGTTGCACAAATGACAAGTGAACATGGGTATATGTCATATACTCATTACATACTGTACCTTACCACCTAACACAATTTTTTGCAGAAGTTGTGATTTACACATGAATATTTTTGTTTGGATCTCAAACAGTAAAGTGTGTGTGTGTCTAGGACAAGTCCTTCAAGGCGTGTTAAAGAGGACCACGCCATGGGCATCATTGCCTTGTTCCCATACCTGGCTGATCCTAGGAGCAAGTTATGTAAGTAAATTAAAAACAAAGTCTAACCTTTTCAACTCTCTTACACCTTAAACATTTTTCAGAATGTCAATATTTAAATGGTTGTTTTACTGTTGGGTGATGTTTTTATCTGAACTATAGATCTGTTAACATGTCTGTATGCCCACCATCTCTGCCATCTCTCCTAAGCTCAACTCTGGTGGTATAAAAGCCTAGTTAAGTTCTGCACTGTGAGAGTCAGACCTGTTGAATGAGCAATTCTTCATCTACGGGAGTATCTGTAGTTTTAAGGATAAGAATGAACATGAAGATATTTTAACCTGCTCACTCAAACTGAATTATACACTGCTCAAAAAAATAAAGGGAACACTTAAACAACACAATGTAACTCCAAGTCAATCATACTTCTGTGAAATCAAACTGTGCACTTAGGAAGCAACACTGATTGACAATAAATTGCACATGCTGTTGTGCAAATGGAATAGACAACAGGTGGAAATTATAGGCAATTAGCAAGACATCCCCAATAAAGGAGTGGTTCTGCAGGTGGTGACCACAGACCACTTCTCAGTTCCTATGCTTCCTGGCTGATGTTTTGGTCACTTTTGAATGCTGGCGGTGCTTTCACTCTAGTGGTAGCATGAGACGGAGTCTACAACCCACACAAGTGGCTCAGGTAGTGCAGCTCATCCAGGATGGCACATCAATGCGAGCTGTGGCAAGAAGGTTTGCTGTGTCTGTCAGCGTAGTGTCCAGTGCATGGAGGCGCTACCAGGAGACAGGCCAGTACATTAGGAGACGTGGAGGAGGCCGCAGGAGGGCAACAACCCAGCAGCAGGACCGCTACCTCCGCCTTTGTGCAAGGAGGAGCAGGAGGAGCACTGCCAGAGCCCTGCAAAATGACCTCCAGCAGGCCACAAAAGTGCATGTGTCTGCTCAAACTGTCAGAACCAGACTCAATGAGGGTGGTATGAGGGCCTGACGTCCACAGGTGGGGGTTGTGCTTACAGCCCAACACCGTGCAGGACGTTTGGCATTTGCCAGAGAACACCAAGATTGGCAAATTCGCCACTGGTGCCCTGTGCTCTTCACAGATGAAAGCAGGTTCACACTGAGCACATCTGACAAACGTGATAGAGTCTGGAGACGCCGTGAAGAACGTTCTGCTGCCTGCAACATCCTCCAGCATGACCGGTTTGGCGGTGGGTCAGTCATGGTGTGGGGTGGCATTTCTTTGGGGGGCCGCAAAGCCCTCCATGTGCTCGCCAGAGGTAGCCTGACTGCCATTAGGTACCGAGATGAGATCCTCAGACCCCTTGTGAGACCATATGCTGGTGCGGTTGGCCCTGGGTTCATCTAATGCAAGACAATGCTTGACCTCATGTGGCTGGAGTGTGTCAGCAGTTCCTGCAAGAGGAAGGCATTGATGCTATGGACTGGCCCGCCCGTTCCCCAGACCTGAATCCAATTGAGCACATCCGGGACATCATGCCTCGCTCCATCCACCAACGCCACGTTGCACCACAGACTGTCCAGGAGTTGGCGGATGCTTTAGTCCAGGTCTGGGAGGAGATCCCTCCGCCACCTCATCAGGAGAATGCCCAGGCATTGTAGAGAGGTCATACAGGCATGTGGAGGCCACACACACTACTGAGCCTCATTTTGACTTGTTTTAAGGACATTACATCAAAGTTGGATCAGCCTGTAGTGTGGTTTTCCACTTTAATTTTGAGTGTGACTCCAAATCCAGACCTCCATGGGTTGATAAATTTGATTTCCATTGATCATTTTTGTGTGATTTTGTTGTCAGCACATTCAACTATGTAAAGAAAAGTATTTTCTATGTAAAGAAAAGTATTTAATAAGAATATTTCATTAATTCAGATCTAGGATGTGTTATTTTAGTGTTCCCTTTATTTTTTTGAGCAGTGTACTTTACTTTAGGAGCATTATGACAATGCAGAAGATGGGAGTGGATATCTAGCATGGAGACTGACATGTGTTCAAAGGGAAGCGTCAGAGGGACGACAGAAGACCATGCATCAGTCACTGACGTGTAAGTGATTTTGATTGGAGTTAAGTCTCATGACACATGACCAGAGAATAGTTGTATGTAAACATCTGTATAAGCAAGTGTTTCTTAGAAATACTGAAAGAGTAAGATACTTAGTATTAATTCTGTTTCTGAGTCAAATAAATCCTACTTTTCATCTGGTGGCATTACTGCATGCATGGCCGTCCTTGCAGAGTTCCTGAGCCTTGTTTTTTACATCTTATGACACAATACCATATACTTGTATAGAGCAGACAAACCCAGTAATCTGTAAATGTTTCACCATGTTACAGGTGGTCTAAAAGCAGATAGACCCCTTCAGAGAGGAAACCTGTCCAACAACAGAAAGCCTGTGTTGAGGCCATTGCCCTGATGAAGCATACAGCTGTTGAAGCAATTGTAAAGGAGAAGATGAAGCAGACCTTCGCATATCGCCAAAAGATGGTTCATGACCCAGTGAAGTCCTGAAATATTCAGTTTCCAAGATTCCAAGACATAGCAGGAATGGTATGTGGATCTTCAACTGCCTTGCCTTGAAACTATCAGGACAATTGTTTTCTGTTCTACAACAGTCTGATTAGGACTGTTATATATTACATGACGATAGTGCCACACCATAATGTTTACTGTTCTGTCTTGACTTATTCCATCTTGTCTGCAGATTGAGCAAGATTTCAGTCTGATGTTTTGTAATGCAACCTCTGCAAAGTTCCTGGAGAAGTGGCCTACTCTCTATAAGCAGGAAGTCATTGACCAAAGCCGTGGCCTCACACAGACAGGCAACCTGCAAGACCTGGTTCAAAATGCTGAACCCACAACAGAAGTGGAAAATGGTCTGCTGGAATAAAAGTATTATACTAATGGAAGGGAGCATTGTTTTTGAAAGCAAAATGGAATGATGTAACTTTCAGTGAAAATGTGTACTTTCAGGATGGGACAGTGACATGTCATCTATTTTGGTCCTTGTCCACCTTCTGCCACCATCCCCTCATGGCCGCAAGAAACCAGGAAAAACCACAGCCAGACACACCAGTGACCACATTGTGAAGTTTATCAAGGTGAGGTTACAGTTGACTGTTCTGTCCCCATTCCTAATCCTAATAACTACTTTTAAGATTATGGACAAATCATGTTAAGATCATGTGTAGCTGTAATTTACATTTTCACAAACTGTTTGTGAACTGTGATTCATTTTAATAGCACACTAATGAAGTTCTTGTGTCACAGACTGGGATCAGTATCCAGGGGCATCTGGAGAGCGTCATGGAAAGCCTTCAACCCTATCTGCTTGCTGTGGGGACCCAGAGGAGTGCGATTCACAAGTAATTCATTGTGATTGATAAACATGCAATACCGTGTAAGTCACCAGACTCTCTTGCCTGTTTTGATGAGCTTTTCAAAGCTAATTTTGTCTTCGGTACCTCGTACAAAGCATCTTTATAAAGCACATGAACCTTGTTCTGATCATGGTGAAGGCCCCTCTACAGCTGAATATGTAGCAGTAAGTCATTTTGATGACTTGCCATCAACAAGTTCCCCTTCTGACTCAGTCCTTGTCAATAAGAGTCTTGTAGACAGCTGCGCTGCAACCATAGCTGAACTTAGTGGCAGGTGTAGGTGAAACAACCATTAACTCTTTGGCCATTTCCATGGAAGAGACGGTTGATGATATTCATATTCAAGCTAAAGGATCTGGGAAAAAGTGTGTCTATACAGGAGCCTATTAAAAGTGACATTGAGTGTAAAATTGATCAGTGTTTTGAAAAAATGTCAAATCCTTTTGGTGTGTTAAATTCTGAAAGTAAGAGAAGGCAGTATTTTACAGAAAGGTGGGGAAGGGTCGACCCAGTTGAATATGTTCTTGGTACTAGATTTGATACACAATCAGACTACTGGAGGCTATGATCAAATTGTTGTTACTGATCCATTTGTTTACATCCCCATTTTGAAAACATGACCGTTTATTTACAAACACCCTGAATATAAAGGAGATGATGCAGACTGATTCCAGTTCAAGAAGACTTTATGACTGACGTGATGGAGATCTGTTCAAGAGCCATGCTCTGTTTTCAAAACAGCATGCAATTCAGATACAGCTTCTCTATGATGATTTTGAAACTGCAAATCCTCTTGGATCATAACGGGGAATACATACATTAGGAGCAAACGACATCAATTTACAGAATTTTTCTCCAAAGTTCAACTCATTTCTGCTTAATATTCATTTGGTTGCTTTATCTCATGCCCAAGACATTAAAACATATGGCTTTTCTAAAATAGTTGATCCAGTTGTGCAGGATATTAAAGTACTTGAGAGGGATGTAATTATGGTCCCCTTGTATGGAACTATTGTCCAAGTTACAGGTGACAACCTTGGTCTTCACTGTTTATTTGGTTTTGTTGAATCATTCAGATATTTTTGCTGCTTTTGTCTTGCTGAGAAAGAGGACTTTCAAACTGCATTTGATGAAGATTCACCCAAGATAGTTATGCGAACTCAAGCACTTCATGCAGAACACCGCCAAAAAATTTTGCCAAATCCCAGTCTTCCCTCTGTGATGGGTGTTAAACGTTCTTACATTCTAAACTCCTTGCAGTACTTCAATACATGTGAAAACTTCCTTGTCGAGATTATGCATGAAATCTTGGAGGGATTGGCACAATATGACATCAAACTGCTAATACTGCACTTGATAGACAAGTACACAACATCAAATGAAACAGGCAGGAGAATAAAGAGCTTTAACTGTGGTTACATGGAGCAAAACAACACACCTCCTGTAGTGAATTTAGAGGACTCTAATGACTTGAGGTTAAACGCTATCCAGTCCTAGTGTTTACTTCCCAATCTTCCCAATCTACCACTTCTCTTTGGAGACTTAGTTTGTCCCAATGATCTACACTGGTATTTACTGTTGCTGTTGCTTCAGATTGATATCATTGGAGAAAATAAAATGTTTACTAAGGTTAATACAATTTTTCTTAATCGCAGAGCACCACAGGTTATTCAAGCAAATGTTTCCAAAAAATAGGCTGCTACCGAAGCATCATTTTATGGTGCATTACCCCACATGTAGGCTTAAAATTGGACCAGTTTTGCATAGCTGGTGTATCCGCTATGAAGCAAAGCATAATTTCTTTATTTTTTTTAACAATTAAAAAGCTTTAAAAATGTTACTAAAACGTTGGCAAAAAAAACACCAAAGTCAAATAGCATACATTTGACACCAACATAGTCATGATCGGTCCAGGTAAAATGTTATCTTTAAATGTGGTGGACTGTGGCTGTAAGATGGCTGAGACTCTTCAGGTACCAATTGACACCACGGTTTTAAATGTTAAATGGGCCAAACACCATGGACATATGTATCGTTCAGGTTTAGTTGTTTGTCTTAAAGTCCATTGTGAGATGACAGTTTTTCAGAAAATCCACCATGTTGTTGTTAAAGATGAGAGGTAACTGCTGGTTACTTTTGCAATAACAATATGTCTTGATTAGCATTTTAATGCATATAGAGTTGGGTGTACAACAGAGGGACCTTATGTAGTTGATGATAAAGAGCTTTTCTGTCACAAAGCATTTGATATACAGATGTCTTACAGTTGTGATGATTCAAGTTAGTTTATTGTCCCATACTGTTTCCTGTGATTGTAAAAAACTGCACAAAACCAAGATATATTGTATTGCAATATTGGATATTTTATTTACTTTTAATAAAGGGGGGACAGATGCCAAAATGTAATTTTACAGAGGCCACAATTTTATTTTCTCATCAGTGTTTTTGATATGTGAGATGCCAGTTTCCCAAAATCCCCCATGTCATTGTTAGATTTCATTTCAGTCCACAATTTAATTTTATTATCATCAGTATTTTGATGTATGTATTGCAAATGTCTTCCATTTAAGAATAAAGTGCTTTGTTAAACTTCTTATGGCTGGGGGCAGTATTGAGTAGTTTGGATGAATAAGGTACCCAGAGTAAACTGCCTGCTACTCAGGCCCAGTTGCTAATATATGCATACTATGTATATTTGGATAGAAATCACCCTGAAGTTTCTAAAACTGTTTGAATGATGTCTGTGAGTATAACAGAAATCATATGGCAGGCAAAAACCTGAGAAAAAATCCACCCAGGAAGTGGGAAATCTGAGGTTTGTAGTTTTTCAAGTAATTTTCTATCGAATATACAGTGTCTATGGGGTCATATTGCACTTCTTACGGCTTCCACTAGATGTCATCTGTCTGTAGAACCTTGTTTGATGCTTCTACAGTGAAGGAGGGGGGAATGGGAGCTGAATGAGTCAGGTCTGCCAGAGTGATATGAGCTGACCCCGCACGTTCACGTGAGAGTTAGCTTGCGTTCCATTGCATTTCTACAGACAAAGGAATTCTCTGGGTGAAACATTATTGAAGATTTATGATAAAAACATCCTAAAGATTGTTTCTATACATCATTTGACATGTTTCTACGAACTGTAACGGAACTTTTTGACTTTTCGTCTGCTCGCACCTCATGTATTTGGACATAAATTATGGACTTTATCAAACAAATCAAACATTTATTGTGGAACTGGGATTCCTGGGAGTGCATTCTGATGAAGGTCATCAAAGGTAAGTGAATTTTTATAATGCTATTTCTGCCTTCTGTTGACTCCACAACATGGCGGATATCTGTATTGCTTATTTTGTTGTCTGAGCGCTGTACTCAGATTATTGCATGGTGTGCTTTTTCGGTAAAGCTTTTTTGAAATCTGACACAGCGGTTGCATTAAGGAGAAGTTTATCTAAAGTTCCATGCATAACACTTGTATTTTCATCCACATTTATGATGAATATTTCTGTAAATTGATGTGGCTCTCTGCAAAATCACTGGATGTTTTGGAACTACTGAACATAACGTGCCAATGTAAACTCAGATCTTTGTATATAAATATTAACTTTATCGAACAAAACATACATGTATTGTGTAACATGAAGTCCAATGAGTGTCATCTGATGAAGATCATCAAAGGTTAGTGATTCATTTTATCTCTATTTCTGCTTTTTGTGACTCCTCTCTTTGGCTAGAAAAATGGCTGTTTTTCTGTTTGGTGTGCTTTCGCTGTAAAGCCTTTTTGAAATTGTACACTGTGGTGGGATTAATAACAAGTTTTTCTTTAAAATTGTGTAAAATACTTCTATGTTTGAGGAACTTTAATTATGAGATTTCTGTTGTTTTGAATTTGGCGCCCTGCACTTTCACTGGCTGTTGTCATATCGATCCCGTTAGCGGGATCTAAGCCATAAGATTAAATACGGACTTCTGATTTATTGACGTTAAGTTTAGTTGTACAAATGCCACTCTTGACTGATAATATTAAATTCTATATTGAGTGAATTGGCAGAGTTTTTATTTTAAGCAAAAGAGAGTAATTAAACACTGAATAGAGTAGAAATAACTGAAAATTGAACTCTGCAACAAGATACATTTTTACTCTATTTAGACTGGGACCAAATGTGATCTTTGAGTAAAAATGTATTCAATTTGAGTAAGAAATGACACTTTCCACAGATAATATAAAATTCTATATTGAGCGAATTGGCAGTAGAGTTGTTTCCATGTTAAGCTAAATTGAGTAAATTACAGTTTGTAGAGTTAAATATAAACACCGAATAGAGTAGAAATAACTCTGAAAATGTAACTCTGTAACAAGAGTAATTTTTACTCTATTTAGACTGGGACCAAATGTTATCTTTTGTAGAGTATAATTGTATTCAATTTGAGTAATATTTACTGTGTACTGGTGTGTGTATGTGTGTGAATTCCGGACACACAGCATTCCCCACAATAGATTTTCTGCCCCACCCCCCAAACATTCCCCACTCTTCGATCAAGACTTCTAAGAGGGGAGTCGGTTACACGTGTGTGGTGTGTGAGTGCACGCTCACACACACACTAGACACATAGCTGTCCATTTCCAAACAACTCGCATTCCACGTTGGCCTGTAAAAGAGACCACCCCCACTTGAATGCCAACCAACCCTTTACACTACTCAACTCTACCCCCAACACCTGCCTCCAACTCCAGTGTGTCGTGTGTTTGTGAACGTGTGTCTAGTTTGTCTGTGTCTAATGTGTGTGCATATAGTGTTTATGAATGTGTGTGCCTAGCGAGGGGGCAGTGTGCTGGCGAGGGGGCAGTGTGCCTGGCGAGGGGGCAGTGTGCCTGGCAGGGAACAGTGTGCCTGGCGAGGGGGCAGTGTGCAGGCGAGGGGACAGTGTGCTGGCGAGGGGACAGTGTGCAGGAGAGGGGGCAGTGTGCAGGAAGGGGGCAGTGTGCTGGTGAGGGGGCAGTGTGCTGGCGAGGGGGATGTGTGCTGACGAGGGGGCAGTGTGCTGGTGAGGGGGCAGTGTGCTGGCGAGGGGGCAGTGTGCTGGCGAGTGGGCAGTGTGCTGGCGAGGGGTCAGTGTGCAGCCATCTGGTCAGTATGGTTGATGGTGGTCCAGAGTCTCTACAGATCAAAGGGTCACTTTTCCTCTTTGTACTGATCTTCCTCATCTGCGTACAGACCCCAGTGTGTACGGCAAAGGTTGGAGAACTGGGTCACTGTGTGTGTATCTGCCCTCAGGGAAAGGAGAGGTGAGGTAGGGTGAGGCTGGGTGAGAGGAGAGGTGAGGTAGGGTAAGGCAGGGTGAGAGGAGGGGTTAGGCAGGGTGAGAGGATAGGTGAGTTAGGATAAGGCAGGGTGAGATGAGGGGTGAGAGGAGAGGTGAGGTAGGGTGAGAGGAGTGGTGAGATAGGGTGAGGCAGGGTGAGAGGAGGGGTGTGGCAGGGTGAGAGGAGGGGTGAGATAGGGTGAGGGGAGGGGTGAGAGGAGGGGTGAGGCAGGGAGAGAGGGAGAGAGGACTTAGGATAAAGCAGGGTGAGATCGGGTGAGAGGAGGGGTGAGATAGGGTGAGGGGAGGGGTGAGGCAGGCTGAGAGGAGGGGTGAGGCAGGCTGAGAGGAGGGGTGTGGCAGGGTGAGAGGACGGGTGAGGCAGGGTGAGAGGAGGGGTGTGGCAGGGTGAGAGGAGGGGTGAGAGGAGGGGTGTGGCAGGCTGAGAGGAGGGGTGTGGCAGGGTGAGAGGAGGGGTGAGAGGAGGGGTGAGGCAGGCTGAGAGGAGGGGTGTGGCAGGGTGAGATTGGGTGAGAGGAGGGGTGAGGCAGGGTGAGAGGAGGGGTGTGGCAGGGTAAGAGGAGGGGTGAGGCAGGGTGAGAGGAGGGGTGAGATAGGCATCGACATCTAAAATAAACAAAACCACTAGAACTAATCATCAACTAGAGGCAGTCACATCACGGTTCAAACACACCATTGAGTGAGTCATGAGTGAGACATTACTGGAAAACAGAACCCTTACTGGAAACTTGAACTCTTACTGACAATTTGACATTTCTGTATGTATGTGTGTGAGTCACTCCCTCCAACAGAGGCCATCTGGTAAACTAGACGTATAATAACGAGTGATGACAACCAAGACTTGATTTTAAGTAATGTTGCTCTTGTGGAATGTCTCTGCTTGACCACTACAGATATCACAGACACCAAGGTGCAGTTGCATGTGAAAACAGCATGGTTGACATTTGCTCCATTGTTAATGTTTTATTGGACTCCCTCTCTACTCCCTCGCTGAGCCACTACAGTCTTCTCTTCCCTCTGCCTAGGGGTTCTTTGCCGTCAGCGAAACATGTGTGGTGTTGGAGTGAGGGGCCTCTCCCTCTGGCCGGTGGGGTACAGCGTAATCAGTGTGTGTACAGTGCACGTGCATGCCTGTGTCTCCAGGGAAGTAGGTGAAGAGCCACTGAGCTCGTCTTTGAACTCCAGGCCATATGGCCCTCTGTGAGGCCCAGGCTACGGCAGACTTACTCTAATACTATTACACTGTGTGTGTGACTACACATAATGCTATTACAGGGCAGGAAGCTGTGTGTGTGGTTACTACACACATCATGCTATTACACTGTGGTACCAGGGGGTCAGGGGTAAAGCTGCCTGGTACCACTCAACCAGCTGGCATTACAGACAGAACTGCTGGGCTTTAGACAGTTAATGTTGGTGTTTGTTTTTGACATGGCTGTGTGTGTGTGTGCTAATGTGAGAGTGTCTAAAGTCCACACCTATGGCCATATGAAGAGCTGCTGTAAGGACTAAACCTATAGCTGCAGTGTAGTGATTTAGGGAGAACAGTGTAGTGATTTAGGGAGAACAGTGTAGTGAAGCAGTGCTCGAACCAGAAACCCTGTGGATCCACAGAGTGAAGTCACTACCTCCTGTTCCATACACTGTTGGCCAAGGCCTCATTTCCGTTTGAATGTGTGTGTGTGTGTGTTTGTGTCCCTACCTCGTTGTCGTGGTTCTGACAGAAGCTCATCCTGTCCTGGAACAAAGGTAGCAGGGAGAAGTTGTAGTGAAAGGACTGGGCCAGGGAGACGCCCACGCCTCCCCCCCCTTCTCCACCTCCTCCGATGGGGATGATCTTGCCTCGACCCGCTTGGTGCTGGTGCAGGCTCTCAGCTAGCCTCTCAATGAAGTGATCCTTGGTCAGCCGGACCCTCTGGTGGGCACGGACGCAGTTATCACACAGGTACTCCTGGCAGTCCAGGCAGTGGGAGCCGGCCGGGTTCCCCTCGTCACAGGAGCTACACGTAGGCTCTCCCAGGCGGTGTGGGCGGAGGAGTCCGCCGTGGGGGTGGTGGAACCCGGGTATGGAGCCCCCGCTGACCCCCCGGTGGTGGCCGTTGATATTCTGGCCGAGTTGGAGCTGCTCCTCGGAGCTCACCACCACATCCAGAAGGTTACTGAAGAGGAAGTTGGAGGAAGGGAGGGAGTCCACTCCGGCTTCAGAGATGGAGACTTTCTGATTGCAGGTGGGGCAGCTGAGTTTGAGAGGGTCCCCAGGGCTGCGCTGGCCCTCCAGACACTGCCTGCAGAAGGCGTGGAGGCAGGGGAGGACATGGAGGCGCCGGGAGGAGAACGACGAGGAGGAGGAATGAGATGAGGAGGATGAGGTGGAGGAGTTGGAGGAAATGGGAGTGGAGGAGGAGCCACAGAGCTCCTTGCAGAGAGGACAGGTTTGTAGGTCGGAGTCTGAGAATGAAGCCATCTGAGGGGTTTTAAACAAGGCTACACTTTATAAGAACATCCACTCAGGTATTACTGGGGTATTCATTTGGGAAACGTACGTTTGTTTCTCCCCTTGTGTTCTCTTCTGTGGAAAACAGGTTCTTGAGGTAGGTCGTTTTTTACAGTCAAAATGCTCCACATACATATAGGCCCTATAGGTGTTATCTCCAAAAAATAACCGTCAACTGACGCCAGATACGCAAATAAAGTCCGCCCTTTTATAAGATTCTCTTCAAATCAAATTAGCAACATTAATTTCAGTTCACAATGATACAATATCTTCACTTGGATACGGCTTTAGAATAATTATTACAGGCTACTCACTACAATTATGGCCAACTTTACATAGGCCTAAATCTATTCTGTCTTTTTTTGTGTGGGCTATTTTCATGAGGGCAAATCCAAAAGAGCCACCTTTAGAGTTCACTGGTTTTTGTTTATTCATTCATTCGTTTGTTGTTGTTTTTGTTGTAGATGTCGCGGCCTGGCGGGTTTATAGAATAGTCCGAAAACAGATTTTGTACAGGATCCCCCTCAAAGTGCCCAAAGCTCCTTTTTTCCTCCCCAACCAACACAGCATCACACTACTCAATGCAAATATTTCGTCCCGTTTTAGCGTCAACGTTGTCGGCCCTCTAGTCCACCATCCGGGCCCTCTCCAACGGCGTCAGAGGCTTGCAGAAGACGGTGGTTTCGGTTCGCTCTCTCTCCGCCGACAAGACCGTAAATTATTCATCAAAGCATTGGCTCAACAGCAACTCGATCTCATTGCCGCTCTATAGGTCCGTTTGGCGACAAAATTACCCCAACCGTCTCCGTTTTTAAACCCCCCCCCTTCTATATGCACAGTCCCACAGTCGAAACCAGCTCCAGGCACGTATGCATTTACGTATGCGTATCCCCCTTCTTTCTCTCTCCCTCCCTCCCTCTCTTCGAGAGGAGGAATGCACAGGGCTTTTCTAAGCGCCTCTCTGGAACCTTGGAAGGGGGAAAGGCACGAGCCTCCGAGTCACTCCAATCGCATAAGCCTGGAGGAACTCCGAAGTTGCAATTGAAAGGCCGTTTTATAGCGATTCTGTAGTCCCAATTTTTCTATCTGTAGTTCTATTTTCTGTTCTGGTAAACGCGCTCTGAAACACAGACACATACACAACACGGTGCGCTCCTATTGCTGGCCACGCGCTCGTCCCGTCCTTGTTTATGGGCGCGTGTTGCTGACTGATCCTCCAACCGCTTTAATCCTACTGGGAGGAATGGACACACACTTCCGTCCTGGCTGGGAGGAGGGGAGTGGAGTGGAAGAGAGAGGAAGGGAAACGGACAGGGGCTTGGCTTATTGCTTGTGCTGCGAATGGGGGCGAGGGGTTCCGGAGGCTCTTGCCCTTGTGATGGACGTGTGCTATAGGCTCAGGCAAATTACATTTTCAAAAAATAAATAAACGTTTCCAGACAGGTGATTTAGAATTTTATTTATTCCCCGACTCCAAGTCTGGAGGACCTCTTGTAAAACAATTTAGATGAATGAATGTGTTGTAGCCTAGCCTGTTGTAATAACTTGAGGCGGCAGGTAGCCTAGTGGTTAGAGGGTTGGGCCAGTAACCGAAGGGTAGCCAGTTTGAGTCCCCGAGCTGTCAGTTAACCCACTGTTCCTAGGCCATCATTGTAAATAAGAATTTGTTCTTAACTGACTTGCTTAGTTAAATTACATAAATAACAATGCATCTTTCTTCCATTAGAAGCACCTGTCTTTATGTAAACATTTATGCTAAAGTCACTGATCGATGGGTTCATTGGGGACACATTAATCCCCTGTAGATTTACTTATTTGATATTACATAAATCTCCGTGTGTGCATGTGTGCTTGTGTGTGTGTCAGGGACGAACTGGTCATAGGGCAATTCTGGCAAATTCCAGATGGGCTGGTCCATTCTCAGCCCAGCGGGCCTGTCTAAATTTTCTGCAAAGTTATCACTATTTGGCTAAAAATGGGGGCTTCAAGGAAAAACAATTGTTCGGTGTGGGGGTGTCGATAAATGGGCTGTCATGATAAAAATGCCAGCACCAATTTCTGGTCCCTGTGTGTGTGTGTGTGTGTGTGTGGGGGGGGGTCTGTCTGTCTGTGTGTGTGTTTACACGTGTGTGTGTGTGTGAAGTGTGCGTGCATATGTGTGAAGTGTCTGTCTGTCTGTCTGTCTGTCTGTCTGTCTGTCTGTGTGAAGTGTCCGTCCGTCCGTGTGTGCGTGTTTACACTTGTGTGTGTGTGAAGTGTGCATGCATATGTGTGAAGTGTGTGTGTGTATATGTGTGTTATGACTGACATGACATCCTAGAAAGTAGCCTTGACTCAAATAACCAACAGGAAGCTTTGTCACAGTTGGAAACAACACACTAACTAAATGTATGACATGTACGGTATATGATCGGCATGTATGCAACAGTGATGTGTTCCAGAAAACCCCCATGTCTGACATGCCTTGTTTAAGAAGATAATATACTGTGTGTAGGTGCAGTAAATACAGTATTATAACTAGGTGGTTAAAGCCTTGAAAGCTGATTGGCTGACAACTATGGTATATCAGACCGTATACCACGGGTATGACAGAACATTTATTTTTACTGTTCTAATTACGTTGGTAACCAGGTTATAATAGCAATAAGGCATCTCTCGGATTTGTGATATATGGTCAATATACCACATCTAAGGGCTGTGTCCAGGCACTCTGCGATGTGTTATGCCTAAGAACAGCCCTTAGCTGTGGTATATTGGCCAATGTACCACACCCCCTCGTGCCTTCTTGCTTAATTAGGTCATTCACTCTCCCATACATGCTTAGAACATGTATTGGGTACATATTCCTAGCGATTGAGGGGAAAGATGAAGCGAGGTTTGAACCAGCAACACTGTCCATGGGGCAAGTACACTACCACCTGTGTCATTAAGGTCCAGATCTCGTAGCATTGGCTGTAGTAGTAGCCTATTCCAATGAGCTCTGTTCAGATACACATATCTATGGAATAGGGCTGAATATGGAATCCTTCAATAAGGAAAATTGGGGGAAAGAATTAAAGACGAGTAGAAATGCACAGTCAAAAACAAGAGAGGGCAGGACAGGGTTAGGGCATGATTATGGGATTGTTGTCTGAACTCATCATAGGGATATACACTGGTAGAAATGCATTATGTAGAACAGACATGCATCAGAAAGAGATATTATTTAGACAGACATAATTGAGGATATTTCATATTGGACAGACATAATCAGAAGAAATACACTATTGAGCATGTGTGTGTTCCCCAAAACTATTGGTCCCAGTTCCATTTCTGTTGCTAAACCCATTCCCCAGAACTCTTGGGCCCAGTTACATTTCTGTTCCTAGACCCCTTCCCTTCCCATAGTTCCTTCAACATGCACAGACAGACATGAAATGACTGGATTAGGGCGAGGCCAGTCTGGTATACAAGGGAAATGTAACCATCCGGATATGGGACGGATATGTAACCCAAAGCCAATTCCTCCTTTGGCCGCCTTTCCTTCCAGTTCTCTGCTGCCAATGACTGGAACGAATTGCAAAAATCACTGAAGCTGGAGACTCATATCTCCCTCACTAACTTTAAGCATCAGCTGTCAGAGCACCTCACAGATCTTACACCTGTACATAGCCCATCCAACTACCTCATCCCCATATTGCATTTTGTTTCCTTCTCCTTTGCACCCCAGTATCTCTACTTGCATATTCATCTTCTGCACATCTATAGCTCCAGTGTTTAAATGCTAAATTGTAATTACTTCGCCACTAGGGCCTATGTATTGCCTTACCTCCCTAATCTTACTTCATTTGCACACACTGTATATATATTCTTTTCTATTGTGTTATTGACTGTATGTTTGTTTATTCCATGTGTAACTCTGTGTTGTTGTTTGTGTCGCACTGCTTTGCTTTATCTTGGCCAGGTCGAAGTTGTAAATGAGAACTTGTTCTCAACTGGCCTACCTGGTTAAATAAAGGTGAAATAAAAAATAAAAATAAATATGAGACCGTTTGCTCTGCTGCGGCACGGCAAGCGGTACAGATGCACAAAGGCTGGAACCAACATCGACTCGGTACTGATAGGCTATCCCTGTATATAATCGATTCTCATTGTGTATTTATTATTCCGTGTTATTACTTTTCTATTATTTCACATTTTTGTCTGTATCGGTGGGAAGGGTCCGAAAGCGTTTCACTGTTAATGTACACCTGTTGTTTACAAAACATATGACGAATAAAATTAGATTTGATCTGTTTAGCCAATTAGAAAATAGGCAATTTTATGTCTCACAGTCCACACGAGCACGGACCAAAATTAATCTGTTCTAATTTGGTGTCCGTTCTCCACGCATCAGTCTCGTCTCGCATCAGTTTTAAGAGTTCCCCTCTAATGAGCGAACATCAAGACAGCTCTAAATATTTTCTATGTTTGCATTTTACAGACGACGCACTCCCTCTAGTGGAGCTTAGGTAGCATTACCAGCCAAACCTAAATATAATAGTTATACCACTTAACAGGCGCTTTTATCTTTGCATTTACATTTTAGTCATGTAGCAGACGCTCTTATCCAGAGCGACTTCAAGTTAGTGCATTAATCTTTAGATAGCTAGGTGGGACAACCACATAGCACAGGCATAGAAAGTAAATTTTCCTCAGTAATGTACCTATTAGCAGAATCAGAGCTAGAAAGGGGGTTGGGGGAAAAGTGCTGTTTATTAATGATTATTGTTTATTTATTTTAATTTGGTGGGGGTCGAGGTGAGGAGGAGGATTATATAAGATACTCTTTGAAGAGGTAGGGTTTCAGATGTTTTCAGACGATGGGCAGGGACTGCTGTCCTAGCTTAAGGGGGAAGCTGGTTCCACCATTGGGGTGCTAGGACAGAGAAGAGCTTGGACTGGACTGAGAGGGAGCTGCCCTCCCGTAGCGGTGAGAGGACTAAGAGACCTGAGGAGGCAGAACGGAGTGCTCGGGTTGGGGTGTAGGGTTTGAGCATAGCCTGAAGGTAGGGCGGGGCAGTTCCTCTTGCTGCTCCGTAGGCAAGCACCATGGTCTTGTAGTGGATGCGAGCTTCAACTGGAAGCTAGTGGAGAGTGCAGAGGAATGGGGTGACATGAGAGAACTTGGGAAGGTTGAAAACCAGGCAGGCTGCTGTGTTCTGGATAAGTTGCAGGGGTCTGATGGCACAAGCGGGGAGCCCAGCCAACAGCGAGTTGCAGCAGTACAGATGGGAGAACAAGTGCCTGGATTAAGACCTGCACCTCTTCCTGTGTGAGATAGGATCATACTCTATGGATGCTGTAGAGCATAAACCTGCAGGAGCTGGTCACTGCTTTGATGTTTGCAGAGAACGACAGGGTGTTGGCCAGGGTCACGCCAAGATTCTTTGCAGTCTGGGAGGGCGACACTGGAGTTGTCAACCATAATGGAGAGGTCTTTGAGCAGGCAGGCCTTCCGCGGGAGGAAGAGCAGTTCCATCTTGTCGAGGTTGAGCTTGAGGTGGTGGGCCGACATCAAAGTTTATATATCTCCCAGGCACGCAGAGATGCGTGTTGCCACCTGGGTGTCAAAAGGGGGGGAAGGAGAAAAGTTGCTGAATGTCATCCGCATTGCAATGATAGGAGAGACCTTGTGAGGATATGACGGGGCTGAGTGACTTGGTGTATAGCGAGGTGAGTAAAGGGCCTAGAACCGAGCCCTGGGGGACACCAATAGGGACAGTACGTGGTGCAGACACAGATCCTCTCCATGCCAGGTAGGATGCAATCAAAGAGTGTGCATTGCCTGAGACACCCATCCCTGAGAGGGTGGACAGGAGGATCTGATGGCTCACAGTGTCAACGGCAGCGGATATATCTAGTAGGATGAGAACAGAGGAGACAGAGTCAGCTTTGGCTGTGCAGAGAGCCTCCATAACACAGAGAAGAGCAGTCTCGGTTGAGCGACCCGTCTTGAAGCCTGACTGTTTAAGAAGATTGTTCTGAGAGAGTTTAGTTCACAATTTTCGCTCAGAGAGAGTAGTGGGAGAGAGAGAGAGCGAAGATTGCGATGGCACATGACCATCTGGGTAGGGGCTGAGTGGTTAGGGTTGAAGAAAAGGGAGACAGAAAAGGAAACAAATTGCCTGCCTTGTGAGTTGGAGGGGATTGGGAAAGGGTAAGGTCAAACGAGTTAAGGAGGGGAAAGAGAGAGTTGGAATAAATTAATTGAAGGCAGATGTCGGAAGGTTGAAGTCGCCAAGTACGAAGAGTGGTGAGCCATCGTCAGGAAGTGAGCTTATCAAGGTGTCAAGCTCATTGAGGAACTCTCCAAGGGCACCTGGTGGTCGATAGATGACAATAATATTAAGCTTGAGTGGACAGGTGACAATGACAGCATGGAATTCAAATGAGGAGATGGACAGGTGAGAGAGAGAGAGAGAGAGAGAGAAAATAGAAAATCTCCACCACCGTGACAACCAGATGCTCTCGGACTATGAGAGAAAACATAGTCAGATGAAGAAAGAGCAGCTGGAGTAGCAGTGTTCTCTGGGGGGATCCATGTCTCGGTCAGGGCCAAAAAGTTAAGAGACTGAAGGGCAGCATGGGCTGAGATGAACTCAGCGTTCTTCACCACAGGTCGGCAGTTCCAACCCAGAATTCCACATGGGTTGTGCGTGCAGAGTACACTAAATTAGAAGGGTTGCAGCCATGGGGTGGGGAGCATCTGTAAAGCCTACACGGAGAGGTGTGAATATGTAGAGACAACACACACATAGTCGACAAAGCTACAAAATAGCTAAATTACATCATCTGTAAATAACTAGGTAAGATACTTAAGGTAGAGAGCGGTGTGGAGCCTCCCTCGAATAATTACGCAGAACTCTCTTTGTTTCGGCGACGGCCTTAGTTTTGCGTCAAAACTGCCACTGACACAACCTCCGCTAGGAAACCAGGGGAGACTGAATAACTGACAATAATTGCTAATTGCTAATTGCCTAGCAGAGGTGGAGAGCACACTATCAACAACTATCTGCAAATTATGAGCAGTCAGTAGTTCACACATCAAGCAGGCCACTGGGAAGACAGGCAGCACTTAAAGTAGCACTTAAACCACAGCAGACAAAGACAAAAGAGAAAATATACACACCTGGAGATATCAGGAGTCATCTAGCCATAGACTAGTAGTACAGTAATAATAATAATACATGGGAATTTCAAGGACCTAAAGTTGCTTTACAGTTATAGAAATGAAAAACAAAACATCAGACTAAACAAGACATGAATAAAGAGATGGGTGGGCACAAAGAAGGGAAAGAGAGTATGCATACGTAAATGCATACGTGCCTGGAGCTGGTTTCGACTGTGGGACTGTGCATATAGAAGGGGGGGTTTAAAAACGGAGACGGTTGGGGTAATTTTGTCGCCAAACGGACCTATAGAGCGGCAATGAGATCGAGTTGCTGTTGAGCCAATGCTTTGATGAATAATTTACGGTCTTGTCGGCGGAGAGAGAGCGAACCGAAACCACCGTCTTCTGCAAGCCTCTGACGCCGTTGGAGAGGGCCCGGATGGTGGACTAGAGGGCCGACAACGTTGACGCTAAAACGGGACGAAATATTTGCATTGAGTAGTGTGATGCTGTGTTGGTTGGGGAGGAAAAAAGGAGCTTTGGGCACTTTGAGGGGGATCCTGTACAAAATCTGTTTTCGGACTATTCTAAAGAGTGTTTATGGGGAGGGGAGGGTTGGGATTTGGATATGAACCCGGTTTAGGGTAAGGGGTAGGTGCTGCTCAGTATGGTGAAGAGAGGAGTGGCTTTGCATTTCTTTGCTTGTATGTGTGTATGTGTGTGTTCCAGAGCCTGGAGAAGGCCCTATCGCCAAGGCTCTGGAGCTTCGACCTGGGGATGACAAAGTGACCCACTGTGGTGGAATGGAGTGTGCGTGTGGGTTGGTGGGGGAAAAGGTCTGAGAGGTAAGGGGGGGCAAGGTGGGGAAGGGCTTTGTACAGTGAGGGAAAAAAGTATTTGATCCCCTGCTGATTTTGTACATTTGCCCACTGACAAAGAAATGATCAGTCTATAATTTTAATGGTAGGTTTATTTGAACAGTGAGAGACAGAATAACAACAAAAAAATCCAGAAAAATGCATGTCAAAAATGTTATAAATTGATTTGCATTTTAATGAGGGAAATAAGTATTTGACCCCTCTGCAAAACATGACTTAGTACTTGGTGGCAAAACCCTTGTTGCCAATCACAGAGGTCAGACGTTTCTTGTAGTTGGCCACCAGGTTTGCACACATCTCAGGAGGGATTTTGTCCCACTCCTCTTTGCAGATCTTCTCCAAGTCATTAAGGTTTCGAGGCTGACGTTTGGCAACTCGAACCTTCAGCTCCCTCCACAGGTTTTCTATGGGATTAAGGTCTGGAGACTAGCTAGGCCACTCCAGGACCTTAATGTGCTTCTTCTTGAGCCACTCCTTTGTTGCCTTGGCCGTGTGTTTTGGGTCATTGTCATGCTGGAACACCCATCCACGACCCATTTTCAATGCCCTGGCTGAGGGAAGGAGGTTCTCACCCAAGATTTGACGGTACATGGCCCCGTCCATCATCCCTTTGATGTGGTGAAGTTGTCCTGTCCCCTTAGCAGAAAAACACCCCCGAAGCATAATGTTTCCACCTCCATGTTTGACGGTGGGGATGGTGTTCTTGGGGTCATAGGCAGTATTCCTCCTCCTCCAAACACGGCGAGTTGAGTTGATGCCAAAGAGCTCCATTTTGGTCTCATCTGACCACAACACTTTGACCCAGTTGTCCTCTGAATCATTCAGATGTTCATTGGCAAACTTCAGACGGGCATGTATATGTGCTTTCTTGAGCAGGGGGACCTTGCGGGTGCTGCAGGATTTCAGTCCTTCACGGCGTAGTGTGTTACCAATTGTTTTCTTGGTGACTATGGTCCCAGCTGCCTTGAGATTGACAAGATCCTCCCGTGTAGTTCTAGGCTGATTCCTCATGATTCCTGATTTCTCATGATCATTGCAACTCCACAAGGTGAGACCTTGCATGGAGCCCCAGGCCAAGGGTGATTGACAGTTCTTTTGTGTTTCTTCCATTTGCGAATAATCACACCAACTGTTGTCACCTTCTCACCAAGCTGCTTGGCGATGGTCTTGTAGCCCATTACAGCCTTGTATAGGTCTACAATCTTGTCCCTGACATCCTTGGAGAGCTCTTTGGTCTTGGCCATGGTGGAGAGTTTGGAATCTGATTGATTGATTGCTTCTGTGGACAGGTGTCTTTTATACAGGTAACAAACTGAGATTAGGAGCACTCCCTTTAAGAGTGGGCTCCTAATCTCAGCTCGTTACCTGTATAAAAGTCACCTGGGAGCCAGAAATCTTTCTGATTGAGAGGGGGTCAAATACTTATTTCCCTCATTAAAATGCAACAATTTTGACATGCGTTTTTCTGGATTTTTTTGTTGTTATTCTGTCTCTCACTGTTCAAATAAACCTACCATTAAAATGATAGACTGATCATTTCTTTGTCAGGCGGCAAACAAAATCAGCATGGGATCAAATACTTTTTTCCCTCACTGTAGGTTAGAAGGAGGATCTTGTAATCCAGTGGTTCCCAAACTTTTTATAGTCCCGTACCCCTTCAAACATTCAACCTCCATCTGCGTACAACAACCTTGGTCAGCGCACTCTCAAATGTTTTTTTGCAATCATTGTAAGCCTGCCACACACACACTATACGATACATTTATTAAACATAAGAATGAGTGTAAGTTTTTGTCACAACCTGGCTGGTGGGAAGTGAGGAAGAGCTCTTATTGGGCCAGGGCACAAATAATAATATAAAAATAATCAATAATGTTGCTCTTTATTTAGTCATCTTACATACAAAACCTTCAAATCAAATCAAATGTTATTAGTCACATGAGCCGAATACAACCTTACAGTTTACTTACGAGCCCCTAACTAACAATGCAGTTTAAAAAAATATGGATAAAAGAGATAAAAGTAACAAGTAATTAAAAAGCAGCAGTAAAATAACAATAGTGAGACTATATACAGCGGGGTGCCGATACAGAGTCAATGTGCAGGGGCACTGGTTAGTTGAGGTAGTATGTACATGTAGGTAGAGTTATTAAAGTAACTATGCATAGATGACAACAGAGAGTAGCAGTGGTGTAAAGAGGGTGTGGGGGGGGGGTCACTGCAAATAGTCTGGGTAGCCATTTGACTAGATGTTCAGGAGTCTTATGGCTTTGGGGTAGAAGCTGTTTGGAAGCCTCTTAGACCTAGACTTGGCGTTCCGGTACCGCTTGCCGTGCGGTAACAGAGAGAACAGTCTATAACTAGGGTGGCTGGAGTCTTGGACAATTTTTAGGGCCTTCCTCTGACACCGCATGGTATAGAGGTCTTGGATGGCAGGAAGCTTGGCCCCAGTGAAGTACTGGGCCGTTCGCACTACCCTCTGTAGTGCCTTTCAGTCGGAGGCCGAGCATACCAGGGAGGAATGCAACCAGTCAGGATGCTCTCGATGGTGCAGCTGTAGAACCTTTTGAGGATCTGAGGACCCATGCCAAATATTTTCAGTCTCCTGAGGGGGAATAGGTTTTGTCGTGCCCTCTTCATGACTGTCTTGGTATGCTTGGACCATGTTAGATTGTTGGTGATGTGGACACCAAGGAACTTGAAGCTCTCAACCTGCTCCACTGCAGCCCCTTTGATGAGAATGGGGGCATGCTCTGTCCTCTTTTTCCTGTAGTCCACCATCATCTCCTTTGTCTTGATCACCTTGAGAGAGAGGTTGTTGTCCCGGGACCACACGGCCAGGTCTCTGACCTCCTCCCTATAGGCTGTCTCGTCGTTGTCGGTGATCAGGCCTACCGCTGTTGTGTCATCTGCAATAATGATGGTGTTGAAGTCGTGCCTGGCCGTCCAGTCATGAGTAAGCTGAGCACGCACCCCTGAGGGGTCCCTGTGTTGGGGATTAGCATGGCGGATGTGTTATTACCTACCATTACCACCTGGGGACAGCCCGTCAGGAAGTCCAGGATCCAGTTGCAGATGGAGGTGTTTAGTCCCAGGGTCCTTAGCTTATTGATGAGCTTTGAGGGCACTATGGTGTTGAACGCTGAGCTGTAGTCAGTGAATAGCATTCTCACATAGGTGTTCCTTTTGTCCAGGTGTGAAATAGCAGTGTGGAGTGCAATAGAGATTGCATCATCCGTGGATCTATTGGGGTGGTATGCAAATGTGAGTGGGTCTAGGATTTCTGGGATGATGGTGTTGATGTGAGCCATGACCAGCTTTTCAAAGCACTTCATGGCTTACAGACATGAGTGCTACGGGTCGGTTGTCATTTAGGCAATGCTCTTGGGCACATGGACTATGGTGGCCAGCTTAAAACATGTTGGTATTACAGACTCGGACAGGGAGAGGTTGAAAATGTCAGTGAAGACACTTGCCAGTTGGTCAGTGCATGCTCGCGGTACACGACCTGGTAACACAGTCTTCCGGAACAGCTTGTGCTCTCATGCATGTTTCAGTGTTATTTGCCTCGAAGTGAGCATAGAAGTAGTTCATCTGGTAGGCTCGTGTCACTGGGCAGTGCTTTCCTTCATAGTCTGTAATGGTTTGCAAGCCCTGCCACATCCGTTGAGCGTCAGAGCCGGTGTAGTACGACTCGATCTTAGTCCTTTATTGATGCTTTGCCTGTTTGATGGTTCGTCGGAGGGCATAGGGAGATTTCTTATAAGCTTCTGGGTTAGTCCCTCTCCTTGAAAGTGGCAGCTCTAGCCGTTAGCTCAGTGCGGATGCTGCCTGTAATCCATGGCTTCTGGTTGGGGTATAGGTACTTCCGGCGCCGACAGAGATGGCCGCCTCTCTTCGCGTTCCTAGGAAACTATGCAGTATTTCTATTTTTTTTTACATGTTATTTCTTACATTGATACCCCAGGTCATCTTAGGTTTTATTACATACAGTCGGGAGGAACTACTGGATATAAGAGCAACATCAACTGTGTCACTGACACGTCGTGAAACAGTGTTGTTTGATGAAAGCATTTCCTGTACAGTTTTTTTGTCCTTTTCCCCAAGCATTGTCCCAGCCATATTCACGTAAGCAGGAAGAATCAAGTCCTTAACAATAGTATGGGGCTTGCCTGTCACTCGGTAGCTCACCATATGAGACGCTTCTAGCCCCTTCTTATTAATGGTATCTGTTGCTTTTATACATGTCTTACAACTCAAAAGTCATCTTTATTCTCGCTCAAAAATCTCCTGTGGATTATTTTTCAAATTGTCATGTTTCATTTCTAAATGTCTGCACAAGAGTGAAGCTTTACCGCGAGAGAGTAACGGTTAACGTGATTGGATGTTAATTATTTGACTAGGCTACCTGTATTTGACATTGTGTTGTTATTTCCATGAATTTTATTTTTGGTAGTGAAATGAGGCTACTCAGGCGAGAAAAAAAAAACTCACCCAAATGTATAGCCCATTAGAAAATATAAATGGACTGTTTGAAAATGTGAACATAAAAAACACCAAAAAGTTTTTATAAATGTGAATCACATTTTTATTTTGGCGTACCCCTGACGGCATTGCACCCCCGTTTGGGAATAACTGTTGTAATCAATGCGTTGGGAGACAGGGACTTGGTGTGGGTGAGGAGTCCGGCTGCAGTGTTTTGAACCATTTGGAGCTGATGGAGAGAGATCTGTGTCATTGGCATAGCATTGGAAGTCAAGGTTTAAATGACGGAGGGTCTGACCAAGAGGGAGGATGTAGATGAAGAGTAATGGAACCAGCAGAGCCCCTGGGGGATACCCTATATAACTGCAGCGGAGTCTGAGGTGTAGCCATTGTGGGAACTGTAGTGGTTCTGATTTGTGAGGTATGATAAAAGGTAGGAGCAGTCAGAGCACATACACAGGTGATTCCTGCAAGGGTTAAACCCACAACTTTGGCATTGCTAGGTCCTTTCCCCTTATCACCGGAGCCACATCTTGCCTGACGACTCAGCGGAATTCAATTCCGCAGTTCTATTAAAGACTGCAACATACATTCAGCGATTGGCTCATCTCTAACAAATCATGAGTATCAAAATTGATAAGGTCGTCGTCAAATAGGCTGGCTCTGGCCCAGCCCGTCAGTTTCTGGGAACAGTCAGAATATGTTCGCATTCTAAAAATTGTAGGAGATGGAGGCAAAACCAGACTCCTCATGGACATCAGTTTGGCTAGAGTGATGTGGATGGATAAGCCAGGCAAGAGCCACACGAACACATTATTGATAATACACACAAAAACAGAAGTCAGTCAGTAGTAGTTTATTTTTCCTTTAAGAAATACAAAATAAGACTAAAACTAAATAGAAGCTTCTAGACTGTTGTTCCAGAAAACAATGTGTTTTACACAACCAAACATACCTACAGTAGAAGATGCTGAAATACTGTTCATCGCTAGAACCGGCGATAGACTTAGAACAGAGAACCAGGTTCTCGACAATCACTTTGAAGAATTTAATGATTTTGCACTGGAAAAAGGAAACAAATAGGAATGTAAAGAAATCAGGGAAGTCTAAAACACTGATGTGATTCCAGCTAGGACCATTAGGTTAACTGGGATCAAAATGTCTGTCTCACAAAATCACAGTGAGATCATAGAGTTTTGGGACACGCTTGCTTTCTTTACAATAATAATAGTACTGTTGTGAATTTATTCCATTAAAATGTAGCATTACTGAAAGAGCTGACTGACACAAAATAAAACATCTTAGGCTTTTAAATCTGCCTAGAAACAAATGCTAAGGAAAATAAACATTTTCTGAAACAAACCTTGTAGTCAAGTATGAACGGTACCCAGTTTAATACCGACATTCTTTAATCTTTTTTACATTTCTTACAAAACAGTCAAATCTAGCTTCACAATTGTTCAAGTGCCTCAGAAATGTGCAACAAAAAGTGTTTAAAGACAATCAAGCTAAAATTAGAGAACTTTCAAATAAACCACATTTTTCAAACAAAATCTAGTCAAAGCCAAACAAACTTGGAAAGTTCTTCGCACTTTCGCCTCCATTCAACATTTCCTTTAAATTAAAACGATTTACAATGAAAAACTCAACATACAATTAAGTTTTGTAAAAAACTCAAACAATTATATGCAGTTCTGACAGTCTTTTCTTTATATAAATCCCTTGATCAGATCAGCCTGTCTAGACAGACTAGGCCAGACTAGACTAGACCAGACCAGACCAGACTAGGCCAGACCAGACTAGGCCAGACCAGACTAGGCCAGACCAGACTAGGCCAGACCAGACTAGGCCAGACTAGACTAGGCCAGACCAGACTAGACTAGGCCAGACCAGACTAGACTAGGCCAGACCAGACTAGACTAGGCCAGACCAGACTAGACTAGGCCAGACCAGACTAGGCCAGACCAGACTAGACCAGACCAGACCAGACTAGACCAGGCCAGACCAGACCAGACCAGACCAGACCAGACTAGGCCAGACCAGACTAGGCCAGACAAACTTCGAAGAGTGTCACACACACAGCCATGGAAGTGTTCAGTACAACCTTGTCCTGTTCCAAACTTTCCTGGTATTCCCAGAAAGAACATTGGTCGGTATTCCCAGGATGGGAACGTAGGTCAGTATTCCTGGAACGCTTTTATTTTTAGGAATGTGTCCAGACCTCGTTGGCCCAGGTGTGGTTGTGTCGGAGCCAGCGGCGTGCGGTGTGTGTGTCGACCGTGAACAGCTGTTCCTGACAGGAGTTGACCGCTGTATAGTGGACGGTCAGTTTAGGGTTGGGGACGATCGCAGCAGAGAGGAGGCGACTGCCTGCCGCCAAGTACTCACTCTCACGGTCCCCTGTTCTGTAGAGGGCGAGAGAACCATTAGTATGTATAGTCAACTGCCAGTACTAGACATTCACTTTCAGGCACACACACCTCTTGAGTGTGATGATGATGGACTGTGGTGTGCCTGTTGTGTTGAGGATGGTTGTAGCATTGAAGGTGAGGACCATCTCAAAGGCCAGAGCTATCTCCATCTCCCCCAGGGAACAGGGAACGGTCAGTGCTAGAGAGCCTGGCACGGACTTCACACCAGGGTAATAGCCTAGACACAGGGCCTCTGAAACACACACGTCGCTCTCAAACTACAGTGTTTCCTAATTTTAAAAAAGAACAATCTTATTTTTGCTAGATAAGCATGTTTTATTATCTAGTAAGTAATAGACTCACGTTTGAAGAGAGCTCTAGCCCGTAGCCAGATGTTTTGCTTGCCCAGTTTGTGCAGCAGAGTGTGCAGCAGAGGAGGGTCCACAGCCAGGCTCTTAGACAACATGAAACCCAGCGTGTCTGAGGCCACAGTCACAGTTTGTCTGTCGACACATGACTTGAGGTGACTGTTGAACAGACAGCCGTATATGGAGATGTCTGCTAGGTCTGGGGGAGGGTCACACACGGTTGGTAACGTCATAAATAAATATGCAACTCACTGGTACCTCTTGGGCCATATACACTACCAGTCAAAAGTTTTAGAACACCTCATTCAAGCGTTTTTTTTTTTTCTTCCCATTGTAGAATAATAGTGAAGATATCAAAACTTTGAAATAGCACATATGGAATCATGTAAAGAATCATGTAGTATATTTTTTAATAAAAAAAAAAAAGTTAAATCAAAATATATTTGAGATTCTTCAAAGTAGCCACCCTTTGCCTTGATGACAGCTTTACACACTTGGCATTCTCTCAACCAGCTTCATGAGGTGGTCACCTGGAATGCATTTCAATTAACAGGTATGCCATGTTAATTTATTTCCTTTAATGCGTTTGAGCCAATCACTTGTGTTGTGACATGGTAGGGGTGGTATACAGAAGACAGCCCTCCTTGGTAAAAGACCAAGTAAGAAAAGAGAAAATTACAGTCCATTACTAAGACATGAACGTCAGTCAATATGAAACATTTCAAGAAGTCTGAAAGTGCAGACACAAAAACCATCCAGGGCTATGATGAAACTGGCTCTCATGAGGACCGCCACAAGAATGGAAGACCCAGTGTTACCTCTGCTACAGAGGACAAGTTCATTAGTTACCAGCCTCAGAAATTACAGCCCAAATAAATGTCAGGTGTTCAAGTAACAGACAACAACTGTTCAGAGGAGACGGTGTCAAATTGCTGCAAAGAAACCACTACTTAAGGACACCAATAAGAAGAGACTTGCTTGGTCCAAGAAACATGAGCAATGGACATTAGACCCAGTGATATTTTTCCTTTGGTCTGGAGTCCTAATAGGAGATTTTTGGTGCCAACTGCCAAAACAGATGCGGTGTGGGTGAACGGATGATCCCTGCATGTGTATTTCCCACCGTAAAGCATGGAGGTGGTGTGGGGGTACTCTGCTGGGGACACTGATTTATTTGGGCTTAGTGGGAATATCTTTTTTTCTTTCTTCCACAGGACAATGACCCAACAACTTCAGGCTGTGTAAGGGCAAGTTGACCAAGGAGAGTGATTTTTTATTTATTTCACCTTTATTTAACCAGGTAGGCTACTTGAGAACAAGTTCTCATTTACAACTGCGACCTGGCCAAGATAAAGGAGTGATGGTGCTGCATCAGTTTACCTGGCCTTCACAATCACCCGATCTCAACCCAATTGAGATGGTTTGGGATGAGTTGGACCGCAGCGTGAAGGAAAAGCAGCAAAGTGCTCAGCATATGTTGGAACTCTTTCAAGACTGTTGGAAAAGCATTCCAGGTGAAACTGGTTGAGAGAATGCCAAGAGTGCAAAGCTGTCAAGGCAATGGGTGGCTATTTGAAGAATGTCAAATATATTTAGAATTTTAAAACACTTATTTGGATACTAGATCATTCCATATGCGTTCATAGTTTATGTCTTCACTATTATTCTACAATGTAGAAAAGTCCAAATAAATTGAATGAGTAGGTGTTCCAAAACTTTTTACCAGTAGTGTAGGTTGGTGAGACAGTTGGGGAGCGTACCTGCAGGTTCCTTAAGACCAGGCAGGTTAGTGAGGACCTCCAGTGTGTCTCTGTGGGATGTTATCTCAGCCAGCCGTACCAGAACAGTTGTTCTCTCCGCTACGTCCTCCACCGAACACGGCCACACACACGAACTCAGGAACCACTCGTTATCTACAAGACACACCAGAGGTCTCAAATATCAAACACACACCTTGTTCAATCATTTGAAACTTGGTTTCCTGTGTGTGTGTGTTACATGTTTACATTAGAGTGTGTGAGTGTGAGACAGTGCATTCGTTACCTCGTAGTGTATTGAGTGCCCCCTCAACACTGTTGCTCCTAAGGAAAAGTTCTGTAGCTATTGTGATCAGGTGACAGCGAGAAGCTCCATCCTCGTTACCGAACAGTCCCTTCAGAGTGGAGTAGTTTACCTTTAACCTGGATAACACATCCACCAGCCTCCGGCCCTTCACAGACAGAGAGAGAGAACACATACGACCTGCATCAGACTCGCATACACACCAATATTACAAACCACATCAGCCTTTGATCCAGTGTGAGAGAGAAACACAGTTACCTTGGCCCATTGTTGTGTCTTGTGGTATCTGAACATCAGAGAGACTCCTATTCTCCCCAGGAAGCTCTTGATCAGACCATCATCCCAGTCCTCTGTCTCCTGGTACACTGGAACAGAGAAGAAAACTATAAAAAAAACAATTAACAATTTTACTGAGTTACAGTTCATAAGGAAATCAGTCAATTGAAATCATTACATTAGGCCCTAATCTATGGAGTTCACATGACTGTGAAGGGGCACAGCCATGGGTTGGCATAGGCCCACCCACTTGGGAGCCATGACCAGCCAATTAGAATACGTTATTCCCCACAAGAGCATTTTTTTACAGACAGAAATTCTCCTTCGTTTCATCAGCTGTTCGGGTGGTTGGTCTCAGACGATCCCGCAGGTGAAGAAGCCGGATGTGGAGGTCCTGGGCTGGCGTGGTTACACGTGGCCTGTGGTTGTGAGACCAGTTGGACCTACTGGAAAATCTCTAAAACGACGCTGGAGGCAGCTTATATAGAGAAATAAACATTCAATTCTATGGCAACAGTTCTGGTGGACATTCCTGCAGTCAGCATGACAATTGCGCACACCCTCAAAACTTGAGATATCTGTGGCATTGCGCCGTGTTAAAATTGTACATTTTAAAGTGGCCTTTTATTGTCCCCAGCACAAGGTGCACCTGTGTAATGAACATGCTGTCAGGTGGATGGATTATCTTCTCCTATGCCAAATGTTCACTAACAGGGATGTGATGTTCACACCAAGTGGAGAAATCCATTTTTTGTGCATTCGGAACATTTCTGGGATCTTTTATTTCAGCTCATGAAACCAACACTGCATGTTGTGTTTATATTTTTGTTCAGTATAATATCATCCCAGTCCTAGGTCTCCTGGTACACTGAAACAGAGACAACAAACTAATACACACTTATTCATTCATTCATTATCAATGCTCAAAGACCTGTCTATCTCTGTAGTGTCTCACCTGTCTCAGTGAAGGAGGCGAAGGGCAGGGCTAGTCTGTCTTTGTCCCCCTCGAGCAGCGCTATGGCAACGCAGCCGCTGAAGTGCTGTAAGTCGACAAGGCTTCTGTGGGAGTGGCATATGGAGCGGAAGACTACACCCAACCTCCCCCAGTCCTCCTGCTGGGAACACAACTAGAGGGAGGGAAAGGAAGGAGAGAGAGATGTGCCAAAATGATTACATTTAGATCAAACAAGCAACAGAACTAGGAGAAAAATACCTCACCTCCACGAGAGCATGGGCCAGACTCAGCGCTTCAGGAGTGGGAGCGTCGGTGTTCATCGACCTGGAGTGATGGACAAGTCAAACAGCCAATCAACCAACACCAATGACAAGATAAAAACATGGCTGCGATCAGTACGAAAAAACAATGTGCAATGTTAAAATCAACAGAAACAGTACTGTACGACCAAGTTCAATAACAGTATGATTATATGGCGGCCTAGAGATTGTATAATGCACGAGTTCTGCCATTTCTCATTGCCACACCCACATTGAGCAGACTAGCATCCTGTCCAGAGGGTGTACTTGTACAACAAGCGATCTCATGCTACCTTCTCCTATGAGCCGAAGGCTACTTAGTTTATATTGATCTTGCGACACCTCGCCACACCCCACCAAACGTGACTCAAAGGCTTTTGAAGAACGGTGCACACAGTTTTGGGGAAACGTCACTTTCAGTACAAACCATCACGCAACGTAGTAAACATTGAATCGAATTGAATGCACCCATGGGTTTCTCAGCCAGTACCAAAACAGCTCCTAAAACAGGCTTGGGTTGCCAGGTACAGGACTGACCCGAAGGTGTGTGTAAGATGACTCACCTGTGGTTGCCAGGTTTAGTTGTGTAATTCTCAGGTGAGTCTGCTGGGTGGTATTGTGGCGACTGAAGGAACATGTGTAGGACACGCTCACATTGGTCCACATTTAACCCCAAGCCTGCATCCACCATCTGAACTCACACCATTTAGATCAGCAAGGTCACACGCTTTACTTAAAACAAATAAAACTGACAAACAACAAGTCAGCTTCAGTGCACACACACCAGAGGAGGCTGGTGGGAGGAGCTATAGGAGGAAAGGCTCATTGTAATGTCTGGAATAAATGGAATGAAGTCAAAACAAGGTTTCTATATGTTTGATACCATTCCATGCATTTCATTCCAGCCATTAATGAGCCTTTCCTCCCTATAGCTTATCACACAATCCTCCACTGACAGAGACACATACACCTTAGTACCTTAGAGGTGAGTTGAATGAGTTCAGGTAAGATGGATTGGTCTCTCTCTCCCACATAGTCGAACAGAGCCAGGAGAAACGCTGGACTGGGCTAGATGGGGGAGAGGGACAGTCAAATAATACCCGTTTGCTTTGCTGACCCGTATTCGTACTGAACCGTTCCTGCACGGGGACCTCGGTTCGCACACAAATTAATATTTAAAACTATCTACTAAAACACTAGGCCAATAGGCTATGCCTACGCTGCATTGTATGCCATTGCCTCTGAGCTGTATCTGTATCTGAGCTGGAAAACATTTGTAGGGCATATTGTTAAAACAGAGCCTATACGCACACAATAGAAATGATAACCTTAACTGGCACATTCCTTTTGTGAAGCGCTGCCGGGAACTAGTACTGTACGATGGCGAGTGGTGGGGGTCGATCCTCCATCATAGTTTAAATCTCCAGTTTGGGAACATTTTGGCTTCACAGTAGATTACAATGGCGATGGACAGAGAGTTGCTGATAAAACATTAACAGTATGTCACCACTGCTCAACGCGAATAGCCTATGCAGAGTGGCGCGTGTAGCTTGTCGGCCAATCACAAGTCATCAAAACGGCGCTATAGTCAGAGCCTCAGCGTGCAGCAAAGCAAGTAAAGAGATTATGTAATCAAAGGAAATTGTTGACTTAAATGAAACTATTATGCCACAAACGACCAAGAGTCAACAGGTAGGCTGCTACCTAATCTAAATGAGGTGTTGTTTTTAACGGTAGGACAGGGAGAAAAGCACATGCAGCCTCAATTAGCCATACTAGCTAAATTAACCAACTTGCTTTCTCAGTTTGATGCAGCCAAGACAGGTACTACTTAATCATATTGGATGATAAATAAACTCAGTTATTTTACTAGCGTGGCTCAGCTTGGTTGGTTGCTCTCCCTCCTCCTCGCTCTGTGTACACACACAGCAAGACCCCTCCGTCGCCTGCTAGAGCGCGTCTCCCTCGCACATAACCATCTCTGGTTATTAAAGTAGCTAACAAATATACTTTGCTGCTGCTTCCCTCAGACAAATCAGACCGTGTCTGGACCAGACCAGTTCTATGCGGAACTGGCCTTGTTGTCTTTGGGTCTTTTCGGAACGGGATTCTATCATTTATTTATGCATATCGGGTCCAGGTGGGAAATCCGCAGGTCCATGAAGACCTCTACTTGAAAGGCCCAACATAATAATCCCTGTCACAACAGAGAATCAAATCAAACTTTGCCACGTGCCGAATACAACAGGTGTGGACTTTACAGTGAAATGCTTACTTATGAGCCCTTTCCCTACAATGCAGAGTTCAAAAGTAAGACAAATTCTAACATCTTTAACAGAAATAGTAACACAAAATTACAATGAGGCTATATACAATACAAGGAGTACCGGCACCGAGTCAATGTGCAGGGGTACGAGGTAGTTGAGGTAACATGTACATGTCACTTTTACCCCAAACCTACTACACAATCAGGATGGATAATAAACAGAGTAGCAGCAGTGTGTGTGTTCGTACCAGTATGTTGTGGGCGGTGCTGACGTGCAGCACCGTGATGATGTCAGACAGAAAGCCAGCTTTGAGCAGAGCAGCCAGGAGAGAATTCAGGACCAGAGGGGTGTGGTAGACACCTGGAGGACTAAACTGGTAGTACGACGTAAACACTGACACTGAAGGGAGAGGTGGACGGAGGTGTGAAAGGAGAGAGAAGGGACACGGACCGTAAGCGAGAGCAGGACAGTGAAGCGTGTCAAAGAACCATCCATCTGTGTTGTTCCTGCATCTACCTCAGTCAGATATGTCTGAGGAGCAATCAGCACTACAATTTAATCAAAACACACTAACCTGCCCTCTGCAGACAGACAGGGTTGGAAGACCTGACAAACCTCAGCACCGTCTCCACACAGAACTAAAAGAAAATAAAACCCATGAAATAGTCAAGACATAACGCTCAGCAATCTTCACATGGAAAGAATTCACAGGTCAACCAACAGACACCATCATATCCATTAAGCCTTCCACTTGGCATGAACATTATCAAAGCTCAAGTTCTTAACCACAAGCAGAGGGTGCTCTTACATCAGCAGTGCTACCAATTTGGACTACAACTCAATTTATTTTCCATAGCTAAATGTTTTTGCTACGGTGCACCCTAATGAAGAGGACCCAGGTGGTTGTTGGAGGCAGCCTACCTTCTCGTCTCCTCTCTTGGGCACATGGAGGAACCAACAGGTCTTATGGAAACAGTCCGACATGCTGAAATAGTACTTGCAATACTGAGGGAGGAGAGAGGGAATGGAGGAGAGGAGGGAGGAAAGGAATGGAGGAGAGGAGGGAGGAAAGGAATGGAGGAGAGGAGGGAGGAAAGGAATGGAGGAGAGAGGGAATGGAGGAGAGGAGGGAGGAAAGGAATGGAGGAGAGAGGGAATGGAGGAGAGGAGGGAGGAAAGGAATGGAGGAGAGGAGGGAGGAAAGGAATGGAGAAGAGAGGGAATGGAGGAGAGGAGGGAGGAAAGGAATGGAGGAGAGAGGGAATGGAGGAGAGGAGGGAGGAAAGGAATGGAGGAGAGAGGGAATGGAGGAGAGGAGGGAGGAAAGGAATGGAGGAGAGGAGGGAGGAAAGGAATGGAGAAGAGAGGGAATGGAGGAGAGGAGGGAGGAAAGGAATGGAGGAGAGGAGGGAGGAAAGGAATGGAGGAAAGGAATGGAGGAGAGGAGGGAGGAAAGGAATGGAGGAAAGGAATGGAGGAGAGAGGGAATGGAGGAGAGGAGGGAGGAAAGGAATGGAGGAGAGAGGGAGGAAAGGAATGGAGGAGAGGAGGGAGGAAAGGAATGGAGGAGAGGAGGGAGGAAAGGAATGGAGGAGAGGAGGGAGGAAAGGAATGGAGGAGAGAGGGAATGGAGGAGAGGAGGGAGGAAAGGAATGGAGGAGAGAGGGAATGGAGGAGAGGAGGGAGGAAAGGAATGGAGGAGAGAGGGAATGGAGGAGAGGAGGGAGGAAAGGAATGGAGGAGAGAGGGAATGGAGGAGAGGAGGGAGGAAAGGAATGGAGGAGAGAGGGAGGAAAGGAATGGAGGAGAGGAGGGAGGAAAGGAATGGAGAAGAGAGGGAATGGAGGAGAGGAGGGAGGAAAGGAATGGAGGAGAGGAGGGAGGAAAGGAATGGAGGAGAGAGGGAATGGAGGAGAGGAGGGAGGAAAGGAATGGAGGAGAGAGGGAGGAAAGGAATGGAGGAGAGGAGGGGAGGAAAGGAATGGAGGAGAGGAGGGAGGAAAGGAATGGAGGAGAGGAGAGGAGGGAGGAAAGGAATGGAGGAGAGGAGGGAGGAAAGGAATGGAGGAGAGAGGGAATGGAGGAGAGGAGGGAGGAAAGGAATGGAGGAGAGGAGGGAGGAAAGGAATGGAGGAGAGGAGGGAGGAAAGGAATGGAGAAGAGAGGGAATGGAGGAGAGGAGGGAGGAAAGGAATGGAGGAGAGGAGGGAGGAAAGGAATGGAGGAGAGAGGGAGGAAAGGAATGGAGGAGAGAGGGAGGAAAGGAATGGAGGAGAGAGGGAGGAAAGGAATGGAGGAGAGGAGGGAGGAAAGGAATGGAGGAGAGGAGGGAGGAAAGGAATGGAGAAGAGAGGGAATGGAGGAGAGGAGGGAGGAAAGGAATGGAGGAGAGGAGGGAGGAAAGGAATGGAGGAAAGGAATGGAGGAGAGAGGGAATGGAGGAGAGGAGGGAGGAAAGGAATGGAGGAGAGAGGGAGGAAAGGAATGGAGGAGAGAGGGAGGAAAGGAATGGAGGAGAGGAGGGAGGAAAGGAATGGAGGAGAGGAGGGAGGAAAGGAATGGAGGAGAGGAGAGGAGGGAGGAAAGGAATGGAGGAGAGGAGGGAGGAAAGGAATGGAGGAGAGAGGGAATGGAGGAGAGGAGGGAGGAAAGGAATGGAGGAGAGAGGGAGGAAAGGAATGGAGGAGAGGAGGGAGGAAAGGAATGGAGGAGAGAGGGAATGGAGGAGAGGAGGGAGGAAAGGAATGGAGGAGAGAGGGAGGAAAGGAATGGAGGAGAGGAGGGAGGAAAGGAATGGAGGAGAGAGGGAATGGAGGAGAGGAGAGAGGAAAGGAATGGAGGAGAGAGGGAATGGAGGAGAGGGAGGAAAGGAATGGAGGAGAGAGGGAATTCATCAAATCTGTTTTTTTATTTTTATGGATAACTAGGACAATTCATAAAAGTATATTTGTATAAAGACAAATATAAGTAGTTTTTATTATGAGGTAGTTACACTGTCAAATTGTCTTTGAGGGCCGGTGTCTGCTGCCGCTGGGTCTTTACATGAGGCTGTATGTTCTGTGGAACGACATGAGTCAGTTCTCTCTGCGGCTTCACATCAAAGCTGTACAGATACAAGTTTTCATTATGTATTGTGGATGTTGTGTGTCTTCCCCCTCACCGTTGCACCATGAGTCACCAGTCATCAGATAAGGCAGTGTGCTCTTAAATGAGTTCAGAGACTGGAAGGCCTGGGCCCTGCAACACAACTGAATCATCATTCTCCTTCACCCCTGAACCATCATTGCCACCACTACCCTTTTCAAACATCATCATCTCTCTGATAGAAGTACAGTGGTATGAAAGGAATGAAGTCTTGATGAACAGTACTACTGCAGAAAGAGCAGTAGAGGTGTAGTGTTGGAGTAGGCCTACATGGTATATTGTATTAGTCAGTGTAAGTAATATACCTCTCAGAGATCTCTGCCTTCATAGGACTGTAGTTGTAGTCAGTTCCACCCTGCTCCAACACACAATACAGCAATGTCACAATTGTACTTATTCAAAAGCAGTTTGTTTCCTGAATTGAACCCAATCATGGTTTATGCTATGAGCATCTCTCCCTCTGCATATATAGATCTGTAAATTGTAGATCCTCACCATACTGCAAGTCAGCTTATACTGCATATTCTGTATCCTGACTATGTATCTGTAATCTGTTAGTACAATGTCTATTGCTGGAAGCACCTATTCACTGAGTCAAATTCTGCACATTGGTAAATGTACTTGGTGAATAAAGTGATTGTAATGCTATGAGCTGACCTGGTCTGGATGTAACGCGTGGACAGTAGGGGGCCAGCTGTTGCTGTGGACCACGGCAGGCATAGGGTTGGAACTGGCTACAGGTCTCCAAGATCGTCCTGAACTCTCCTCATCTAAACACAAAACACACATTACAACAGGTTTACACTATCATCTCATATTAAAAGGTCATTATTGACCGACAAAAAGAGATCAGAATTTCACATTAGTTGGTTTTCAGTCTTCCCATAGTTTATATTGTGACTGTGTGTGTACACACACACACACACACACACACACACACACACACTTCTATTGACCCTTTCAGAGGTACAAACCTTTAAAGTGGATAATTCTTCTCTGGTCAGTCTTAAAACCAGGAGGCCCATCTGTACCCGTGGTGGAGCTATAAGACAAAACAGAGAGAGAGCATTTTCAAAGTCCTGTATAAGAGGTAGCTAACCAATTCAAACTTAAAACGATCATACCTTTTCTCAGTGGCCCATGAGGGACCTGCACCCGTGAGTAGTAGGGCTCTCCCTGCCCCAATGGTGGTCCTGGCTCTAGGGGCCCTTCGTCCCCTGGTTGAACCCAGCATGGGTTCAAGGTCCTGAGGCAAGCTGCCAAACAGCTCTGGGTCATCCAGGAGAACATCCACAAGCAGGATGTCCTGCTCGTAGGCTGTGAACTCATCCAAGAGGTGAGCTTTGGGGTCACTAGCCAGCTTGACTTTTGACCCTGCCCTAACTTCTACTTCCTGGTGTTGAGTGTGTGACCCGGAAGAGGAAGGAGTGCCGGCTTCCTGGTTCTCAGACGTGACCTTAGTACAGGAGGTGGACTGATTATGATGATCGACATCATCTTCATCAGTACAGGGCTGGGTTCTAACAGGCTCTAGTGTTCCCTCTTCACCACATGTACCATCATCTTCATCAGTGGAGGATGCCTGGGCCTGTGTTCCAACACCTACTCCACTGGACAACTTCTCTTTCTGGTCTACAAAGTCATCATCCTCTTCTGAGTAGCTCTGTGTCTGCAGCATCAGGCGTGTTATGCACAGCATTGGTGTTTGACCTCCAAGAATCCCAGGGGCGAGGTTACTGATCGTGGCCACCACAGCCTCTCCCTCTTTGGGCTTGCCAAGCGACGAGCCCCCCTGTGTGCTCTTCTGCTCTGGACGCTGGTGCTCCTGCTTCTCTGGACTGGAGGACTCACTGCCTGGTAAAACCAAAACCTTCAGTTCTCCACTCGCAGCCGCCTCTCCTTTCATTTCATCTCCCTCTCTGCTCTGCACCTCCACTCCCTCTGCCTTTCTTTTTTCTTGAGGCAGAAGTGAGGAGCTGGATGAGAGAAAGGAGGATTCAGCTGAAAGACAGGAGAAATCTGGTGGAAGAGGGGATGACTCTGCTGAGTGAAAGGAGTTTGAGTGAGACGTGTCGGTCTTACTGTCCACAGCTGATGGGGAGGATGTTGCATTGAACATAGCCCCACCTTCATCCTTCCTCCGAGGGGAGGAGGGAGTAAGAAAGGAGGAGGGAGTAGGAGAGGAGGGTGGTGGGGATGTCTCTATGTTTTGGGATGCAGATGAGAACAGCAGAAAGGCGGCAGTGGCTATGTCACTACCGACGCCTATAGGAGGGGGGGTGTAGGCTGTCTCCCCACCGCCACTGACTTTAGCTGGAGGGAAGGTTGAGACAGAGTCAGTTTTGGGTGGAGAGAGGCAAGAAACAGTGTCTGTGTCAGTTTGAGAAAGGTTGGAGGAAACTGAAAGAATTGGATCAGTTTCACTGTGGTTTTTGGGTGGGGTGAGGAGGGCGGAGATGGTGGGAGCTTTAGGTGGAGGGGATATGGAAGCTTTGTTGCGATGGAGACCCCTAGTTCTGAGTTGGGACTGTGGCTTCTTGTGACAGAGAGGATGGGATGGGTACACCTTGCTTGAAGTGTCAGGAGAGAGTGAAAACTGGGTCATGCTCTCATCCTCTTCTCCTCCTCCTTCTCTTCCATTGCTCATGTCTTTCTCTTCCATCATGTTTCCCTCTCCCTGCATCCCATTCCTATGAGCATAGACCTGGTAGCTTGTCTGTGGAGTGTATTCAGTGAGTGTACAGTGAGAGGTGAGAACTCTGGTTCTCTCAGCCCTCATCAGTGAGTCTCCATATCCGTTCACCAAGGCTCCATTAACACAGCCCACAGCTGATGACACAGACTCCGCTGGGGGTGTCAGTGGTCCATTTGCGTTGAGGACTGATGATGTCACAGAGAGTGACTGTGCAGAATCAGGTTTGGGGAAGGGCCAGGAGAGGTAGGTGCGTGCACAGGACAGGTGCAGCCTCTTGATGTAGGCCACCACTCTACGACAGGAGAACAGGTCTTGGTCCTCAGTGTCGCTGTCAGAGGGGGGGTCTACTCCCACTCCGTTCTCCATGGACCAGGGAGACAGCGTCCCGTTGGCAGGGGACTCCAGTGACCTGTCACCTCCCCCGGGCCCTCCCCTCCAGCCTCCATCCTCTGTCATAAAGTGGTGTGATCTCAGAGGAGCATCTGTAGCGTTGCTATGACTACGACTGACATGACTTGTGTGTAAATGCGGCGGGACTTCACATGGCATCTCCGACATCGTCCCACTGTCTTCAAGGGAAGTGATAGCTATCCCAGGACCCAGTTCTGGTTCACTTGGACTAGAATGTTTTTGCTCCATTAGGTCTCCGTGGACATCACCCAATCTCATCCGCTTAGCGACTGGCTTTCCTGTTTCTACGTCATCACTTCCTGCTCCAGAGTCTTCAAGAATGCCTCTGTCATGCGTTCCAGCCCCGCTTGACCCCCTGCTCACCTGCTGCTTACCTAGTGAGAGACAAGCAAAACCATTGGTGGAGGCTTCAGACATCCCGCGATCCGAGGCAGCAAGAGATGCAGAACGATTTGACTCAGTCAATCTGTGCGCCCCCGTGTGCATGCACTGGTGAATTTCAGTCTGCGTCAAAAGCTGACCATTCTTCCCACACTGAGAAGAGTGATGCAACTTCTTTCTACTAATGCGCTCCCAGGTCGTCTCACTCCCATGGCTCCCTCTGCTGCAACAACTAGGCCCTAACAGACCAACTTTGCTCCGATAGTCCCACTTGAAACAATGCACTACTTTGGAAGTCAGGAGTTGGGCCGGCAGCAGGCAGGAAAAGCCCCCAACCGAGACGTCACATACTTGAGCTACATCGCAGAGCTTGACCTTGGGGTACCTCCCTATCCAGATCACCAGCTTCTTGGGGGCCTTAATGGTGGAGGTGAAATTCTTCCTGGTTTTAACCCTGACCGTAGGCTGCTCAAGCCCTACTACTCTGCTGAGGACGATGGCCCTGCCTCTGCCTGTCACTCCAACTGGCTCAACCCTGGTCAGCTTCCTTCTCTTAGGGGGCGTGTATTTAATTTCTCCACACAGGGCGCAGCACAAGGTTTTAACCACTCTCCTGACTGACCGCTGTGGACAGGATGGCGAGCTGAGAGGGGGTTTGGGGCGATGGCGTGTAACAATGGGACTCCTATCAATATCTGGAAGCGGAGATGAACACCGTCAGTTGATCTAAGTTATTTTAAGGTAACTATGGGTGTATCTCAATAGTTTCAACTGGCTTCCTCTCCTTGATCCTCTCCTTCATTTAACTTCACTAGAATATTTAGAACAGGAAAAGGCCTACACTTGTCCAGTTTTTTGACGTCAGTGCAAATTAAGGGAAGGAGACAAGGGGGGAAACCGGAGATGAGGGAAGGAAAGGAGACGAGGGGAGGAAGTCAATTACCACTATTGAGTTGCAACCTATAAGCTAAGTAGTCTGAAAATGCATCTACTTCAACCAACGACATATAAACCCTGGATTGCTGATGCTATGCAGCAACCGGTTGGCCATATTGGCACTCCAGGAGAAGCAGTCCTCCATAGGAATTAATGGAATTCTATATTATTTCAATTAACTGTTTCAAGGACAAAATTACATGTATTTAATTATTTTTGTAGTAGTGGGGACAGTAACATTAGCACTCTAATAAAATATATATATTTTTATATTACATTTGTATATTTAAAAAAAAAATCAATTTTATGTTTAGCTCACATATAATTAAAAATTATGCATTAAGGTGTAATAGAATAAACGTGTCAGAAACGTAGACATTGTAGAGTTGTGCCAAGATGGCTGTGAGGTGGCTTCAATACAGCGCCCCCTGTCAGTCATCCAGTGTTTATACACAGACTTAACTCATTTTTAGCATACATAACGTGGAGATTAATTGGAAATCTAGCGTACATCAGTTACAATCGATTGAAAATCAGGCTCAAACGTCATAAAAGTTAACTAGATCGCTTTTCATGGGTTGATTGGTCAAAGCTGAATTACCCCTACAGATTTCTCAATACATTAATACAAATTCATGCAACTTTAAAGCTATCTAGCCATGTGAAATAAATGCCTGCTAGTCATCAACTGTCTCCTGGGAAGCTAGAAATGCAGACTGCGTGGAGCACAGCATTCATAATGTAATTTTGGTCGACAATGTAACAGACATTTCAGAAGCAACAGCTAACTGAGCTTGCCTCAACAGTGACGTTTCATTCATTGCCACGTTGCTGCAAGTGGAGTTAGCGCCAGAGTGAGCGGTACTGATTACAAGCCAGCTAGCTAAATGCTAGTGGGCTAGCTAGCTATACCTAGCATGTTTAGACAGGCTAGCTTGCATACGAAACCAGTCAATCACATTATCGATGCAGTGCTCCATTCAATACGATAAAATTGTAAAACATGTATCTTACTTGAAATCCCATTAAGTAGAGAGATTGCCCTTTTTACGGCGTGGCCAGCATCCCCTTCGGTAGATTCTGCACCTCCTCGTTCTGTCCCTGCACTTGTTGCAGATCGTAAGTTCTCAACTTCAAACTTTCCTTCGCTCCCTTGCGCTTTCGCAAGTTTCAAAGCAGCACTCACCCGGTTATTGGTTCTTTTTCGTGACTGCGCTGTCTGACTAAACAAGAGACGTTCCTCCTGCGCTCTATTGATCGTGTTGTTCTCAGCACAGATTTTCTAGTTTTCTTGGCCAATGTCGCTGGAGACTTGCCAGCAGCAACATCTCGAGTATTGACAACTGCACCGCAAGCTCTCACTCTGGACTTCATCGATAGGTCGCTCTCTATGTAATAAGAAACGTGCCTAGAGTTTTTACCCTTGGAAATTGCTTGGTTAAAAGTATTGATTTTATCAGTCAGTTCGTTGGAGCCCTCACTGCCAAAGGACACCACGAACTGCAGCCTGCAACATAATTATTTATTATGCCCCGCTGTCACCCTATTCGGCCTAGTTGCATATTTCCTTCTTGTGTGAGGTCCCCCGACTTTAGCCTGGACATATTTGCTTTAGTATATGGCCCATCTACTTTCACCTCAAAATCATTCCCAGTGCTCAAATGCCCATTGTATTTAAAATAATTGATCTTGGACAGCTCCATACCTTCACATTCAGTCAATGGTGGTGACCTCTGTTCCCCACTGTCTGCTGGCACCGCAGTTGTTTTTCCGACAGCTGTCTCACTCGCAAGGTGCCCCTTTTCTGTCCCCAAGTATGGGGGGAAATTATGATTTTCGGATTTCAAAACTGTGGATTCAGTGTACCCCAAAACAAAATCATCCTTCGTTTTCAATTCACTGTTTTCCTCGTTTTGTGAAGAGCATTCCAGAGTTTTACTGATGCTGTTAGGATCGCCATGTGTATCGCCAGTTGGCGAGTACAACACTTTGAATGGCCGTCTCCGTCTGGGCACGCTTGGCAGTCCATTATTGCCTTCAACTTTCAGCACGCTTCGATTTAATTTGACCCTCCCGGTAGATGGGAGCATGGTCGCATTTCAGAGCTATTTTATCAGCGAACACGAAAAATATTTTATTTGCACCGTTTTTTCTTTACTTTTTGTCTGCCAATGCGTTATTAGAGTTTGATAAACCTAGAATCTGTTCAAAAGCTAACTTTGAAAGAAAAAATGTAAACCAAAATTGTCTCTTCCCACTAATAAAATAAACAAAGTTTAACTTAGGCAACGGGAAATACCGTGCACGGGCTATAACTATTTATCGGATGATAAATAAATAACACAAATGTCAAATTCAGACGCTGGCTAGTAGGCGAAAATCGCTCCATTCAATTTCGATGCAAATGCAGAATTAGTAGGGCTACGTGATAAGAATGTCACCGAAATTAGTAGCCCTACACGACTTGTTTACACAAATTATTCTTACAAACAACTCTGGTTTCAAACGTTCTCGTTAATTGAAAATGTTATGTAGAGCCTGTCAGGCTAGCTTTCCCTGCCTCACTTCTCATTTAAATCACACCTGTTGCAGCGGAGCTTGATGCTATCCTACTGGGCATGCGCATAGCCACGAACGTCCGACAATTTACATACATTTTCTTAGATACTGTAGCCTAGGCTACATTTTTCATTTAGTCTATCAGAGAAAGTCAAACATAATGAATAATTCAACATATAGGCTATGAGTTTGAATGCTGAGCATGATCCCATTATTGTTGATCCCAAAAGTTGTCGATGGATGCAGGTTAAAGCCCCAAACCAGAGAAGCTACAAGAACTATGCCTTATACACCTCACATAGATTACATGGCTACAAATACAAAATGGACACAACACAGGACTAAAATTCAATACATCTTTATTGTCTATGAAAGGTAGTTGACAAGATCATTGGAAAACATTAAAAATAGCACTATGCAGAGATCTGTATATAATGACGAGATGCTCATGTCTCCTTCATAACAATAGGTAGATTTTTGACAGATTTTGGCGAGAGCTAAACCTCTCGCTTCGACTCTTCCTCTCTGTACTAGGATAGCAGAAGCCTTCTTTAATCATTATGTCAAAACAAATCAAAGTGTATTGGCCACGTGCACAGGGTACAGTGAAATGCTTGTGTGCTAACTTTCCTTAACAATGCAGTACAATAACAATATCATTACAAAAGTCCCAAAATTACAAATAGTAACACATAGTAGAAGAAAAAAAGATTATTATGAGAAGTACATAATATAATATATACAGTAGCCTATGATTGAGATAGAAATAAGGACGGTTTAATACAAGTAATAAAGTGAGTAAAAGGACTTGGTATAGCAGTTTAAATAAATAGTAATAATAAGTTGCAACAGCAGTGCTGAATGTGTGTGAGTGCGTGTGTGCGAGAGTGTATGTGTATGTGTGTCTAGCAGGCCAGATAAAGGCCAGGTTGTTCTAGATTGTGTCACATTAACCTTGTGTCCTCATTGACCTTTTGATAATTGTCTAGTTGTGTAGTGGATTACTTTAAGGAAAGACCTTTTTAAGCTGCAGCTGTGTTCATAGTCAATTTACACACAGCCTACGGGCCATCGCATCACCCTACCTACACTACCATCCCATTTCATATAATCACAACATACATTATACAAAACCAGAGGTCTGGGATAGAGAAAGTCCCTTGTGTTGGGAAGTAGGCTCCGCCCTCTTCACTGCAGAGGTTACGGGTGAAAGGTATTTGACATATGTATTTAACCCAGCTCTGGAAGTCAGGGTTGAGGGGTCGTAGGTGAGAGGTCAAGGAGAGACCCTGGTGTTGGGAAGTAGCCGGTCTCATCACCACAGCGGCCTGATTCACAACACCAGCTGCCCCGCCCTACCGGACCTGACCAGTAGATGGTGCTCCAAATTCTCGGCCCTACCAGACCTGACCAGTAGATGGTGCTCCAACTGCCCCGACCCTACCAGACCTGACCAGTAGATGGTGCTCCAACTGCCACGCCCTACCAGACCTGACCAGTAGATGGTGCTCCAACTGCCACGCCCTACCAGACCTGACCAGTAGATGGTGCTCCAACACCAAACACAATGGTCTTCTGTCCTGAGGGGAAGGGAGAAGAAAAGAGGGACATACAGATGATTGAGAGAGAAAAGTGTTAAGGGACCACTAAGTTCCCTATAAGTGCTAATATGACTGCAGCATAGAGAGGGAGAGATAATAGAGAATAAGAGATAGAGAATATGAGAGATGGAGAGTGAGAGATAGAGAGGGAGAGAGAATAAAAGAGAGAGAATACGAGAGAGTGAGAGACAGAGAGATAATAAGAAAGAGAGAGAGAGATACACAAAAAGAGCAGGAGAGATGAGCCTTCCTAGCTCCTCTCACAGCCAGGGAGGACCCTGGGAGATTCGTTAACTGATAGGCTTTTACCCACAACCCCTTGCTCTACTGCCATCACAATCTGAGGCCTGACACGACACCCATCGCTCCCTATGCAGATTTTATAATCAGGGTGTGTGTGGGGGGAGAGAGGTTAGGGGAATATATAAGCTTTTACTTTGCATTTCAAATGATTGGGGATTAGTACTCGTATGAGATAAATGGGAAGAGAGAGAGTCAGCTCAAAGTCACAAGTCAGTCAGTCACTCGTCTTACTGTAGTTGACTTTCATGCACGATTTCTAATCTCATGACTTAAAGGAATCGGAAAAGCGAAGCAGACATTTCTGGCGTTTGGCAAAAAAACTTAAGTTCTCTAAAGCCTCCTTAAATGTTGTTTCATCTTTACATTCTCCTCTCTATGTGTCTCTCTTTCTCGAGAACTTCTCAAACTTTGTCTCTGTCCACCATGAGGTCCCTAATATTTTGGGTTGTAAACTGAGGGGTCTTGGTGCTTTATAAATGATATGGTTTTAAAAAGCCTGTCAAAGAACCTTCACATATTATAACTAGGGCCCAGAGCTTTTTTTTGGTCAGGTCGAGTGACTTTAATTTAGAGCCATAGAGTTGCAGGATATTGCAGAGTATCACCATTAGAAAGACCATGTTAATGATGAGTTTGGGTTTCTATACATCTCTACTCTGATCTCAGGAAGCAGAATCAATCATGGAACTTTGCCTGCCAAGAAGACAGAATGATCAAACATATACCAACATGGAAATACCTTCCATGAATCCAGAATAGCAAAAAGTAAAGATGAAAGATGCTGCATGCAGTGGAGGATGCTGGGTGGAAGACGGTTCATAACAATGTCTGGAACAGAGCAAACGGATTGGCATCAAACATGTGGAAACCATGTGGAAACCAAGTGGAAACCATGTGGAAACCAAGTGGAAACCATGTGGAAACCAAGTGGAAACCATGTGGAAACCAAGTGGAAACCATGTGGAAACCAAGTGGAAACCATGTGGAAACCATGTGGAAACCAAGTGGAAACCATGTGGAAACCAAGTGGAAACCATGTGGAAACCAAGTGGAAACCATGTGGAAACCAAATGGAAACCATGTGGAAACCAAGTGGAAACCAAGTGGAAACCATGTGGAAACCAAGTGGAAACCATGTGGAAACCAAGTGGAAACCAAGTGGAAACCATGTGGAAACCAAGTGGAAACCAAGTGGAAACCATGTGGAAACCAAGTGGAAACCAAGTGGAAACCATGTGGAAACCATGTGGAAACCAAGTGGAAACCATGTGGAAACCATGTGGAAACCAAGTGGAAACCAAGTGGAAACCATGTGGAAACCATGTGGAAAACAAGTGGAAACCAAGTGGAAACCATATGTAAACCAAGTGGAAACCAAGTGGAAACCATGTGGAAACCAAGTGGGAACCATGTGGAAACCATGTGGAAACCAAGTGGAAACCATGTGTTTGATGTATTTGATACCATTCCACTGATTCCGCTCCAGTCATTACCACAAGCCCGTCCTCCCCAATTAAGGTGCCACCAACCTCCTGTGGCTGCCTGCTGTCTGGTCATATGAGCTCAGTAGAACGAGAACGAGAGTTGATAGACAGACAGAGTAACTGCAGCTGTCTCAGTGGGAAATACACTGTAATGATCACTCACACACCCTCTATCCAGGGACAGAGAGAGGAAATTTGAGGGCTTGTGTGTGTTTTTAATGTTATGTAAAAATGTAGACTTTCCCTTTACTGTATTGTATCATATCATATTGCATACTGTATTCTATTTTATTACATTAAGTTGAATTGAATGTCATTAAATTCCATTTGATTCTATACCTGGCCAGTGTAGAGCTGGAGAGAAATGGAATGGACAAGGAACAGTTCTAGAAATCACCCTGGATTCCACATTCTAGGGTTGTTATAGAATTCCTTAAATAGCCCTTTCTTCCACATCCTATATGGTTGCCATGGCATCCAGCATCCAGCCTCCAGCTTTAAGAGAACGCCCACAAGCTTTTAGAAATGTGGACCTATACTGTATAGATTCACACCTTTGTCTCTGCATGCAAGAGTGTCTAATAATACCTATAACATGCCCTCATTTGGTTATGATGATGCTGGTGGTGGTGATGATGATGATGATGATAATGGTTTTATGTATACATTTAGGGTTTTGTCATAAGTGTGTGTAAGTTCTCTCTTTCTCCATCTCTTCCCCCTCACAGTCAGTAGTTCAGTCGGGTGTTGGGGGGGGGGGGGGGGGGTGAATAGGATAATAACAATGTATAATTTTAGGGTGCATATAGGCAGAGTGTGTTTGTATTTTCCTCTACTGCCGAGCTTGTCCTGAATATCCCCTAAGATCTCTGAGAAAAATACTGTGAGACTTATAGGTGTCAAATCAATTAGTATGAGAGAGAGATAGAAACTTCCTGTTATAAAACTCTCCCCCATTAACCTACAGGGAGGTAGCCATTTTGTTTCACCTAGCTCTCATTCCGACTGGGTTTGAACCATCTGTACGACACAAAAGTGTGTTAGCCCACTGAGATAAAGCCCTTGGCATAGGTTGTAGGACCTAACGCAATTATTCAGGTCTCAGGCAAGGTTACCCATTGCACCATAAACAGGAGAGGTGAAAATAATATGGTGGATAGTCAGAGACTTAGTGGGAAATTAGCTTTGAACTATCCGGTCTGATCCGGTCCTATCCGGTTGTTAGACATTCAGTGAGGATGAAGAAGATGAGACGAGGAGAGGAAGACACTAGACTATTGAGATGCACTTTGTATTTTCCCTTAAAACACTCAGACAGACAGACAAACAGTGTGAATACATTGGGCACACCTCAACACTTATGCAACTGTAGATTGAGTTGGAAAATAAAGATGTCGAAGCTGGGAGTCAGAGAGCCAATCTCAAGTGTGGTTTGTGTGTGTCAGAGTAGAGGGGGAAGGGTGGTGACTGGATGTGGGTTTCACTCTCAGCTAAAGAGACACACGCACATACACACAGCTTGATGGCCGACTCATGACCCTATCCCTGCTGTCCTCATGTCCCCTACCGAGAAAACTGGAGAGAGAGAGAAAGAGAGAGGGTGGGGGAGGGGGCGGGGGGGGGGGGGGGGGTCAGAGACTGACTAAAGATGGATCTCTATAGGGAACCCACCTCTGTCTGCTCTCTCTGTCTGCTCTCTCTCTCTCTCTCTCTCTGCAGTAATAAAAGATAGTAATCTAATGGCTCCATTCTATTCAGCCACATTGGAAGAGTCATGAGATGGAGAGAGAAACATAGAGAGACATAGAGAGAGCGACAGAGGGAGGGCTAGAAAGAGAGAGATATCGAGAGTCATAAAGAGAGAAAGAGAGAGACAGAGAGAGAGACAGAGAAACATACAGAGAGAGAGACATACAGAGAGAAAGACATCGAGAGATAGAGAGACATACCGAGAGAGAGACATAGAGAGACAGAGAGACATACAGAGAGAGAGAGACATACAGAGAGAGAGACATAGAGAGACAGAGAAACATATAGAGAGACAGAGAGACATACAGAGACACATACAGAGAGAGAGAGAGAGAGATCGAGAGACAGAGAGACATACAGAGAGAGAGAGACAGATAGACATACAGAGAGAGACATACAGAGAGAGAGAGAGAGAGAGAGAGAGACATACAGAGAGACATACAGAGAGAGAGAGATTATTTATTTTCTTCCATGCATTATTTAGCCTGGAGGAAGAGGAGTTTAATCAATGAACAAAATCACACCACACACACACACGTGTGCTGTGGTAGTAGTGATAAGGTTGGATAGTCATTTTGTTCAGCTCAGTTTATTTTTTTTTTATTTTATTTTACCTTTATTTAACTAGGCAAGTCAGTTAAGAACAAATTCTTATTTTCAATGACGGCCTAGGAACAGTGGGTTAACTGCCTGTTCAGGGGCAGAACGACAGATTTGTACCTTGTCAGCTCGGGGGTTTGAACTCGCAACCTTCCGGTTACTAGTCCAACGCTCTAACCACTAGGCTACGCTGCCGCCCCGCTGCCGCCCCACAGTGTACGCTGCCGCCCCTCAGTGTTGATTGAGTTTTCCTGATGAACTACTTATAGAAAATGCAGAAGCGGCAGTATTTGAATTCATAGCAAAAACTTTGAATTAATCCAGGCCATTTTCATAATCTGTGGCGGGTGTGTGCTTCAGGGTCTGGTCAGGGCAAGTCGAGCCCTACCCTCCGTGTAAGTAAATATAACAAGTATAGCTATATAACTGTCTATAACTGTCTAAATACACAATACAGCCCATAGTTAGGCGTTGTGTGATTGTACATAACTGCAATGCATAAATAACCTTTGTGTTTGCATATAGATTAAGATCGATGTGCCAGAGGAGCACTAACTCTGATGACTCCTCCAGGTGCCAGGAGTGAGTGTGTGTGTGTGTGTGTGTATGTGTGTGTAAAGCTGTAAAAAAAAAATACTAGTTCAGCTCTTCAGAAAAATCCACTCAGCAGCAGACAGTGTTTTATGGAAATGTACATTGTGTCCCTCAGTTGGTACTTAATGGCTAACAGTGACTATCGTTTTCACAAGAGGTCACTTCTGGATAATTTTATATATTTTTTTTGGTTTATATTTCTTATAGTATGTAGAAATTGTGCTTCAATATTGAATTAAAAACGTATGTTATATCGAAGTGCCCTTTAATATAGTGTCACGCCCTGACCTTAGAGAGCCTTTTTGGTTAGGTCAGGGTGTGACTTGGGTGAGCAAATCTATGTGTTCTATTTCTTTGTTGGCCGGGTATGGTTCCCAATCAGATGCAGCTGTCTATCGTTGTCTCTGATTGGGGATCATACTTAGACAGCCTGTTTTCTACCTGAGTTTGTGGGATCTTGTTTTGTACGGTTGCTTTCCAGCACTACAGAACTTTACGTTTGTTTATGTTTTTCATCAATAAAAGAAAGATGTACGCTTACCACGCTGCGCCTTGGTCTCCATCTCTAAACGACCGTAATATATACCACATGGAGAATTCAATACATTTTTATATGATTTAAAGACTTGGTAAAGTGCCCAAATTCTGCATTTTGACACCCCCCTATGTGCACCCTCTGTAACTTCCAGACAGACTTTAACCCATTTAACACAAACATTTCTCCAAGTTTCAACTTGATTGTAAGCCCAAGCTATTTTCTGAAGATTATAATTTATGTAACGTGACTCACTTTAAGGTAAAAAAAACAAAAAAAAAACCTGTCCCTCATTTTAAAATCAAACCTGTTACATGAACTGAACTCTCAATTTTGTGAAACTATTCATTTTAAAATATTTAATAGTCAAATCATAGTGTAAAGCAGATGAGCTGGTTCTACTCTTTTTGGCCATTTTCTGGTGTTTTGTGGTGAAAACTGAGCAGGTCGAGCCTAACACGGCATTTTTTTGTGTGAAGAATGCGTTCAGTTGCTTCTTCCTGTTGCACACAACAACCTAGAGTACATTTTCCCCTGTTACAATAGGATTTATGGCTGATTTAAGAAGAAATTGTCAACCCTGTTACAGTCAACCCTGTTACTTTATTGGCACTTAATAGGCCCATACTATAGTCCTTAAAAAAAACTCTTGAGATGGGAAGATGTGTTTTTTATTCAGATGAACATGTGCTCTTTATGACAGAATGTTAAAATGAGGTGAAATCAAACAGGGTTTTTTTCTCACCAAGTTACACATCTCAAAAGGCACCAAATTGGTGGAACGACCAACATAGTAACTCTATTTTCATAGAAAACATCATATCTATACATTACATTGGGATAATGTATTTTAACTTTGCAGTTTTATATTTGGTGAACAGTGGATCCGGTGATCGAGACAGATTGAGAGAGAGAGTGAAATGCAGGGAAGAAGAAATACTGGAAACTTCCTGGCTGCCATCACAGACTGTATCTAAACGGCAGCCATTTTACAGGGATGTTCCGGAATGTCAAATAAGGGTAATTGTTGCTTACGACGACAGTTCCTAGTGTTCCCAGCATCATGTACTCAACAACGTCTCAATTCTTTGACACTGCTGCTGCGAGACGGGTACGTCTAAAGAAAGACATGTACTTTCCATTCATTCTGTATCTAAAGCTCTAATCAGACCTCCACAAAACTGCCCAGGACTACATATCCAGACAGAACACATACACGCACGCACGCACGCACACACACACACACACACACACACACACACACACACACACACA